>NW_027458063.1:0-300000 GCF_050624435.1 Tenrec ecaudatus
GGCTTGGGCACACCTAGGCTTTAGCTAGCGCACCCCTAGACTGAGGCTAGTGCACCCCTAGGCTTAGGCTAAGGCTTGGGTTCCCCTAGCCTAAACTAGGGCAACCCTAGGCTTAGGCTAGGGCAGCCCTAGGCTTAGGCTAGGGCAGCCCTAGGCTTAGGCTAAGGCTAGGGCTCGCCTAGCCTAAGGCTAGGGCACCCCTAGGCTTAGACTAGGGCAGACCTAGGCTTCGGCTTCGCACCCCTAGCCTTAGGCTTGGGCACCCCTAGGCTTAGTCTAGGGCATCCCTAGGCTTAGGCTAAGGCTAGGGCTCGCCTAGCCTAAGGCTAAGGCACCCCTAGCCTTAGGCTAGGGCAACCCTAGGCTTAGGCTAGTGCACCCCTAGGCTTAGGCTAGGGCACCCCTAGGCTTAGGCTAGGGCACCCCTAGACTTAGGCTAGGCTAGGGCACCCCTAGGCTCAGGCTAGGGCACCCCTAGGCTCAGGCTAGGGCACCCCTAGGCTTAGGCTAGGGCACCCCTAGGCTTAGCCTAGGGCACCCCTAGGCTTAGGCTAGGGCACCCCTAGGCTTAGGCTAGGGCACCCCTAGGCTTAGGCTAAGGCTACGGCTCCCCTAGCCTCAGGCTAGGGCACCCCTAGACTCAAGCTATGGCACCACTAAACCTAGGCTAGGGCAATCCTAGGCTTAGGCTAAGACTAAGGCACCCCTAGCCTTAGGCTAGGGCAACCCTAGGCTTAGGCTAGTGCACCCCTAGGCTTAGGCTAGGGCACCCCTAGGCTTAGGCTAGGGCACCCCTAGACTTAGGCTAAGGCTAGGGCACCCCTAGGCTTAGGTTAGGGCACCCCTAGGTTTAGGCGAGGGCACCCCTAGGCTTACGCCAGGACACCCCTAGGCTTAGGCTAGGGCACCCCTAAGCTTAGGCTAGGGCACCCCTAGGCTCAGGCTAGGGCACCCCTAGGCTTAAGCTAGGGCACCCCTAGCCTTAGGCCTGGCGCCCCTAGGCTTAGGCTTGGGCACCCATAGGCTTAGGCTAGTGCAGCCCTAGGCTTAGGCTAAGGCTAGGGTTCCCCTAGCCTAAGGCTAGGGCACCCCTAGGCTTAGGCTAGGGCACCGCTAGCCTTAGGCTAGGGCACCCCTAGGCTTAGGCTAGGGCACCCCTAGGCTTAGGCTAGGGCATCCTAGGCTCAGGCTAGGGCACCCCTAGGCTTAGGCTAGGGCACCCCTAGGCTAAGGCTAAGGCTAGGGCTCCCCTAGCCTAAGGCTAGGGCACCCCTAGGCTTAGGCTAGGGCACCCCTAGGCTTAGGCTAGGGCACCCCTAGGCTTAGGCTAGGGCACCCCTAGGCTTAGGCTAAGGCTACGGCTCTTTTAGCCTCAGTCTAGGGCACCCCTAGACTCAGGCTAGGGCACCCCTAGGCTTAGGCTAGGGCAATCCTAGGCTTAGGCTAAGGCTAGGGCTCCCCTAGCCTAAAGCTAGGGCACCCCTAGGCTTAGGATAAGACACCCCTAGGCTTAGGTTGGGCACCCCTAGGCTTAGGCTAGGGCACCCCTAGTCTTAGGCTAGGACACCCCTAGGCTTAGGCTAGGGCACCCCTAGGCTTAGGATAAGACACCCCTAGGCTTAGGTTGGGCACCCCTAGGCTTAGGCTAGGGCAGCCCTAGGCTTAGGATAGGACACACCTAGGCTTAGGCTAGGGCACCCCTAGGCTTAGGCTAGGGCACCCCTAGGCTTAGGCTAGGGCACCTCTAGGCTAAGGCTAGGGCTCCCCTAGCCTAACCCTAAGGCACCCCTTGGCTTAGGGTGGGGACCCCTAGGATTAGGGTAGGGCACCCCTAGGCTTAGGCTAGGGCACGCCTAGGCTTAGGCTAGGGCACCCCTAGGCTTTGGCTAGGGCACCCCTAGGCTTAGGCTAAGGTTAGGGCTCCTCTAGCCTAAGGCTAGGGCACCCCTAGGCTTAGGGTAGGCACCCCTAGGCTTAGGCTAGGGCACGCCTAGGCTTAGGCTAAGGATAAGGCTTCCATAGCCTAAGGCAAGGGCACCCCTAGGCTTAGGCAAGGGCACCCCTAAGCTTACAGTAGGACACCCCTAGGCTGAGGCTAGGGCACCCCTAGGCTGAGGCTAGGGCACGCCTAGGCTTAGGTTAGAGCACCCCTAGGCTTAGGCTAGGGCACCCCAAGGCTTAGGCTAAGGCGAGGTCACCCCTAGGCTTAGGCTAAGGCACCACTAGGCTTAGGCTTGGTTACCCCTCGGCTTAGGCTAGGACACCCCTAGGCTTAGGCTAGGGCACCCCTAGGCTTAGGCTAGGGCACCCCTAGGCTGTGGCTAGAGCACCCTAGGCTTAGGCTAAGGCTAGGGTTACCCTAGCCTAAGGCTAGGTCACCCATAGGTTTAGGCTAAGGCAAGGGCTCCCCTAGCCTAAGACTAGGGCACCCCTAGGCTTAGGCTAGGGCATCCCTAGGCTTAAGATAGGGAACCCGTAGGCTTAGGCTAAGGCTAGGGCTCCCCTAGCCTAAGGCTAGGGCACCCCTAGGCTTAGGATCAGGAACTTCTAGGCTTAGGCTAGGGCACCCCTAGGCTTAGGCTAGGGCACCCCTAGGATTAGGATAGGGCACCCCTAGGCTTAGGCTAAGGCACCCCTAGGCTTACGCTAAGGTTAAGCCTCCCCTAGCCTAAGGCTAGGGCACCTCTAGGCTTAGGCTAGGGCACACCTAGGCTTGGCTAGGGCACCCCTAGGCTTAGGCTAAGGCTAGGGCTCTCCTAGCCTAAGACTAGGGTACCCCTAGGCTTAGGCTAGGGCACCCCTAGGCTTAGGCTATGGCACCCCTAGGCGTAGGCTAGGGCAGCCCTAGGCTTAGGCTAGGGCACCCCTAGGATTAGGCTAAGGCTAGGGCTCCCCTAGCCTAAGGCAACGGCACCCTAGGCTTAGGCTAGGGCACCCCTAGGCTTAGGCTAGGGCTCCCCTACGATTAGGCTAGGGCTCCCCTAGGCTTAGGCTAAGGTTAGGGATGCCCTAGCCTAAGGCTAAGGCACCCCTAGGCTTAGGATAGGACACCCCCAGGCTTAGGCTAAGGCACCCCTAAGCTGAGGTGGGGAACGCCTAGTCTTAGGTTAGAGCAACCCTATTCTTAGGCTAGGGCACACCTAGACGAAGGCTAGGGGACCCCTAGGCTTAGGCTGGGGCACCCCTAGGCTTAGGCTAAGGCTAGGGCTCCCCTAGCCTAAGGCTAGGGCACCCCTAGTCATAGGCTAGGGCACCCCTAGGTTTAGGCTAGGGCGCCCCTAGGCTTAGGCTAAGGCTAGGGCTCCCCTAGCCTAAGGCTAGGGCACCCCTAGGCTTAGGATAGGAAACCCCTAGGCTTAGGCTAGGGCACCCCTAGGCTTAGGCTAGGCCACCCCTAGGCTTAGGCTAGGACACCCCTAGGCTTAGGCTAAGGCTGTGGTCTCCTAGCCTAAGGATAGGGCACTCCTAGTGTTACGCTAGGGCACCCCTAGGGTTAGTCTACTGCAGCCCTAGGCTTTGGCTAGGGCACCCTTAGGCTTAGGCTAGGTCACCCCTAGGATTAGGCTAAGGCTAGGGCTCCCCTAGGCTTAGGCTAGGGCACCCCTAGGCTTAGGCTAGGGCTCCCCTAGGCTTATGCTAGGGCTCCCCTAGGCTTAGGCTAAGGCTAGGGATCCCATAGCCTAAGGCTAAGGCACCCCTAAGCTTAGGCTAGGG
This sequence comes from Tenrec ecaudatus, assembly GCF_050624435.1. Taxonomy (NCBI): domain Eukaryota; kingdom Metazoa; phylum Chordata; class Mammalia; order Afrosoricida; family Tenrecidae; genus Tenrec; species Tenrec ecaudatus. The sequence goes on from NW_027458063.1 coordinate 3,715, forward strand.
CACCCCTAGACTTAGGCTAAAGCTAGGGCACCCCTAGCCTAAGTTTAGGGCACCCAGAGGCTTAGGCTAGGGCACCCCTAGGTTTAGGCTTAGGCTAGGGCACCCCTAGGCTTAATTTAGGGCACCCCTAGGCTTAGGCTAAGGCACCCCTAGGCTTAGGCTAGGGCACCCCTAGGCTTAGGCTAGGGCACCCCTAGGCTTAGGCAAGGGCACCCCCAGGCTTAGGCTAGGGCACCCCTAGGCTTAGGCTAAGGCTAGGGCTTCCCTAGCCTATGGCTAGGGCACCCCTAGGCTTAGGATAGGGCACCCCTAGGTTTAGGCTAGGGCACCCCTAAGCTTAGGTAGGGAACGCCTAGGCTTAGGTTAGAGCACCCCTATGCTTAGGCTAGGGCACCCCTAGACATAGGCTAGGTCACCCCTAGGCTTAGGCTGGGGCACCCCTAGGCTTAGGCTAAGGCTTGGGCTCCCCTAGCCTAAGGCTAGGGCACCCCTAGGCTTAGGATAGGACACCCCTAGGCTTAGGCTAGGGCACCACTAGGCTTTGGCTAGGGCACCACTAGGCTTAGGCTAAGGCTAGGACTCCCCTAGCCTAAGGCTAGGGCATCCCTAGGCTTAGGCTAGGGCACCCTAGGCTTAGGCTAGGGCACCCCTAAGCTTAGGCTAGGGCACCCCTAAGCTTAGGGTAGGGCACCCCGAGGCTTAGGCTAGGACACCCCTAGGCTTAGGATAGTGCACTCCTAATCTTAGGCTAGGGCACCCCTAGTCTTAGGCTAGGGCACCCCTTGGCCTAGGCTAAGGCTAGGGCTCCCCTAACCTAAGGCTAGGGCACCCCAAGGCTTAGGCTAGGGAACCCCTAGGCTTAGGCTAGGGCTCCCTAGGAATAGGCTAGGGCACCCCTAAGCTTAGGCTAGGGCAACCCTAGCTTAGGCTAGGGCACCCCTAGGCTTAGGCTAGGGCACCCCTAGGCTTAGGATAGGGCACTCCTAAGCTTAGGCTAGGGCACCCCTAGTCTTAGGCTAGGGCACCCTTAGGCTTAGGCTAAGGCTAGGGCTCGCCTAGCCTAAGGCTAGGGCACCCCTAGGCTTAGGCTAGGGCACCCCTAGGCTTAGGCTAAGGCTAGGGCTCCCCTAACCTAAGGCTAGGGCACCCCTAGGCTTAGGCTAGGGCGCCTCTGGTCTTAGGCTAGGGCGCCCCAAGTCTTCGGCTAGGGCGCCCCTAGGCTTAGGCTAGGGCACCCCTAGGCTTAGGCTAGTGAACCCCTAGGCTTAGGCTTGGGCTCCCTAGGAATAGGCTAGGGCACCCCTAAGCTTAGGCTAGGGCACCCCTAGCTTAGGCTAGGGCACCCCTAGGCTTAGGCTTAGGCTAGGGCTCGCCTAGCCTAAGGCTAGGGCACCCCTAGGCTTAGGCTAGGGCACACCTAGGCTTAGGCTAAGCTAGGGCTCCCCTAACCTAAGGCTAGGGCACCCCTAGGCTTAGGCTAGGGCGCCCCTAGTCTTAGGCTAGGGCGCCCCAAGGCTTAGGCTAGGGCGCCCCTAGGCTTAGGCTAGGGCACCCCTAGGCTTAGGCTAAGGCTAGGGCTTCCCTAGCCTAAGGCTAGGGCACCCCTAGGCTTAGGTAGGGAACCCCTAAACTTAGGTTAGGGCACCCCTATGCTTAGGCTAGGGCACCCCTAGGATTAGGCTGGGGCACCCCTTAGCTTAGGCTAAGGCAAGGGCTCCCCTAGCCTAAGGCTAGGATACCACTAGGCTTAGGCTACGGCACCCCTAGACTTAGGCTAAGGCACCCCTAGGCTTAGGCTAGGGCACACCAAGGCTTCGGCTAAGGCGAGGACTCCCCTAGCCTAAGGATAGGGCACCCCTAGGCTTAGGCTAGGGTACCCCTAGGCTTGGACTAAGGCTCGGGCTCCCCTACCCTAAAGCTAGGGCACCCCTAGGCTTACACTAGGGCACCCCAAGGCTTAGGAAAAGGCTAGGGCTCCCCTAGCCTAAGGCTAGGGTACCCCTAGGTTTTGGCTAAGACTAGGTCTCCCCTAGCCTAAGACTAGGGCACCCCTAGGCTTAGGCTAGGGCACCCGTAGGCTTAAGATAGGGCACCAGTAGGTTTAGGCTAAGGCTAGGGCTCCCCTAGCCTAAGGCTAGGGCACCCCTAGGCTTTGGCAAGGACACCCCTAGGCTTAGGATCAGGAACTTCTAGGCTTACGCTCGTGCACTCCTAGGCTTAGGCTAGGGCACCCCTAGGCTTAGTCTAGGGCAACCCTAGGCTTAGGCTAGAGCACCCCAAGTTTAAGGCTAAGGCACCCCTAGGCTTACGCTAAGGTTAGGGCTCCCCTAGCCTAAGGCTAGGGCAGCCCTATGCTTAGGCTAAGGCTAGGTCTCTCCTAGCCTACGGCTAGGGTACCCCTAGGCTTAGGCTAGGGCACCACTAGGCTTAGGCTAGGTCGCACCTAGGCGTAGGCTAGGGCAGCCCTAGGCTTAGGCAAGGGCACCCCTAGGCTTAGGCTAGGGCACCCCTAGGCTTAGGCTTTGGCTCCCCTAGGCTTAGGCTAAGGCTAGGGATCCCCTAGCCTAAGGCTAAGGCACCTCTAGGCTTAGGCTAGGGCACCCCTATACATTGGCTAGGGCACCCCTAGGCTTAGGCTAGGTCACTCCTAGGAATAGGCTAATTCTAGGGCTCCCCTAGCCTAAGGCTAGGGCACCCATAGGCTTAGGCTGGCGTACCCCTAGGCTTAGGCTAGTGCACCCCTAGGTTTAGGTTTAGGCTAGGGCACCCCTAGGCTTAGTTTAGGGCACCCCTAGGCTTAGGCTAGGGCACCCCTAGGTTTAGGCTAGGGCACCCCGAGGCTTAGGCTAGGGCACCCCGAGGCTTAGGCTAGGGCACCCTAGGCTTAGGCTAGGGCACCCCAAGGCTTTGGCTAAGGCGAGGATTCCCCTAGCCTAAGGAAAGGGCACCCCTAGGCTTAGGCTAGGGCACCGCTAGGCTTGGACTAAGGCTAGGACTCCCCTACCCTAAGGCTAGGGCACCCCTAGGCTTAGACTAGGAGACCCCTAGGCTTAGGCTAGGGCACCCCTAGGCTTAGGTAGGGCCCCCCTAGGCTTAGGCTAAGGCTAGGGCTCCACTAGACCTAGGCTAGGGCATCCCTAGCCTTAGGCTAGGACACACCTAGGCTTAGGCTAGGGCACCCCTAGGCTTAGGATAGGGCACCCCTAGGCTTAGGCTAGGGCACCCCTAGGTTTAGGCTAGGGCGCCCCAAGGCTTAGGCTAAGGCTAGGTCTCCCCTAGTCTAAGGCTAGGGCACCCCTAGGCTTAGGCTAGGGCACCCCTAGGCTTAGGCTAGGGCACCCCTAGGCTTAGGCTAAGGCTACGGCTTCCCTAGCCTAAGGCTAGGGCTCCCCTAGCCTAAGGCTAGGGCACCCCTAGGCTTAGGCTAGGGCAACACTAGGCTTAGGCTAGGGCACCCCTAGGCTTAGCCTAGGGCACCCATAGGCTTAGGATAGGGCACCCCTAGGCTTAGCCTAAGGCTAGGACTCCACTAACCTCAGGATAGGGCACCCTTAGACTCAGGCTAGGGCACCCCTAAGCTTAGGCTAGGGCAATCGTAGGCTTAGGCTAAGGCTAGGGCTCCCCTAGCCTCAGAAAAGGGCAACCCTAGGCTTAGACTAGGGCAACCCTAGGCTTAGGCTAAGGCTAGATCTCCCCTAGCCTAAGGCTACGGCACCCATAGGCTCAGGCTAGGGCATCCGTAGGCTTAGGCTAGGACGCCAGTAGGCTTAGGCTACGGCACTCCTAGGCTTTAGCTAGGGCTCCCCTAGGCTTAGGCTAAGGCTAAGGCTCCCCTAGCCTCAAGGTGGTGCACCCCTAGACTCAGGCTATGAAACCCCTTGGCTTAGGCTAGGGCAATCCTAGGCTAGACTAACGCTAGAGTTCCCCTATCCTCAGGGTAGGACACCCGTAGGCTCAGGCTAGGGCACCCCTAGGCTCAGGATAGGGCACCCCTAGGCTTAGGCTAGGGCACCTCTAAGCTTAGGCTAAGGCTAGGGTTCCCCTAGCCTAAGGCTCGAGCACCGCTAGGCTTAGGCTAGGATATCCCTAGGCTTAGGTTAAGGCTAGGGCTCCCCTAGCCTAAGGCTCGGGCACCCCTAGGCTTAGGCTAGGGCACTCCAAGGCTTAGGCTAAGGCTAGGGCTCCCCTAACCTAAGGATAGGGCACCCCAAGTCTTAGGCTAGGGCACCCCTAGGCTTAGGCTAGGGCACCCCAAGGCATAGGCTAAGGCGAGGTCACCCCTAGGCTTAGGCTAAGGCACCACTAGGCTTAGGCTTGGTCACCCCTGGGCTTAGGCTAGGACACCCATAGGCTTAGGCTAGGGCACCCCTAGGCTGAGGCTAGGGCCCCCTAGGCTGAGGCTAGGGAACCCTAGGCTTAGGCTAAGGCTAGGGTTACCCTAGCCTAAGGCTAGGGCACCCCTAGGTTTAGGCTACGGCAAGGGCTCCCCTAGCCTAAGACTAGGGCACCTCTAGGCTTAGGCTAGGGCACCCCTAGGCTTAGGATCAGGAACTTCTAGGCTTAGGCTAGGGCACCCCTAGGCTTATGCTAGGGCACCTCTAGGATTAGGCTAGGGCACGCCAAGGCTTAGGCTAAGGCACGCCTAGGCTTACGCTAAGGTTAGGGCTCCCCTAGCCTAAGACTAGGGTACCCCTAGGCTTAGGCTAGGGCACCCCTAGGCTTAGGCTAGGGCACACCTAGGCGTAGGCTAGGGCAGCCCAAGGCTTAGGCTAGGGCACCCCTAGGATTAGGCTAAGGCTAGGGCTCCCCTAGCCTAAGGCAAGGGCACCCCTAGGCTTAGGCTAGGGCACCCATAGGCTTAGGCTAGGGCTCCCCTAGGCTTAGGTTAAGGTTAGGGATCCCCTAGCCTAAGGCTAAGGCACCCCTAGGTATAGGCTAGGGCACCCCTTGGTTTAGGCTAGGGCGCCCCTAGGCTTAGGCTAAGGCTAGGGCTCCCCTAGCCTTAGGCTAGGGCACACCTAGGCTTAGGATAGGACACCCTAGGCTTAGGCTAGGGCACCCGTAGATTTTGGCTAGGGCACTCCTAGGCTTAGGCTAAAGCTAGGGCACCCCTAGCTTAAGGTTAGGGCACCCAGAGGCTTAGGCTAGGGCACCCCTAGGCTTAATTTAGGGCACCCCTAGGCTTAGGCTAGGGCACCCCTAGGCTTAGGATAGGGCACCCCTAGGCTTAGTCTAGGGCACCCCTAGGCTTAGGCTAGGGCACGCCTAGGCTAAGGCTAGGGCTTCCCTAGCCTATGGCTAGGGCACCCCTAGGCTTAGGCTAGGGCACCCCTAGGTTTAGGCTAGGGCACCCCTAAGCTTAGGTAGGGAACGCCTAGGCTTAGGTTAGAGCACCCCTATGCTTAGGCTAGGGCACCCCTAGACATAGGCTAGGGCACCCCTAAGCTTAGGCTGGGGCACCCCTAGGCTTAGGCTAAGGCTTGGGCTCCCCTAGCCTAAGGCTAGGGCACCCCTAGGCTTAGGATAGGACACCCCTAGGCTTAGGCTATGGCACTCCTAGGCTTAGTCTAGGGCACCCCTAGGATTAGAGTAGGGCACCCCTAGGCTTAGGCTAGGGCACCCCTAGGCATAGGCTACGGCTCCCCTAGGTTTAGGCTAGGGCGCCCCTAGGCTTAGGCTAAGGCTAGGATTCCCCTAGCCTAAGCCTAGGGCACCCCTAGCCTTAGGCTAGGGCACCCCTAGGCTTAGGATAGGACACACCTAGGCTTAGGCTATGGCACCCCTAGGCTTAGGCTAGGGCACCCCTAGGCTTAGGCTAGGACACCCCTAGGCTTAGGTTAGGGCACCACTAGCCTTAGGCTAGGGCAGCCCTAGGCTTGGGATAGGACACACCTAGGCTTAGGCTAGGGCACCCCTAGGCTTAGGCTAGGGCACCCCTAGGCTTAGGCTAGGACACCCCTAAGCTTAGGCTAGGGCACCAATAGGCTTAGGCTAGGGCACCCCTAGGCTTAGGCTAGGGCATCTCTAGGCTAAGGCTAGGGCTCCCCTAGCCTAACCCTAAGGCACCCCTAAGCTTAGGGTAGGGCACCCCTAGGATTAGGGTAGGGCACCCCTAGGCTTAGGCTAGGGCACGCCTATGCTTAGGCTAGGGCACCCATAGGCTTTGGCTAGGGCACCCCTAGGCTTAGGCTAAGGTTAGGGCTCCCCTAGCCTAAGGCTAGGGCACCCCTAGGCTTAGGGTAGGCACCCCTAGGCTTAGGCTAGGGCACGCCTAGGCTTAGGCTAAGGATAGGGCTTCCATAGCCTAATGCTAGGGCACCCCTAGGCTTAGGCAAGGGCACCCCTAGGCTTAGGCTAGGGCACCCCTAGGCTTAGGCTAGGTCACGCCTAGGCTTAGGCTAAGGCTAGGGATCCCCTAGCCTAAGGCTAGGGCACCCCTAGGCTTAGGGTAGGCACCCCTAGGCTTAGGCTAGAGCACGCCTAGGCTTAGGCTAAGGCTAGGGATCCCCTAGCCTAAGGCTAGGGCACCCCTAGGCATAGGCTACGGCTCCCCTAGGTTTAGGCTAGGGCGCCCCTAGGCTTAGGCTAAGGCTAGGATTCCCCTAGCCTAAGGCTAGGGCACCCCTAGCCTTAGGCTAGGGCACCCCTAGGCTTAGGATAGGACACCCCTAGGCTTAGGCTAGGGCACCCCTAGGCTTAGGCTAGGACACCCCTAGGCTTAGGTTAGGGCACCACTAGCCTTAGGCTAGGGCAGCCCTAGGCTTGGGATAGGACACACCTAGGCTTAGGCTAGGGCACCCCCAGGCTTAGGCTAGGGCACCCCTAGGCTTAGGCTAGGACACCCCTAAGCTTAGGCTAGGGCACCAATAGGCTTAGGCTAGGGCATCTCTAGGCTAAGGCTAGGGCTCCCCTAGCCTAACCTTAAGGCACCCCTAGGCTTAGGGTAGGGCACCCCTTGGATTAGGGTAGGGCACCCCTAGGCTTAGGCTAGGGCACGCCTATGCTTAGGCTAGGGCACCCCTAGGCTTTGGCTAGGGCACCCCTAGGCTTAGGCTAAGGTTAGGGCTCCCCTAGCCTAAGGCTAGGGCACCCCTAGGCTTAGGGTAGGCACCCCTAGGCTTAGGCTAGGGCACGCCTAGGCTTAGGCTAAGGATAGGGCTTCCATAGCCTAAGGCTAGGGCACCCCTAGGCTTAGGCAAGGGCACCCCTAGGCTTAGGCTAGTGCACCCCTAGGCTTAGGCTAGGGCACCCCTAGGCTTACAGTAGGACACCCCTAGGCTGAGGCTAGGGCACCCCTAGGCTGAGGCTAGGGCACGCCTAGGCTTAGGTTAGAGCACCCCTAGGCTTAGGCAAGGGCACCCCAAGGCTTAGGCTAAGGCGAGGTCACCCCTAGGCTTAGGCTAAGGCACCACTAGGCTTAGGCTTGGTCACCCCTCGGCTGAAGCTAGGACACCCCTAGGCTTAGGCTAGGGCACCCCTAGGCTGAGGCTAGGGCACCCCTAGGCTGAGGCTAGGGCACCCCTAGGCTGAGGCTAGAGCACCCTAGGCTTAGGCTAAGAATAGGGTTACACTAGCCTAAGGCTAGGTCACCCATAGGTTTAGGCTAAGGCAAGGGCTCCCCTAGCCTAAGACTAGGGCACCCCTAGGCTTAGGCTAGGGCACCCCTAGGCTTAAGATAGGGCACCCGTAGGCTTAGGCTAAGGCTAGGGCTCCCCTAGCCTAAGGCTAGGGCACCCCTAGGCTTAGGATCAGGAACTTCTAGGCTTAGGCTAGGGCACCCCTAGGCTTAGGCTAGGGCACCCCTAGGATTAGGATAGGGCACCCCTAGGCTTAGGCTAAGGCACCCCTAGGCTTACGCTAAGGGTAAGGCTCCCCTAGCCTAAGGCTACGGCACCTCTAGGCTTAGGCTAGGGCACCCCTAGTCTTTGCTAGGGCACCCCTAGGCTTAGGCTAAGGCTAGGGCTCTCCTAGCCTAAGACTAGGGTACCCCTAGGCTTAGGCTAGGGCACCCCTAGGCTTAGGCTAGGGCACCCCTAGGCGTAGGCTAGGGCACCCCTAGGCTTAGGCTAGGGCACCCCTAGGATTAGGCTAAGGCTAGGGCTCCCCTAGCCTAAGGCAAGGGCACCCCTAGGCTTAGGCTAGGGCACCCCTAGGCTTAGGCTAGGGCTCCCCTAGGCTTAGGCTAAGGTTAGGGATCCCCTAGCCTAAGGCTAAGGCACCCCTAGGCTTAGGATAGGACACCCCTAGGCTTAGGCTAAGGCACCCCTAAGCTTAGGGAGGGAACGCCTAGTCTTAGGTTAGAGCAACCCTATTCTTAGGCTAGGGCACCCCTAGACAAAGGCTAGGGCACCCCTAGGCATAGGCTAGGGCACCCCTAGGTTTAGGCTAGGGCGCCCCTAGGCTTAGGCTAAGGCTAGGGCTCCCCTAGCCTAAGGCTAGGGCACCCCTAGGCTTAGGATAGGAAACCCCTAGGCTTAGGCTAGGGCACCCCTAGGCTTAGGCTAGGCCACCCCTAGGCTTAGGTTAGGACACCCCTAGGCTTAGGCTAAGGCTGTGCTCCCCTAGCCTAAGGATAGGGCACCCCTAGTGTTACGCTAGGGCACCCATAGGGTTAGTCTACTGCAGCCCTAGGCTTTGGCTAGGGCACCCTTAGGCTTAGGCTAGGTCACCCCTAGGATTAGGCTAAGGCTAGGGCTCCCCTAGCCCATGGTTAGGGCACCCCTAGGCTTAGGCTAGGGCACCCCTAGGCTTAGGCTAGGGCTCCCCTAGGCTTAGGCTAGGGTTCCCCTAGGCTTAGGCTAAGGCTAGGGATCCCATAGCCTAAGGCTAAGGCACCCCTAAGCTTAGGCTAGGACACCCCTAGACTTAGGCTAAAGCTAGGGCACCCCTAGCCTAAGTTTAGGGCACCCAGAGGCTTAGGCTAGGGCACCCCTAGGTTTAGGCTTAGGCTAGGGCACCCCTAGGCTTAATTTAGGGCACCCCTAGGCTTAGGCTAGGGCACCCCTAGGCTTAGGCTAGGGCACCCATAGGCTTAGGCTAGGGCACCCCTAGGCTTAGGCAAGGGCACCCCTAGGCTTAGGCTAGGGCACCCCTAGGCTTAGGCTAAGGCTAGGGCTTCCCTAGCCTATGGCTAGGGCACCCCTAGGCTTAGGATAGGGCACCCCTAGGTTTAGGCTAGGGCACCCCTAAGCTTAGGTAGGGAATGCCTAGGCTTAGGTTAGAGCACCCCTATGCTTAGGCTAGGGCACCCCTAGACATAGGCTAGGTCACCCCTAGGCTTAGGCTGGGGCACCCCTAGGCTTAGGCTAAGGCTAGGGCTCCCCTAGCCTAAGGCTAGGGCACCCCTAGGCTTAGGATAGGACACCCCTAGGCTTAGGCTATGGAACTCCTAGGCTTAGGCTAGGGCACCCCTAGGATTAGGCTAGGACACCCGTAGGCTTAGGCTAAGGCTAGGGCTACCCTAGCCTAAGGCTAGGGCACCACTAGGCTTAGACTAGGGCACCCCTAGGCTTAGGCTAGGGCACCTCTAGGCTTAGGCTAGGGCACCCTTAGGCTTAGGCTAGGGCACCCCTATGCTTAGGCTAAGGCTAGGGCTCCCCTAGCCTAACCCTAAGGCACCCATAGGCTTAGGCTAGGGCACCCCTAGGCTTAGGGTAGGGCACCCCTAGGATTAGGGTAGGGCACCCCTAGGCTTGGCTAGGGCACGCCTAGGCTTAGGCTAGGGCACCATAGGCTTAGGCTAGGGCACCCCTAGGCTTAGGTTAAGGTTAGGGCACCCCTAGGCTTAGGCTAGGGCACCCCTAGGCTTAGGCTAGGGCACCCCTAGGCTTAGGCTAAGGCTAGGGCACCCCTAGTCTTAGGCTAGGGCACCCCTAGGCTTAGGCTAGGGCACACCAAGGCATAGGCTAAGGCGAGGTCACCCCTAGGCTTAGGCTAAGGCACCACTAGGCTTAGGCTTGGTCACCCCTGGGCTTAGGCTAGGACACCCATAGGCTTAGCCTAGGGCACCCCTAGGCTGAGGCTAGGGCACCCCTAGGCTGAGGCTAGGGAACCCTAGGCTTAGGCTAAGGCTAGGGTTACCCTAGCCTAAGGCTAGGGCACCCCTAGGTTTAGGCTACGGCAAGGGCTCCCCTAGCCTAAGACTAGGGCACCTCTAGGCTTAGGCTAGGGCACCCCTAGGCTTAGGATCAGGAACTTCTAGGCTTAGGCTAGGGCACCCCTAGGCTTATGCTAGGGCACCTCTAGGATTAGGCTAGGGCACGCCAAGGCTTAGGCTAAGGCACGCCTAGGCTTACGCTAAGGTTAGGGCTCCCCTAGCCTAAGACTAGGGTACCCCTAGGCTTAGGCTAGGGCACCCCTAGGCTTAGGCTAGGGCACCCCTAGGCGTAGGCTAGGGCAGCCCTAGGCTTAGGCTAGGGCACCCCTAGGATTAGGCTAAGGCTAGGGCTCCCCTAGCCTAAGGCAAGGGCACCCCTACGCTTAGGCTAGGGCACCCATAGGCTTAGGCTAGGGCTCCCCTAGGCTTAGGTTAAGGTTAGGGATCCCCTAGCCTAAGGCTAAGGCACCCCTAGGTATAGGCTAGGGCACCCCTTGGTTTAGGCTAGGGCGCCCCTAGGCTTAGGCTAAGGCTAGGGCTCCCCTAGCCTTAGGCTAGGGCACACCTAGGCTTAGGATAGGACACCCTAGGCTTAGGCTAGGGCACCCGTAGATTTTGGCTAGGGCACTCCTAGGCTTAGGCTAAAGCTAGGGCACCCCTAGCCTAAGGTTAGGGCACCCAGAGGCTTAGGCTAGGGCACCCCTAGGCTTAATTTAGGGCACCCCTAGGCTTAGGCTAGGGCACCCCTAGGCTTAGGATAGGGCACCCCTAGGCTTAGTCTAGGGCACCCCTAGGCTTAGGCTAGGGCACGCCTAGGCTAAGGCTAGGGCTTCCCTAGCCTATGGCTAGGGCACCCCTAGGCTTAGGCTAGGGCACCCCTAGGTTTAGGCTAGGGCACCCCTAAGCTTAGGTAGGGAACGCCTAGGCTTAGGTTAGAGCACCCCTATGCTTAGGCTAGGGCACCCCTAGACATAGGCTAGGGCACCCCTAAGCTTAGGCTAGGGCACCCCTAGGCTTAGGATAGGACACCCCTAGGCTTAGGCAATGGCACTCCTAGGCTTAGTCTAGGGCACCCCTAGGATTAGAGTAGGGCACCCCTAGGCTTAGGCTAGGGCACCCCTAGGCATAGGCTACGGCTCCCCTAGGTTTAGGCTAGGGCGCCCCTAGGCTTAGGCTAAGGCTAGGATTCCCCTAGCCTAAGGCTAGGGCACCCCTAGCCTTAGGCTAGGGCACCCCTAGGCTTAGGATAGGACACCCCTAGGCTTAGGCTAGGGCACCCCTAGGCTTAGGCTAGGGCACCCCTAGGCTTAGGCTAGGACACCCCTAGACTTAGGTTAGAACACCACTAGCCTTAGGCTAGGGCAGCCCTAGGCTTGGGATAGGACACACCTAGGCTTAGGCTAGGGCACCCCTAGGCTTAGGCTAGGGCACCCCTAGGCTTAGGCTAGGACACCCCTAAGCTTAGGCTAGGGCACCAATAGGCTTAGGCTAGGGCACCCCTAGGCTTAGGCTAGGGCATCTCTAGGCTAAGGCTAGGGCTCCCCTAGCCTAACCCTAAGGCACCCCTAAGCTTAGGGTAGGGCACCCCTAGGATTAGGGTAGGGCACCCCTAGGCTTAGGCTAGGGCACGCCTATGCTTAGGCTAGGGCACCCATAGGCTTTGATTAGGGCACCCCTAGGCTTAGGCTAAGGTTAGGGCTCCCCTAGCCTAAGGCTAGGGCACCCCTAGGCTTAGGGTAGGCACCCCTAGGCTTAGGCTAGGGCACGCCTAGGCTTAGGCTAAGGATAGGGCTTCCATAGCCTAATGCTAGGGCACCCCTAGGCTTAGGCAAGGGCACCCCTAGGCTTAGGCTAGGGCACCCCTAGGCTTAGGCTAGGTCACGCCTAGGCTTAGGCTAAGGCTAGGGATCCCCTAGCCTAAGGCTAGGGCACCCCTAGGCTTAGGGTAGGCACCCCTAGGCTTAGGCTAGAGCACGCCTAGGCTTAGGCTAAGGCTAGGGATCCCCTAGCCTAAGGCTAGGGCACCCCTAGGCATAGGCTACGGCTCCCCTAGGTTTAGGCTAGGGCGCCCCTAGGCTTAGGCTAAGGCTAGGATTCCCCTAGCCTAAGGCTAGGGCACCCCTAGCCTTAGGCTAGGGCACCCGTAGGCTTAGGATAGGACACCCCTAGGCTTAGGCTAGGGCACCCCTAGGCTTAGGCTAGGACACCCCTAGGCTTAGGTTAGGGCACAACTAGCCTTAGGCTAGGGCAGCCCTAGGCTTGGGATAGGACACACCTAGGCTTAGGCTAGGGCACCCCTAGGCTTAGGCTAGGGCACCCCTAGGCTTAGGCTAGGACACCCCTAAGCTTAGGCTAGGGCACCAATAGGCTTAGGCTAGGGCATCTCTAGGCTAAGGCTAGGGCTCCCCTAGCCTAACCCTAAGGCACCCCTAGGCTTAGGGTAGGGCACCCCTTGGATTAGGGTAGGGCACCCCTAGGCTTAGGCTAGGGCACGCCTATGCTTAGGCTAGGGCACCCCTAGGCTTTGGCTAGGGCACCCCTAGGCTTAGGCTAAGGTTAGGGCTCCCCTAGCCTAAGGCTAGGGCACCCCTAGGCTTAGGGTAGGCACCCCTAGGCTTAGGCTAGGGCACGCCTAGGCTTAGGCTAAGGATAGGGCTTCCATAGCCTAAGGCTAGGGCACCCCTAGGCTTAGGCAAGGGCACCCCTAGGCTTAGGCTAGGGCACCCCTAGGCTTAGGCTAGGGCACCCCTAGGCTTACAGTAGGACACCCCTAGGCTGAGGCTAGGGCACCCCTAGGCTGAGGCTAGGGCCTAGGCTTAGGTTAGAGCACCCCTAGGCTTAGGCAAGGGCACCCCAAGGCTTAGGCTAAGGCGAGGTCACCCCTAGGCTTAGGCTAAGGCACCACTAGGCTTAGGCTTGGTCACCCCTCGGCTGAGGCTAGGACACCCCTAGGCTTAGGCTAGGGCACCCCTAGGCTGAGGCTAGGGCACCCCTAGGCTGAGGCTAGAGCACCCTAGGCTTAGGCTAAGGCTAGGGTTACCCTAGCCTAAGGCTAGGTCACCCATAGGTTTAGGCTAAGGCAAGGGCTCCCCTAGCCTAAGACTAGGGCACCCCTAGGCTTAGGCTAGGGCACCCCTAGGCTTAAGATAGGGCACCCGTAGGCTTAGGCTAAGGCTAGGGCTTCCCTAGCCTAAGGCTAGGGCACCCCTAGGCTTAGGATCAGGAACTTCTAGGCTTAGGCTAGGGCACCCCTAGGCTTAGGCTAGGGCACCCCTAGGATTAGGATAGGGCACCCCTAGGCTTAGGCTAAGGCACCCCTAGGCTTACGCTAAGGTTAAGGCTCCCCTAGCCTAAGGCTAGGGCACCTCTAGGCTTAGGCTAGGGCACCCCTAGTCTTGGCAAGGGCACCCCTAGGCTTAGGCTATGGCTAGGGCTCTCCTAGCCTAAGACTAGGGTACCCCTAGGCTTAGGCTAGGGCACCCCTAGGCTTCGGCTAGGGCACCCCTAGGCGTAGGCTAGGGCAGCCCTAGGCTTAGGCTAGGGAACCCCTAGGATTAGGCTAAGGCTAGGGCTCCCCTAGCCTAAGGCAAGGGCACCCCTAGGCTTAGGCTAGGGCACCCCTAGGCTTAGGCTAAGGCCCCCCTAAGCTTAGGGAGGGAACGCCTAGTCTTAGGTTAGAGCAACCCTATTCTTAGGCTAGGGCACCCCTAGACGAAGGCTAGGGCACCCCTAGGCATAGGCTAGGGCACCCCTAGGTTTAGGCTAGGGCGCCCCTAGGCTTAGGCTAAGGCTAGGGCTCCCCTAGCCTAAGGCTAGGGCACCCCTAGGCTTAGGATAGGAAACCCCTAGGCTTAGGCTAGGGCACCCCTAGGCTTAGGCTAGGCCACCCCTAGGCTTAGGCTAGGACACCCCTAGGCTTAGGCTAAGGCTGTGCTCCCCTAGCCTAAGGATAGGGCACCCCTAGTGTTACGCTAGGGCACCCATAGGGTTAGTCTACTGCAGCCCTAGGCTTTGGCTAGGGCACCCTTAGGCTTAGGCTAGGTCACCCCTAGGATTAGGCTAAGGCTAGGGCTCCCCTAGCCCATGGTTAGGGCACCCCTAGGCTTAGGCTAGGGCACCCCTAGGCTTAGGCTAGGGCTCCCCTAGGCTTAGGCTAGGGTTCCCCTAGGCTTAGGCTAAGGCTAGGGATCCCATAGCCTAAGGCTAAGGCACCCCTAAGCTTAGGCTAGGACACCCCTAGACTTAGGCTAAAGCTAGGGCACCCCTAGCCTAAGTTTAGGGCACCCAGAGGCTTAGGCTAGGGCACCCCTAGGTTTAGGCTTAGGCTAGGGCACCCCTAGGCTTAATTTAGGGCACCCCTAGGCTTAGGCTAGGGCACCCCTAGGCTTAGGCTAGGGCACCCCTAGGCTTAGGCTAGGGCACCCCTAGGCTTAGGCAAGGGCACCCCTAGGCTTAGGCTAGGGCACCCCTAGGCTTAGGCTAAGGCTAGGGCTTCCCTAGCCTATGGCTAGGGCACCCCTAGGCTTAGGATAGGGCACCCCTAGGTTTAGGCTAGGGCACCCCTAATCTTAGGTAGGGAATGCCTAGGCTTAGGTTAGAGCACCCCTATGCTTAGGCTAGGGCACCCCTAGACATAGGCTAGGTCACCCCTAGGCTTAGGCTGGGGCACCCCTAGGCTTAGGCTAAGGCTAGGGCTCCCCTAGCCTAAGGCTAGGGCACCCCTAGGCTTAGGATAGGACACCCCTAGGCTTAGGCTATGGAACTCCTAGGCTTAGGCTAGGGCACCCCTAGGATTAGGCTAGGACACCCGTAGGCTTAGGCTAAGGCTAGGGCTACCCTAGCCTAAGGCTAGGGCACCACTAGGCTTAGACTAGGGCACCCCTAGGCTTAGGCTAGGGCACCTCTAGGCTTAGGCTAGGGCACATTTGGCTTAGGCTAGGGCACCCCTATGCTTAGGCTAAGGCTAGGGTTCCCCTAGCCTAACCCTAAGGCACCCATAAGCTTAGGCTAGGGCACCCCTAGGCTTAGGGTAGGGCACCCCTAGGATTAGGGTAGGGCACCCCTAGGCTTAGGCTAGGGCACGCCTAGGCTTAGGCTAGGGCACCATAGGCTTAGGCTAGGGCACCCCTAGGCTTAGGTTAAGGTTAGGGCACCCCTAGGCTTAGGCTAGGGCACCCCTAGGCTTAGGCTAGGGCACCCCTAGGCTTAGGCTAAGGCTAGGGGACCCCTAGGCTTAGGCTAAGGCTAGGGGACCCCTAGGTTTAGGCTAAGGCACCCTTAGACTTAGGCTAGGGCACCCAAGGCTTAGGTTAGGGCACCCCTAGGCTTAGGCTAGGGCACCCCTAGGCTTAGGCTAAGGCTAGGGCACCCCTAGGCTTAGGCTAGGGCACCCCTAGGCTTAGAGTAGGACACCCCTACGCTGAGGCTAGGGCACCCCTAGGCTGAGGCTAGGGCACCCCTAGGCTTAGGCTAGGGCACCCCTAGGCTTAGGATAGGGAACTTCTAGGCTTAGGCTAGGGCACTCCTAGGCTTAGGCTAGGGCACCCCTAGGATTAGGCTAAGGCTAGGGCTCCCCTAGCCTAAGGCTAGGGCACCCTTAGGCTTAGGGTAGGCACCCCTAGGCTTAGGCTAGGGCACGCCTAGGCTTAGGTTAAGGATAGGGCTTCCATAGCCTAAGGCTAGGGCACCCCTAGGCTTAGGCTAGGGCACCCCTAGGCTTAGGCTAGGGCACCCCTAGGCTTACAGTAGGACACCCCTAGGCTGAGGCTAGGGCACCCCTAGGCTGAGGCTAGGGCACGCCTAGGCTTAGGTTAGAGCACCCCTAGTCTTAGGCAAGGGCACCCCAAGGCTTAGGCTAAGGCGAGGTCACCCCTAGGCTTAGGCTAAGGCACCACTAGGCTTAGGCTTGGTCACCCCTCGGCTGAGGCTAGGACACGCCTAGGCTTAGGCTAGGGCACCCCTAGGCTGAGGCTAGGGCACCCCTAGGCTGAGGCTAGAGCACCCTAGGCTTAGGCTAAGGCTAGGGTTACCCTAGCCTAAGGCTAGGTCACCCATAGGTTTAGGCTAAGGCAAGGGCTCCCCTAGCCTAAGACTAGGGCACCCCTAGGCTTAGGCTAGGGCACCCCTAGGCTTAAGATAGGGCACCCGTAGGCTTAGGCTAAGGCTAGGGCTCCCCTAGCCTAAGGCTAGGGCACCCCTAGGCTTAGGATCAGGAACTTCTAGGCTTAGGCTAGGGCACCCCTAGGCTTAGGCTAGGGCACCCCTAGGATTAGGATAGGGCACCCCTAGGCTTAGGCTAAGGCACCCCTAGGCTTACGCTAAGGTTAAGGCTCCCCTAGCCTAAGGCTAGGGCACCTCTAGGCTTAGGCTAGGGCACCCCTAGTCTTGGCTAGGGCACCCCTAGGCTTAGGCTATGGCTAGGGCTCTCCTAGCCTAAGACTAGGGTACCCCTAGGCTTAGGCTAGGGCACCCCTAGGCTTTGGCTAGGGCACCCCTAGGCGTAGGCTAGGGCAGCCCTAGGCTTAGGCTAGGGCACCCCTAGGATTAGGCTAAGGCTAGGGCTCCCCTAGCCTAAGGCAAGGGCACCCCTAGGCTTAGGCTAGGGCACCCCTAGGCTTAGGCTAAGGCACCCCTAAGCTTAGGGAGGGAACGCCTAGTCTTAGGTTAGAGCAACCCTATTCTTAGGCTAGGGCACCCCTAGACGAAGGCTAGGGCACCCCTAGGCATAGGCTAGGGCACCCCTAGGTTTAGGCTAGGGCGCCCCTAGGCTTAGGCTAAGGCTAGGGCTCCCCTAGCCTAAGGCTAGGGCACCCCTAGGCTTAGGATAGGAAACCCCTAGGCTTAGGCTAGGGCACCCCTAGGCTTAGGCTAGGCCACCCCTAGGCTTAGGCTAGGACACCCCTAGGCTTAGGCTAAGGCTGTGCTCCCCTAGCCTAAGGATAGGGCACCCCTAGTGTTACGCTAGGGCACCCATAGGGTTAGTCTACTGCAGCCCTAGGCTTTGGCTAGGGCACCCTTAGGCTTAGGCTAGGTCACCCCTAGGATTAGGCTAAGGCTAGGGCTCCCCTAGCCCATGGTTAGGGCACCCCTAGGCTTAGGCTAGGGCACCCCTAGGCTTAGGCTAGGGCTCCCCTAGGCTTAGGCTAGGGTTCCCCTAGGCTTAGGCTAAGGCTAGGGATCCCATAGCCTAAGGCTAAGGCACCCCTAAGCTTAGGCTAGGACACCCCTAGACTTAGGCTAAAGCTAGGGCACCCCTAGCCTAAGTTTAGGGCACCCAGAGGCTTAGGCTAGGGCACCCCTAGGTTTAGGCTTAGGCTAGGGCACCCCTAGGCTTAATTTAGGGCACCCCTAGGCTTAGGCTAGGGCACCCCTAGGCTTAGGCTAGGGCACCCCTAGGCTTAGGCTGGGCACCCCTAGGCTTAGGCAAGGGCACCCCTAGGCTTAGGCTAGGGCACCCCTAGGCTTAGGCTAAGGCTAGGGCTTCCCTAGCCTATGGCTAGGGCACCCCTAGGCTTAGGATAGGGCACCCCTAGGTTTAGGCTAGGGCACCCCTAATCTTAGGTAGGGAATGCCTAGGCTTAGGTTAGAGCACCCCTATGCTTAGGCTAGGGCACCCCTAGACATAGGCTAGGTCACCCCTAGGCTTAGGCTGGGGCACCCCTAGGCTTAGGCTAAGGCTAGGGCTCCCCTAGCCTAAGGCTAGGGCACCCCTAGGCTTAGGATAGGACACCCCTAGGCTTAGGCTATGGAACTCCTAGGCTTAGGCTAGGGCACCCCTAGGATTAGGCTAGGACACCCCTAGGCTTAGGGTAGGGCACCCCTAGGATTAGGGTAGGGCACCCCTAGGCTTAGGCTAGGGCACGCCTAGGCTTAGGCTAGGGCACCATAGGCTTAGGCTAGGGCACCCCTAGGCTTAGGTTAAGGTTAGGGCACCCCTAGGCTTAGGCTAGGGCACCCCTAGGCTTAGGCTAGGGCACCCCTAGGCTTAGGCTAAGGCTAGGGGACCCCTAGGCTTAGGCTAAGGCTAGGGGACCCCTAGGTTTAGGCTAAGGCACCCTTAGACTTAGGCTAGGGCACCCAAGGCTTAGGTTAGGGCACCCCTAGGCTTAGGCTAGGGCACCCCTAGGCTTAGGCTAAGGCTAGGGCACCCCTAGGCTTAGGCTAGGGCACCCCTAGGCTTAGAGTAGGACACCCCTACGCTGAGGCTAGGGCACCCCTAGGCTGAGGCTAGGGCACCCCTAGGCTTAGGCTAGGGCACCCCTAGGCTTAGGATAGGGAACTTCTAGGCTTAGGCTAGGGCACTCCTAGGCTTAGGCTAGGGCACCCCTAGGATTAGGCTAAGGCTAGGGCTCCCCTAGCCTAAGGCTAGGGCACCCCAAGGCTTAGGCTAAGGCACCCATAGGCTTACGCTAAGGTTAGGGTTCCCCTAGCCTAAGGCTAGGGCACCTCAAGGCTTGGGCTAGGGCACCCCTAGCCTTTGGCTAGGGCACCCCTAGGCTTAGGCTTGGGCACCCCTAGGCATAGGCTAGGGCAGCCCTAGGATTAGGCTAATTCTAGGGCTCCCATAGCCTAAGAATAGGGCACCCCTAGGCTTAGGCTAGGGCACCCTGAGGCTTAGGCTAGGGCACCCCTAGGCTTAATTTAAGGCTAGGGTTCGCCTAGCCTAAGGCAAAGGCACCCCTAGGCATAGGCTAGGGCAGCCCTAGGCTTTGGCTAGGGCAGCCCTAGGCTTAGGCTAAAGCTAGGGCTCCCCTAGCCTAAGGCTAGGGCACCCATAGGCTTAGGCTAGGGCAACCCTAGGCTTAGCCTAGGGCACCCATAGGTTTAGGCTTAGGCTAGGGCACACCAAGGCTTAGTTTAGGGCACCCCTAGGCTTAGGCTAGGGCACACCTAGGCTTAGGCTAGGACACCCCTAGGCTTAGGCTAGGGCAACCCTAGGCTTAGGCTAAGGCTAGGGATTCCCTAGCCTAAGGCTAGGGCACCCCGAGGCTTCTGCTAGGGCACCCCTAGGCTTAGGCTAGGGCACCCCTAGGCTTAGGCTCAAGCTAGGGCTTCCCTAGCCTAAGGCTAGGGCACCCCTAGGCTTAGGCTAGGGCACACCTAGGCTTAGGCTAGGGCACCCCAAGGCTTAGGCTAGGGCACCCCTAGGCTAAGGCTAAGGCTAGGGCTTCCCTAGCCTAAGGCTAGGGCTTCCCTAGCCTAAGGCTAGGGCACCCCGAGGCTTAGGCTAGGGCACCCCTAGGCTTAGGCTAGGGCACCCCTAGGCTTAGGTAGGGAATGCCTAGACTTAGGTTAGAGCACCCCTATGCTTAGGATAGGGCACCCCTAGACGTAGACTAGGGCACCCCTAGGCTTATGCTCTGGCACCCTAGGCTTAGGCTAAGGCT
This sequence comes from Tenrec ecaudatus, assembly GCF_050624435.1. Taxonomy (NCBI): domain Eukaryota; kingdom Metazoa; phylum Chordata; class Mammalia; order Afrosoricida; family Tenrecidae; genus Tenrec; species Tenrec ecaudatus. Next base: position 23,197 of record NW_027458063.1, read on the forward strand.
AGGGCTCCTCTAGCCTAAGGCTAGGGCACCCCTAGGTTTAAGCTAGGGCGCCCCTAGGCATAGGCTAAGGCTAGGGCTCCCCTAATCTAAGGCTGGGGCACCCTTAAGCTTAGGATAGTACACCCCAGGCTTAGGCTAGGGCACCCCTAGGCTTAGGCTAAGGCTAGGGCTCCCCTAGCCTAAGGCTAGGGCACCCCTAGGTTTAAGCTAGGGCGCCCCTAGGCATAGGCTAAGGCTAGGGCTCCCCTAGTCTAAGGCTGGGGCACCCTTAGGCTTAGGATAGTACACCCCAGGCTTAGGCTAGGGCACTCCTAGGCTTAGGCTAGGGCATCCCTAGGCTTAGGCTAAGGCTAGGGCTCCACTTGACTAAGGCTAGGGCACCCCTAGCCTTAGGGTAGGGCACCCCGAGGCTTAGGCTAGGGCACCCCTAGGCGTAGGCTAGGGCAGCCCTAGGCTTAGGCTAGGGCACCCCTAGGCTTAGGCTAGGGCAGGCCTAGGCTTAGGTTAGGGCACCCCTACGCTTAGGCTAGGTCACCCCTAGGTTTAGGCTTATTCTAGGGCTCCCCTAGCCTAAGGCCAGGGCACCCCTAGGCTTAGGCAAGGGCACCCCTAGGCTTAGGCTAGGGCTCCCCTAGGCTTAGTTTAAGGCTAGGGATCCCGTAGCCTAAGGCTAAGGCACCCCTAGGCTTAGGCTAGGGCACCCCTAGGCTTAGGCTAAATCTAGGGCTCCCCTAGCCTAAGGCTAGGGCACCCATAGGCCTAGGCTAGGGCACCCCTAGGCTTAGCTAGGGCACCCCTAGTTTTAGGCTTAGCCTAGGGCACCCCTAGGCTTAGGCTAGGGCACCCCTAGGCTTAGGTAGGGAATGCCTAGACTTAGGTTAGAGCACCCCTATGCTTAGGCTAGGGCACCACTAGGCTTAGTGTGGGGCACCCCTACACTTTGGCTAAGGCTAGGGCTCCACTAGGATTAGGCTAGGACACCCCTAGGCTTAGGCTAGGGCACCCCTAGGCTTAGGCTAAGACTAGGGCTCCCCTAGCCTAACCGTAGGGCACCCCTAGGCTTAGGCTAGGGCACCCCTTGGCTTAGGTTAGGGCACCCCTAAGCTTAGGATAGGGCACCCTAGTCTTAGGCTAGGGCACCCCTAGGCTTAGGCTAAGGTTAGGGCTGCACTAGCCTAAGGCTAGGGCACCCCTAGGCTTACGCTAGGGCACCCCAAGGCTTAAGCTAGGGCACCCGTAGGCTTAGGCTAAGGCTAGGGCTCCCCTAGCCTTAGGCTAGGGCACCCCTAGGCTTTGGCTAGGGCACCCCTAGGCTTATGAGAGGGAACTTCTAGGCTTAGACTAGGGCACTCCTAGGTTTAGGCTAGGGCACCCCTAGGGTTAGGCTAAGGCTAGGGCTCCCATAGCCTAAGGCTAGGGCACCCCTAGGCTTAGGATAGGACACCCCTAGGCTTAGGCTATGGCACTCCTAGGCTTAGGCTAGGGCACCCCTAGGATTAGGCTAGGACACCCCTAGGCTTAGGCTAAGGCTAGGGCTACCCTAGCCTAAGGCTAGGGCACCACTAGGCTTAGACTAGGGCACCCCTAGGCTTAGGCTAGGGCACCTCTAGGCTTAGGCTAGGGCACCCTTAGGCTTAGGCTAGGGCACCCCTATGCTTAGGCTAAGGCTAGGGCTCCCCTAGCCTAACCCTAAGGCACCCATAGGCTTAGGCTAGGGCACCCCTAAGCTTAGGGTAGGGCACCCCTAGGATTAGGGTAGGGCACCCCTAGGCTTAGGCTAGGGCACGCCTAGGCTTAGGCTAGGGCACCATAGGCTTAGGCTAGGGCACCCCTAGGCTTAGGTTAAGGTGAGGGCACCCCTAGGCTTAGGCTAGGGCACCCCTAGGCTTAGGCTAGGGCACCCCTAGGCTTAGGTTAAGGCTAGAGGACCCCTAGGCTTAGGCTAAGGCTAGGGGACCCCTAGGTTTAGGCTAAGGCACCCTTAGACTTAGGCTAGGGCACCCAAGGCTTAGGTTAGGGCACCCCTAGGCTTAGGCTAGGGCACCCCTAGGCTTAGGCTAAGGCTAGGGCACCCCTAGGCTTAGGCTAGGGCACCCCTAGGCTTAGAGTAGGACACCCCTACGCTGAGGCTAGGGCACCCCTAGGCTGAGGCTAGGGCACCCCTAGGCTTAGGCTAGGGCACCCCTAGGCTTAGGATAGGAAACTTCTAGGCTTAGGCTAGGGCACTCCTAGGCTTAGGCTAGGGCACCCCTAGGATTAGGCTAAGGCTAGGGCTCCCCTAGCCTAAGGCTAGGGCACCCCAAGGCTTAGGCTAAGGCACCCATAGGCTTACGCTAAGGTTAGGGCTCCCCTAGCCTAAGGTTAGGGCACCTCTAGGCTTGGGCTAGGGCACCCCTAGCCTTTGGCTAGGGCACCCCTAGGCTTAGGCTTGGGCACCCCTAGGCATAGGCTAGGGCAGCCCTAGGATTAGGCTAATTCTAGGGCTCCCATAGCCTAAGAATAGGGCACCCCTAGGCTTAGGCTAGGGCACCCTGAGGCTTAGGCTAGGGCACCCCTAGGCTTAATTTAAGGCTAGGGTTCCCCTAGGCTTAATTTAAGGCTAGGGTTCCCCTAGCCTAAGGCAAAGGCACCCCTAGGCATAGGCTAGGGCACCCCTAGGCTTTGGCTAGGGCACCCCTAGGCTTAGGCTAAAGCTAGGGCTCCCCTAGCCTAAGGCTAGGGCACCCATAGGCTTAGGCTAGGGCAACCCTAGGCTTAGCCTAGGGCACCCATAGGTTTAGGCTTAGGCTAGGGCACACCAAGGCTTAGTTTAGGGCACCCCTAGGCTTAGGCTAGGGCACACCTAGGCTTAGGCTAGGGCACCCCTAGGCTTAGGCTAGGGCACCCCTAGGCTTAGGCTAAGGCTAGGGATTCCCTAGCCTAAGGCTAGGGCACCCCGAGGCTTCTGCTAGGGCACCCCTAGGCTTAGGCTAGGGCACCCCTAGGCTTAGGCTCAAGCTAGGGCTTCCCTAGCCTAAGGCTAGGGCACCCCGAGGCTTAGGCTAGGGCACCCCTAGGCTTAGGCTAGGGCACCCGTAGGCTTAGGTAGGGAATGCCTAGACTTAGGTTAGAGCACCCCTATGCTTAGGATAGGGCACCCCTAGACGTAGACTAGGGCACCCCTAGGCTTATGCTCTGGCACCCCTAGGCTTAGGCTAGGGCACCCCTAGGCGTAGGCTAGGGCAGCCCTAGGCTTAGGCTAGGGCACCCCTAGGCTTAGGCTAGGGCAGGCCTAGGCTTAGGCTAGGGCACCCCTACGCTTTGGCTAGGTCACCCCTAGGTTTAGGCTTATTCTAGGGCTCCCCTAGCATAAGGCCAGGGCACCCCTAGGCTTAGGCAAGGGCACCCCTAGGCTTAGGCTAGGGCTCCCCTAGGCTTAGTTTAAGGCTAGGGATCCCGTAGCCTAAGGCTAAGGCACCCCTAGGCTTAGGCTAGGGCACCCCTAGGCTTAGGCTAAAACTAGGGCTCCCCTAGCCTAAGGCTCGGGCACCCATAGGCCTAGGCTAGGGCACCCCTAGGCTTAGCTAGGGCACCCCTAGTTTTAGGCTTAGCCTAGGGCACCCCTAGGCTTAGGCTAGGGCACCCCTAGGCTTAGGTAGGGAATGCGTAGACTTAGGTTAGAGCACCCCTAGGCTTAGGCTAGGGCACTCCTAGGCTTAGGCTAAGACTAGGGCTCCCCTAGCCTAACCGTAGGGCACGCCTAGGCTTAGGCTAGGGCACCCCTTGGCTTAGGTTAGGGCACCCCTAAGCTTAGGATAGAGCACCCTAGTCTTAGGCTAGGGCACCCCTAGGCTTAGGCTAAGGTTAGGGCTGCACTAGCCTAAGGCTAGGGCACCCCTAGGCTTACGCTAGGGCACCCCAAGGCTTAAGCTAGGGCACCCGTAGGCTTAGGCTAAGGCTAGGGCTCCCCTAGCCTTAGGCTAGGGCACCCCTAGGCTTTGGCTAGGGCACCCCTAGGCTTATGAGAGGGAACTTCTAGGCTTAGACTAGGGCACTCCTAGGTTTAGGCTAGGGCACCCCTAGGGTTAGGCTAAGGCTAGGGCTCCCATAGCCTAAGGCTAGGGCACCCCTAGGCTTAGGCTAGGATACCCCTAGGCTTAGGCTATGGCACCCCAAGGCTTAGGCTAAGGCACCCCTAGTTTTACGCTAAGGTTAGGGCTCCCATAACCTAAGGCTAGGGCACCTCTAGGCTTAGGCTAGGGCACCCCTAGCCTTTGGCTACGGCACCCCTAGGCTTAGGCTAGGGCACCACAAGGCTTAGGCTCGGGCACCCCTAGGCTTAGGCTAGGGCACCCCTAGGCTTAGGCTAGGGCACCCCTAGGCTTAGGCTAAGGCTAGGGCTCCCCTAGCCTAACAGTAGGGCAACCCTAGGCTTAGGCTAGGGCACCCCTTGGCTGAGGCTAGGGCACCCCTAGGCTTAGGCTAAGGTTAGGCTAGGGCACCCCTAGGCTTACGCTAGGGCACCCCAAGACTTAAGCTAGGGCACCCGTAGGCTTAGGCTAAGGCTAGGGCTCCCCTAGCCTAAAGCTAGGGCACCCCTAGACTTTGGCTAGGGCACCCCTAGGCTTATGAGAGGGAACTTCTAGGCTTAGACTAGGGCACTACTAGGTTTAGGCTAGGGCACCCCTAGGATTAGGCTAAGGTTAGGGCTCCCGTAGCCTAAGGCTAGGGCAACTCTAGGCTTGGGCTAAGGCACCCCTAGCCTTTGGCTAGGGCACCCCTAGGCTTAGGCTTGGGCACCCCTAGGCGTAGGCTAGGGCAGCCCTAGGCTTAGCCTAGCGCACCCCTAGGCTTAGGCTAGGTCACCCCTAGGATTAGGCTAATTCTAGGGCTCCCATAACCTAAGAATAGTGCACCCCTAGGCTTAGGCTAGGGCACCCCTAGGCTTAGGCTAGGGCACCCCTAGGCTTAATTTAAGGCTAGGGTTCCCCTAGCCTAAGGCAAAGGCACCCCCAGGCTTAGGCTAGGGCACCCCTAGGCTTTGGCTAGGGCACCCCTAGGCTTAGGCTAAAGCTAGGGCTCCCCAAGCCTAAGGCTAGGGCACCCATAGGCTTACGCTAGGGCAACCCTAGGCTTAGCCTAGGGCACCCATAGGTTTAGGCTTAGGCTAAGGCACCCCTAGGCTTACGCTAAGGTTAGGGCTCCCCTAGCCTAAGGCTAGGGCACCTCTAGGCTTAGGCTAGGGCACCCCTAGGCTTTGGCTAGGGCACCCCTAGGCTTAGGCTAGGGCACCCCTAGGCGTAGGCTAGGGTAGCCCTAGGCTTAGGCTAGGGCACCCGTAGGCTTAGGCTAGGGAAGCCCAAGGCTTAGGCTAGCGCACCCCTAGGCTTAGGCTAGGTCACTCCTAGGATTAGGCTAATTCTAGGGCTCCCCAAGCCTAAGGCTGGGGCACCCCTAGGCTTAGGCTAGGGCACCCGTAGGCTTTGGCTAGGGCACCCCTAGGCTTAGGATAAAGCTAGGGCTCCCCTAGCCTAAGGCTAGGGCACCCATAGGCTTAGGCTGGGGCACCCCTAGGTTTAGGCTTCGGCTAGGGCACCCCTAGGCTTAGTTTAGGGCACCCCTAGGCTTAGGATAGGGCACCCCTAGGCTTAGGCTAGGGCACCCCTAGGCTTAGGCTAGGGCACCCCTAGACTTAGGCTAAGGCTAGGGCTTCCCTAGCCCAAGGCTAGGGCACCCCTAGGCTTAGACTAGGGCACCCCTAGGCTTAGGTAGGGAATGCCTAGACTTTGGTTAGAGCACCCCTATGCGTAGGCTAGGGCACCCCTAGACGTAGACTAGGTCACCCCTAGGCTTAGGCTGGGGCACCCCTAGGCTTAGGCTTAGGCTAGGGTTCCACTAGCCCAAGGCTAGGGCACCCCTAGGCTTAGGCTAGGGCACCCCTAGGCTTAGGCTAAGGCTAGGGCTCCACTAGACTAAGGCTAGGGCACTCCTAGCCTTAGGGTAGGGCACCCCGAGGCTTATGCTAGGGCACCCCGAGGCTTAGGCTAGGGAACCCCTAGGCATAGGCTAGGGCTGCCTTAGGCTTAGGCTAGGGCACCGCTAGGCTTAGGCTAGGGCAGCCCTAGGCTTAGGCTAGGGCACCCCTAGGCTTAGGCTAGGTCACCCCTAGGTTTAGGCTTATTCTAGGGCTCCCCTAGCCTAAGGCCAGGGCACCCCTAGGCTTAGGCTAGGGCACCCCTAGGCTTAGGCTAGGGCTCCCCTAGGCTTAGTTTAAGGCTAGGGATTCCCTAGCCTAAGGATAAGGCACCCCTAGGCTTAGGCTAGGGCAACCCTAGGCTTTAGCTAGGGCACCCCTAGGCTTAGGCTAAATCTAGGGCTCCCCTAGCCTAAGGCTAGGGCACCCATAGGCCTAGGCTAGGGCACCCCTAGGCTTAGGTAGGGAATGCCTAGACTTAGGTTAGAGCACCCCTATGCTTAGGCTAGGGCACCCATAGGCTTAGTCTGGGGCACCCCTGGGCTTAGGCTAAGGCTAGGGCTCCCCTAGCCTAAGGCTAGGGCACCCCTAGGTTTAGGCTACGGCGCCCCTAGGCTTAGGCTAAGGCTAGGGCTCCCCTAGCCTAAGGCTAGGGCACCCCTAGGCTTAGGAAAGGACACCCCTAGGCTTAAGCTAGGGCACCCCAAGGCTTAGGCTAGGGCACCCCTAGACTTAGGCTAAGGCTAGGGCTCCACTAGGATTAGGCTAGGACACCCCTAGGCTTAGGCTAGGGCACCCCTAGGCTTAGGCTAAGACTAGGGCTCCCCTAGCCTAACCTAGGGCACCCCTAGGCTTAGGCTAGGGCACCCCTTGGCTTAGGTTAGGGCACCCCTAAGCTTAGGCTATGGCACCCTGGTCTTATGCTAGGGCACCCCTAGGCTTAGGCTAGGGCTCCCCTAGCCTAAGGCTAGGGCACCCCTAGGCTTTGGCTAGGGCACCCCTAGGCTTATGAGAGGGAACTTCTAGGCTTAGACTAGGGCACTCCTAGGTTTAGGCTAGGGCACCCCTAGGATTAGGCTAAGGATAGGGCTCCCATAGCCTAAGGCTAGGGCACCCCTAGGCTTAGGCTAGGACACCCCTAGGCTTAGGCTATGGCACCCCAAGGCTTAGGCTAAGGCACCCCTAGGCTTACGCTAAGGTTAGGGCTCCCCTAGCCTAAGGCTGGGGCACCCCTAGGCTTAAGCTAGGGCACCCCTAGGCTTAGGCTAGGGCACCTCTAGGCTTAGGCTAGGGCACCCCTAGGACTAGGCTAGGGCAGCCCTAGGCGTAGGCTAGGGCAGCCCTAGGCTTAGGCTAGGGCACCCCTAGGCTTAGGCTAGGGCAGCCCAAGGCTTAGGCTAGGGCACCCCTAGGCTTAGGCTAGGTCACTCCTAGGATTAGGCTAATTCTAGGGCTACCCTAGCCTAAGGCTGGGGCACCCCTAGGCTTAAGCTAGGGCACCCCTAGCCTTATTCTAGGGCTCCCCTAGGCTTAGTTTAAGGCTAGGGATCCCCTAGCCTAAGGCTAAGGCACCCATAGGCTTAGGCTAGGGCACCCGTAGGCTTTGGCTAGGGCACCCCTAGGCTTAGGATAAAGCTAGGGCTCCCCTAGCCTAAGGCTAGGGCACCCATAGGCTTAGGCTGGGGCACCCCTAGGCTTAGCCTAGGGCACCCCTAGGTTTAGGCTTCGGCTAGGGCACACCTAGGCTTAGTTTAGGGCACCCCTAGGCTTAGGATAGGGCACCCCTAGGCTTAGGCTAAGGCTAAGGCTCCACTAGACTAAGGCTAGGGCACCCCAAGGCTTTGGCTAGGGCAACCCTAGGCTTAGGCTATGGTTAGGGCTCCCCTAGCCTAAGGCTAGGGCACCCCAAGGCTTTGGCTAGGGCAACCCAAGGCTTAGGCTCGGGCACCCCTAGGCTTTGGCTAGGGCACCCCTAGGCTTAGGATAGGGCACCCCTAGGCTTAGGCTAAGGCTAAGGCTCCACTAGAGTAAGGCTAGGGCACCCCGAGCCTTAGGCTAGGGCACCACTAGGCTTAGGCTAGGGCACCCCTAGGCTTAGGCTAGGGCACCCCTAGGCTTAGGCTAAGATTAGGGCTCCCCTAGCCTAAGGCTAGGGCACCCCTAGGCTTAGGCTAGGGCACCCCTAGGCTTAGGGTAAGGATAGGGCTTCCCTAGCCTAAGGCTATGGCACCCCTAGGCTTAGGCTAGGCAGCCCTAGGCTTAGGCTAAGGCTAGGGATTCCCTAGCCTAAGGCTAGGGCACAGTAGGCTTAGGCTAGGGCACCCCTACGCTTAGGCTAGGGCACCCCTAGGCTTAGGCTAGGGCACCCCTGGGCTTAAGCTAGGGCACCCCTAGGCTTAGGCTAGGGCACCCCTAGGCTTAGGCTAAGGCTAGGGCTCCCCTATCCTAACCCTAGGACACTCCTAGGCTTAGGCTAGGGCACCCCTAAGCTTAGGCTAGGGCACCCTAGTCTTAGGCTAGTGCACCCCTAGGCTTAGGCTAAGGCTAGGGCTCCCCTAGCCTAAGGCTATGGCACACTAGGCTTAGGCTAGGGCACCCCTAGGCTTAGGCTAGGACACCCCTAGGCTTAGGCTAAGGCTAGGGCTCCCCTAGCCTAACCCTAGGGCACCCCTAGGCTTAGGCTAGTGCACCCCTAGGCTTAGGCTAGGGCACCCCTAAGCTTAGGCTAGGGCACCCTAGTCTTAGGCTAGGGCACCCCTAGCTTAGGCTAAGGTTAGGGCTCCCCTAGCCTAAGGCTAGGGCACCCATAGCTTAGGCTAGGGAACCCCTAGGCTTAGGCTAGGGCACCCCTTGGTTTAGGCTAAGGATAGGGCTCCCCTAGCCTAAGGCTAGGGCACCCCTAGGCTTTGGCTAGGGCACCCCTAGTCTTATGATAGGAAACTTCTAGGCTTAGACTAGGGCACTCCTAGGCTTAAGCTAGGGCACCCCTAGGATTAGGCTAAGGCTAGGGCTCCCCTAGCCTAAGGCTAGGGCACGCCTAGGCTTAGGCTAGGACACCGCTAGGCTTAGGCTATGGCACCCCAAGACTTAGGCTAAGACTAGGGCTCCCCTAGCCTAAGGCTATGGCACCCCTAGGCTTAGGCTAGGCATCCCTAGGCTTAGGCTAAGGCTAGGGCTCCCCTAGCCTAAGGCTAGGGGCACAGTAAGCTTAGGCTAGGGCACACCTAGGCTTAGGCTAGGGCACCCCTAGGCTTAGGATAGGGCACCCCTAGGCTTAGGCTAAGGCTAGGGCTCCACTAGACTAAGGCTAGGGCACCAATACCCTTAGGCTAGGGCACCCCTAGGCTTAGGCTAGGCCACCCCTAGGCTTAGGCTAAGACTAGGGCTCCCCTAGCCTAAGGCTATGGCACCCCTAGGCTTAGGCTAGGCATCCCTAGGCTTAGGCTAAGGCTAGGGCTCCCCTAGCCTAAGGCTAGGGGCACAGTAAGCTTAGGCTAGGGCACCCCTAGGCTTAGGCTAGGGCACCCCTAGGCTTAGGCTAGGGCACCTTGGGCTAAGGCTAGGGCACCCCTAGACTTAGGCTAGGGCACCCCTAGGCTTAGGCTAGGGCACCTTGGGCTTAGGCTAGGGCACCCCGAGGCTTAGGCTAGGGCACCCCTAGGCTTAGGCTAAGGCTAGGGATCCCCTAGCCTAACCCTGGGGCACCCCTAGGCTTAGGCTAGGGCACCACTAAGCTTAGGTTAGGGCACCCCTAAGCTTAGGCTAGGGCACCCTAGTCTTAGGCGAGGGCACCCCTAGGCTTAGGCTAAGACTAGGGCTCCCCTAGCCTAAGGCTATGGCACCCCTAGGCTTAGGCTAGGCATCCCTAGGCTTAGGCTAAGGCTAGGGCTCCCCTAGCCTAAGGCTAGGGGCACAGTAAGCTTAGGCTAGGGCACACCTAGGCTTAGGCTAGGGCACCCCTAGGCTTAGGATAGGGCACCCCTAGGCTTAGGCTAAGGCTAGGGCTCCACTAGACTAAGGCTAGGGCACCAATACCCTTAGGCTAGGGCACCCCTAGGCTTAGGCTAGGCCACCCCTAGGCTTAGGCTAAGACTAGGGCTCCCCTAGCCTAAGGCTATGGCACCCCTAGGCTTAGGCTAGGCATCCCTAAGCTTAGGCTAAGGCTAGGGCTCCCCTAGCCTAAGGCTAGGGGCACAGTAAGCTTAGGCTAGGGCACCCCTAGGCTTAGGCTAGGGCACCCCTAGGCTTAGGCTAGGGCACCTTGGGCTAAGGCTAGGGCACCCCTAGACTTAGGCTAGGGCACCCCTAGGCTTAGGCTAGGGCACCTTGGGCTTAGGCTAGGGCACCCCGAGGCTTAGGCTAGGGCACCCCTAGGCTTAGGCTAAGGCTAGGGGTCCCCTAGCCTAACCCTGGGGCACCCCTAGGCTTAGGCTAGGGCACCACTAAGCTTAGGCTAGGGCACCCCTAAGCTTAGGCTAGGGCACCCTAGTCTTAGGCGAGGGCACCCCTAGGCTTAGGCTAAGGATAGGGCTCCCCTAGCCTAAGGCCAGGGCACCCCTAGGCTTAGGATAGGGCACCCCTAGGCTTAGGCTAAGGCTAAGGCTCCACTAGAGTAAGGCTAGGGCACCCCGAGCCTTAGGCTAGGGCACCACTAGGCTTAGGCTAGGGCACCCCTAGGCTTAGGCTAGGGCACCCCTAGGCTTAGGCTAAGATTATGGCTCCCCTAGCCTAAGGCTAGGGCACCCCTAGGCTTAGGCTAGGGCACCCCTAGGCTTAGGGTAAGGATAGGGCTTCCCTAGCCTAAGGCTATGGCACCCCTAGGCTTAGGCTAGGCAGCCCTAGGCTTAGGCTAAGGCTAGGGCTTCCCTAGCCTAAGGCTAGGGCACAGTAGGCTTAGGCTAGGGCACCCCTACGCTTAGGCTAGGGCACCCCTAGGCTTAGGCTAGGGCACCCCTGGGCTTAAGCTAGGGCACCCCTAGGCTTAGGCTAGGGCACCCCTAGGCTTAGGCTAAGGCTAGGGCTCCCCTATCCTAACCCTAGGACACTCCTAGGCTTAGGCTAGGGCACCCCTAAGCTTAGGCTAGGGCACCCTAGTCTTAGGCTAGTGCACCCCTAGGCTTAGGCTAAGGCTAGGGCTCCCCTAGCCTAAGGCTAGGGCACACTAGGCTTAGGCTAGGGCACCCCTAGGCTTAGGCTAGGGCACCCCTAGGCTTAGTCTAGGGCACGCCTAGGCTTAGGCTAGGGCACTCCTAGGCTTAGGCTAGGGCACCCCTAGGCTTAGGCTAGGGCACCCCTAGGCTTAGGCTAAGGCTAGGGCTCCCCTAGCCTAACCCTAGGACACCCCTAGGCTTAGGCTAGTGCACCCCTAGGCTTAGGCTAGGGCACCCCTAAGCTTAGGCTAGGGCACCCTAGTCTTAGGCTAGGGCACCCCTAGGCTTAGGCTAAGGTTAGGGCTCCCCTAGCCTAAGGCTAGGGCACCCATAGCTTAGGCTAGGGAACCCCTAGGCTTAGGCTAGGGCACCCCTTGATTTAGGCTAAGGATAGGGCTCCCCTAGCCTAAGGCTAGGGCACCCCTAGGCTTTGGCTAGGGCACCCCTAGGCTTTGGCTAGGGCACCCCTAGGCTTATGATAGGAAACTTCTAGGCTTAGACTAGGGCACTCCTAGGCTTAAGCTAGGGCACCCCTAGGATTAGGCTAAGGCTAGGGCTCCCCTAGCCTAAGGCTAGGGCACGCCTAGGCTTAGGCTAGGACACCGCTAGGCTTAGGCTATGACACCCCAAGGCTTAGGCTAAGACTAGGGCTCCCCTAGTCTAAGGCTATGGCACCAATAGCCTTAGGCTAGGGCACCCCTAGGCTTAGGCTAGGGCACCCCTAGGCTTAGGCTAAGGCTAGGCCTCCACTAGACTAAGGCTAGGGCACCAATAGCCTTAGGCTAGGGCACCCCTAGCCTAAGGCTATGGCACCCCTAGGCTTAGGCTAGGCATCCCTAGGCTTAGGCTAAGGCTAGGGCTCCCCTAACCTAAGGCTAGGGGCACAGTAAGCTTAGGCTAGGGCACCCCTAGGCTTAGGCTAGGGCACCCCTAGGCTTAGGCTAGGGCACCTTGGGTTTAGTCTAGGGCACCCCTAGACTTAGGCTAGGGCACCCCTAGGCTTCGGCTAGGGCACCACTAAGCTTAGGCTAGGGCACCCCTAAGCTTAGGCTAGGGCACCCTAGTCTTAGGCGAGGGCACCTCTAGGCTTAGGCTAAGGATAGGGCTCCCCTAGCCTAAGGCTAGGGCACACTAGGCTTAGGCTAGGGCACCCCTAGGCTTAGGCTAGGGCACCCCTAGGCTTAGGATAGGGCACCCCTAGACTTAGGCGAGGGCACCCCTAGGCTTAGACTAAGGCTAGGGCTACCCTAGCCTAACCCTAGGGCACCCCTAGGCTTAGGCTTGGGCACCCCTAGGCTTAGGCTAGGGCACCCCTAAGCTTAGTTTGGGCAGCCTAGTCTTAGGCTAGGGCACCCCTAGGCTTAGGCTAAGGTTAGGGCTCCCCTAGCCTAAGGCTAGGGCACCCCTAGGCTTAGGCTAGGGCACCCCTAGACTTAGGCTAGGGCACCCCTAGGTTTAGGCTAAGCCGAGGGCTCCCCTAGCCTAAGGCTAGGGCACCTCTAGGCTTAGGCTAGGGCACCCCTAGGCTTAAGCTAGGGTACCTGTAGGATTAGGCTAAGGCTAGGGCTCCCCTAGCCTAAGGCTAGGGCACTCCTAGGCTTCGGCTAGGGCACCCCTAGGCTTATGATAGGGAACTTCTAGGCTTAGGCTAGGTCACTCCTAGGAATAGGCTAATTCTAGGGCTCCCCTAGCCTAAGGCTAGGGCACCCCTAGGCTTAAGCTAGGGTACCTGTAGGATTAGGCTAAGGCTAGGGCTCCCCTAGCCTAAGGCTAGGGCACCCCTAGGCTTTGGCTAGGGCACCCCTAGGCTTAGGCTAGGGCACCCCTAGGCGTAGGCTAGGGCAGCCCTAGGCTTAGGGTAGGGCACCCATAGGCTTAGGCTAGGGCAGCCCTAAGCTTAGGCTAGGGCACCCCTAGGCTTAGGCTAGGTCACTCCTAGGAATAGGCTAATTCTAGGGCTCCCCTAGCCTAAGGCTAGGGCACCCCTAGGCTTAGGTTAGGGCACCCCTAGGCTGAGGCTAGGGCTCCCCTAGGCTTAGTTTAAGGCTAGGGCTCCCCTAGCCTAAGGCTAGGGCACCCCTAGGCTTAGGCTAGGGCACCCCTAGGCTTAGCCTAAGGATAGGGCTTCCCTAGCCTAAGGCTATAGCACCCCTAGGCTTAAGCTAGGCAGCCCTAGGCTTAGGCTAAGGCTAGGGCTTCCCTAGCCTAAGGCTAGGGCACAGTAGGCTTAGGCTAGGGCACCCCTACGCTTAGGCTAGGGCACCCCTAGGCTTAGGCTAGGGCACCCCTGGGCTTAAGCTAGGGCACCCCTAGGCTTAGGCTAGGGCACCCCTAGGCTTAGGCTAAGGCTAGGGCTCCCCTATCCTAACCCTAGGACACTCCTAGGCTTAGGCTAGGGCACCCCTAAGCTTAGGCTAGGGCACCCTAGTCTTAGGCTAGTGCACCCCTAGGCTTAGGCTAAGGCTAGGGCTCCCCTAGCCTAAGGCTAGGGCACACTAGGCTTAGGCTAGGGCACCCCTAGGCTTAGGCTAGGGCACCCCTAGGCTTAGTCTAGGGCACGCCTAGGCTTAGGCTAGGGCACTCCTAGGCTTAGGCTAGGGCACCCCTAGGCTTAGGCTAGGGCACCCCTAGGCTTAGGCTAAGGCTAGGCTCCCCTAGCCTAACCCTAGGACACCCCTAGGCTTAGGCTAGTGCACCCCTAGGCTTAGGCTAGGGCACCCCTAAGCTTAGGCTAGGGCACCCTAGTCTTAGGCTAGGGCACCCCTAGGCTTAGGCTAAGGTTAGGGCTCCCCTAGCCTAAGGCTAGGGCACCCATAGCTTAGGCTAGGGAACCCCTAGGCTTAGGCTAGGGCACCCCTTGGTTTAGGCTAAGGATAGGGCTCCCCTAGCCTAAGGCTAGGGCACCCCTAGGCTTTGGCTAGGGCACCCCTAGGCTTTGGCTAGGGCACCCCTAGGCTTATGATAGGAAACTTCTAGGCTTAGACTAGGGCACTCCTAGGCTTAAGCTAGGGCACCCCTAGGATTAGGCTAAGGCTAGGGCTCCCCTAGCCTAAGGCTAGGGCACGCCTAGGCTTAGGCTAGGACACCGCTAGGCTTAGGCTATGACACCCCAAGGCTTAGGCTAAGACTAGGGCTCCCCTAGTCTAAGGCTATGGCACCAATAGCCTTAGGCTAGGGCACCCCTAGGCTTAGGCTAGGGCACCCCTAGGCTTAGGCTAAGGCTAGGGCTCCACTAGACTAAGGCTAGGGCACCAATAGCCTTAGGCTAGGGCACCCCTAGCCTAAGGCTATGGCACCCCTAGGCTTAGGCTAGGCATCCCTAGGCTTAGGCTAAGGCTAGGGCTCCCCTAGCCTAAGGCTAGGGGCACAGTAAGCTTAGGCTAGGGCACCCCTAGGCTTAGGCTAGGGCACCCCTAGGCTTAGGCTAGGGCACCTTGGGTTTAGTCTAGGGCACCCCTAGACTTAGGCTAGGGCACCCCTAGGCTTCGGCTAGGGCACCACTAAGCTTAGGCTAGGGCACCCCTAAGCTTAGGCTAGGGCACCCTAGTCTTAGGCGAGGGCACCTCTAGGCTTAGGCTAAGGATAGGGCTCCCCTAGCCTAAGGCTAGGGCACACTAGGCTTAGGCTAGGGCACCCCTAGGCTTAGGCTAGGGCACCCCTAGGCTTAGGATAGGGCACCCCTAGACTTAGGCGAGGGCACCCCTAGGCTTAGACTAAGGCTAGGGCTACCCTAGCCTAACCCTAGGGCACCGCTAGGCTTAGGCTTGGGCACCCCTAGGCTTAGGCTAGGGCACCCCTAAGCTTAGTTTGGGCAGCCTAGTCTTAGGCTAGGGCACCCCTAGGCTTAGGCTAAGGTTAGGGCTCCCCTAGCCTAAGGCTAGGGCACCCCTAGGCTTAGGCTAGGGCACCCCTAGACTTAGGCTAGGGCACCCCTAGGTTTAGGCTAAGGCGAGGGCTCCCCTAGCCTAAGGCTAGGGCACCCCTAGGCTTAGGCTAGGGCACCCCTAGGCTTAAGCTAGGGTACCTGTAGGATTAGGCTAAGGCTAGGGCTCCCCTAGCCTAAGGCTAGGGCACTCCTAGGCTTCGGCTAGGGCACCCCTAGGCTTATGATAGGGAACTTCTAGGCTTAGGCTAGGTCACTCCTAGGAATAGGCTAATTCTAGGGCTCCCCTAGCCTAAGGCTAGGGCACCCCTAGGCTTAAGCTAGGGTACCTGTAGGATTAGGCTAAGGCTAGGGCTCCCCTAGCCTAAGACTAGGGCACCCCTAGGCTTTGGCTAGGGCACCCCTAGGCTTAGGCTAGGGCACCCCTAGGCGTAGGCTTGGGCAGCCCTAGGCTTAGGGTAGGGCACCCCTAGGCTTAGGCTAGGGCAGCCCTAAGCTTAGGCTAGGGCACCCCTAGGCTTAGGCTAGGTCACTCCTAGGAATAGGCTAATTCTAGGGCTCCCCTAGCCTAAGGCTAGGGCACCCCTAGGCTTAGGTTAGGGCACCCCTAGGCTGAGGCTAGGGCTCCCCTAGGCTTAGTTTAAGGCTAGGGCTCCCCTAGCCTAAGGCTAGGGCACCCCTAGGCTTAGGCTAGGGCATCCCTAGGCTTAGCCTAAGGATAGGGCTTCCCTAGCCTAAGGCTATAGCACCCCTAGGCTTAAGCTAGGCAGCCCTAGGCTTAGGCTAAGGCTAGGGCTTCCCTAGCCTAAGGCTAGGGCACAGTAGGCTTAGGCTAGGGCACCCCTACGCTTAGGCTAGGGCACCCCTAGGCTTAGGCTAGGGCACCCCTGGGCTTAAGCTAGGGCACCCCTAGGCTTAGGCTAGGGCACCCCTAGGCTTAGGCTAAGGCTAGGGCTCCCCTATCCTAACCCTAGGACACTCCTAGGCTTAGGCTAGGGCACCCCTAAGCTTAGGCTAGGGCACCCTAGTCTTAGGCTAGTGCACCCCTAGGCTTAGGCTAAGGCTAGGGCTCCCCTAGCCTAAGGCTAGGGCACACTAGGCTTAGGCTAGGGCACCCCTAGGCTTAGGCTAGGGCACCCCTAGGCTTAGTCTAGGGCACGCCTAGGCTTAGGCTAGGGCACTCCTAGGCTTAGGCTAGGGCACCCCTAGGCTTAGGCTAGGGCACCCCTAGGCTTAGGCTAAGGCTAGGCTCCCCTAGCCTAACCCTAGTACACCCCTAGGCTTAGGCTAGTGCACCCCTAGGCTTAGGCTAGGGCACCCCTAAGCTTAGGCTAGGGCACCCTAGTCTTAGGCTAGGGCACCCCTAGGCTTAGGCTAAGGTTAGGGCTCCCCTAGCCTAAGGCTAGGGCACCCATAGCTTAGGCTAGGGAACCCCTAGGCTTAGGCTAGGGCACCCCTTGGTTTAGGCTAAGGATAGGGCTCCCCTAGCCTAAGGCTAGGGCACCCCTAGGCTTTGGCTAGGGCACCCCTAGGCTTTGGCTAGGGCACCCCTAGGCTTATGATAGGAAACTTCTAGGGTTAGACTAGGGCACTCCTAGGCTTAAGCTAGGGCACCCCTAGGATTAGGCTAAGGCTAGGGCTCCCCTAGCCTAAGGCTAGGGCACGCCTAGGCTTAGGCTAGGACACCGCTAGGCTTAGGCTATGACACCCCAAGGCTTAGGCTAAGACTAGGGCTCCCCTAGTCTAAGGCTATGGCACCAATAGCCTTAGGCTAGGGCACCCCTAGGCTTAGGCTAGGGCACCCCTAGGCTTAGGCTAAGGCTAGGGCTCCACTAGACTAAGGCTAGGGCACCAATAGCCTTAGGCTAGGGCACCCCTAGCCTAAGGCTATGGCACCCCTAGGCTTAGGCTAGGCATCCCTAGGCTTAGGCTAAGGCTAGGGCTCCGCTAGCCTAAGGCTAGGGGCACAGTAAGCTTAGGCTAGGGCACCCCTAGGCTTAGGCTAGGGCACCCCTAGGCTTAGGCTAGGGCACCTTGGGTTAAGGCTAGGGCACCCCTAGACTTAGGCTAGGGCACCCCTAGGCTTAGGCTAGGGCACCACTAAGCTTAGGCTAGGGCACCCCTAAGCTTAGGCTAGGGCACCCTAGTCTTAGGCGAGGGCACCTCTAGGCTTAGGCTAAGGATAGGGCTCCCCTAGCCTAAGGCTAGGGCACACTAGGCTTAGGCTAGGGCACCCCTAGGCTTAGGCTAGGGCACCCCTAGGCTTAGGATAGGGCACCCCTAGACTTAGGCGAGGGCACCCCTAGGCTTAGACTAAGGCTAGGGCTACCCTAGCCTAACCCTAGGGCACCCCTAGGCTTAGGCTTGGGCACCCCTAGGCTTAGGCTAGGGCACCCCTAAGCTTAGTTTGGGCAGCCTAGTCTTAGGCTAGGGCACCCCTAGGCTTAGGCTAAGGTTAGGGCTCCCCTAGCCTAAGGCTAGGGCACCCCTAGGCTTAGGCTAGGGCACCCCTAGACTTAGGCTAGGGCACCCCTAGCTTTAGGCTAAGGCGAGGGCTCCCCTAGCCTAAGGCTAGGGCACCCCTAGGCTTAGGCTAGGGCACCCCTAGGCTTAAGCTAGGGTACCTGTAGGATTAGGCTAAGGCTAGGGCTCCCCGAGCCTAAGGCTAGGGCACCCCTAGGCTTCGGCTAGGGCACCCCTAGGCTTATGATAGGGAACTTCTAGGCTTAGGCTAGGTCACTCCTAGGAATAGGCTAATTCTAGGGCTCCCCTAGCCTAAGGCTAGGGCACCCCTAGGCTTAAGCTAGGGTACCTGTAGGATTAGGCTAAGGCTAGGGCTCCCCTAGCCTAAGGCTAGGGCACCCCTAGGCTTTGGCTAGGGCACCCCTAGGCTTAGGCTAGGGCACCCCTAGGCGTAGGCTAGGGCAGCCCTAGGCTTAGGGTAGGGCACCCCTAGGCTTAGGCTAGGGCAGCCCTAAGCTTAGGCTAGGGCACCCCTAGGCTTAGGCTAGGTCACTCCTAGGAATAGGCTAATTCTAGGGCTCCCCTAGCCTAAGGCTAGGGCACCCCTAGGCTTAGGTTAGGGCACCCCTAGGCTGAGGCTAGGGCTCCCCTAGGCTTAGTTTAAGGCTAGGGCTCCCCTAGCCTAAGGCTAGGGCACCCCTAGGCTTAGGCTAGGGCACCCCTAGGCTTAGCCTAAGGATAGGGCTTCCCTAGCCTAAGGCTATGGCACCCCTAGGCTTAGGCTAGGCAGCCCAAGGTTTAGGCTAGGGCACCTTGGGTTTAGGCTAGGGCACCCCTAGGCTTAGGCTAGGGCACCCCTAGGCTTAGGTTAGGGCACCCCTAAGCTTAGGCTAGGGCACCCTAGTCTTAGGCGAGGGCACCCCTAGGCTTAGGCTAAGGATAGGGCTCCCCTAGCCTAAGGCTAGGGCACACTAGGCTTAGGCTAAGGCACCCCTAGATTTAGGCTAGGGCACCCCTAGGCTTAGTCTATGGCACCCCTAGGCTTAGGCTAGGGCACCCCTATGCTTAGGCTAAGGCTAGGGCTCCCTTAGCCTAAACCTAGGGCACCCCTAGGCTTAGGCTTGGGCACCCCTAGGCTTAGGCTAGGGCACCCCTAAGCTTAGTTTGGGCAGCCTAGTCTTAGGCTAGGGCACCCCTAGGCTTAGGCTAGGGCACCCCTAAGCTTAGGCTAGGGCACCCTAGTCTTAGGCTAGGGCACCCCTAGGCTTAGGCTAAGGTTAGGGCTCCCCTAGCCTAAGGCTAGGGCACCCTTAGCTTAGGCTAGGGAACCCCTAGGCTTAGGCTAGGGCACCCCTTGGTTTAGGCTAAGGATAGGGCTCCCCTAGCCTAAGGCTAGGGCACCGCTAGGCTTAGGCTAGGGCACCCCTAGGCTTAAGCTAGGGCACCCGTAGGCTTAGGCTAAGGCTAGGGCTCCCCTAGCCTAAGGCTAGGGACACCCCTAGGCTTTGGCTAGGGCACCCCTAGGCTTTGGCTAGGGCACCCCTAGGCTTATGATAGGAAACTTCTAGGCTTAGACTAGGGCACTCCTAGGCTTAAGCTGGGGCACCCCTAGGATTAGGCTAAGGCTAGGGCTCCCCTAGCCTAAGGCTAGGGCACGCCTAGGCTTAGGCTAGGACACCCCTAGGCTTAGGCTATGGCACCCCAAGGCTTAGGCTAAGACTAGGGCTCCCCTAGCCTAAGGCTATGGCACCCCTATGCTTGGCTAGGCATCCCTAGGCTTAGACTAAGGCTAGGGCTCCCCTAGCCTAAGGCTAGGGGCACAGTAAGCTTAGGCTAGGGCACCCCTAGGCTTAGGCTAGGGCACCCCTAGGCTTAGGATAGGGCACCCCTAGGCTTAGGCTAAGGCTAGGGCTCCACTAGACTAAGGCTAGGGCACCAATAGCCTTAGCCTAGGGCACCCCTAGGCTTAGGCTAGGGCACCCCTAGTCTTAGGCTAAGACTAGGGCTCCCCTAGCCTAAGGCTCTGGCACCCCTAGGCTTAGGCTAGGCATCCCTAGGCTTAGGCTAAGGCTAGGGCTCCCCTAGCCTAAGGCTAGGGGCACAGTAAGCTTAGGCTAGGGCACCCCTAGGCTTAGGCTAGGGCACCCCTAGGCTTAGGCTAGGGCACCTTGGGCTTAGGCTAGGGCACCCCTAGACTTAGGCTAGGGCACCCCTAGGCTTAGGCTAGGGCACCTTGGGCTTAGGCTAGGGCACCCCGAGGCTTAGGCTAGGGCACCCCTAGGCTTAGGCTAAGGCTAGGGATCCCCTAGCCTAACCCTGGGGCACCCCTAGGCTTAGGCTAGGGCACCCCTAGGCTTAGGCTAGGGCACCCCTAGGCTTAGGATAGGGCACCCCTAGACTTAGGCGAGGGCACCCCTAGGCTTAGACTAAGGCTTGGGCTCCCCTAGCCTAAGGCTAGGGCACCTCTAGGCTTAGGCTAGGGCACCCCTAGGCGTAGGCTAGGGCAGCCCTAGGCTTAGGGTAGGGCACCCCTAGGCTTAGGCTAGGGCAGCCCTAGACTTAGGCTAGGGCACCCCTAGGCTTAGGCTAGGTCACTCCTAGGAATAGGCTAATTCTAGGGCTCCCCTAGCCTAAGGCTAGGGAACCCCTAGGCTTAGGCTAAGGCACCCCTAGGCTTAGGCTAGGGCTCCCCTAGGCTTAGTTTAAGGCTAGGGATCCCCTAGCCTAAGGCTAAGGTACCCCTAGGCTTAGGCTAGGGCAACCCTAGGCTTAGGCTAGGGCACCCCTAGGCTTAGGATAGGGCACCCCTAGGCTTAGGCTAAGGCTAGGGCTCCACTAGACTAAGGCTAGGGCACACCTAGCCTTAGGCTAGGGCACCCCTAGGCTTAGGCTAGGGCACGCCTAGGCTTAGGCTAGGGCACCCCTAGGCTTAGGCTAAGACTAGGGCTCCCCTAGCCTAAGGCTAGGGCACCCCTAGGCTTAGGCTAGGGCACCCCTTGGCTTAGGCTAAGGATAGGGCTTCCCTAGCCTAAGGCTATGGCACCCCTAGGCTTAGGCTAGGGCACCCCTAGGCTTAGGCTAGGGCTCACGTAGGCTTAGTTTAGGGCTAGGGATCCCCTAGCCTAAGGCTAAGGTACCCCTAGGCTTAGGCTAGGGCACCCCTAGGCTTAGGATAGGGCACCCCTAGGCTTAGGCTAAGGCTTGGTCTCCACTAGACTAAGGCTCGGGCACCCCTAGCCTTAGGCTAGGGCACCCCTAGGCTTTGGCTAGGGCACCCCTAGGCTTAGGATAAAGCTAGGGCTCCCCTAGCCTAAGGCTAGGGCACTCATAGGCTTAGGCTGGGGCACCCCTAGGCTTAGCCTAGGGCACCCCTAGGTGTAGGCTTAGGCAAGGGCACACCTAAGCTTAGTTTAGGGCACCCCTAGGCTTAGGCTAGGGCACCCCTAGGATTAGGTTAAGGCTAGGGCACCCCTAGGCTTAGGCTAGGACACCCCTAGGCTTAGGCTATGGCACCCCAAGGCTTTTGCTAGGGCACCCCTAGGCTTAGGCTAGGGCACCCCTAGGATTAGGTTAAGGCTAGCGCACACTAGTCTTAGGCTAGGGCACCCCTAGGCTTAGGCTAGGGCACCCCTAGGCTTAGGCTAGGGCACCCCTAGGTTTAGGCTAGGGCACTCCTAGGCTTAGGCTAAGGCTAGGGCTCCCCTAGGCTAACCCTAGGGCACCCCTATGCTTAGGCTAGGGCACCCCTAGGCTTAGGCTAGGGCACCCCTAAGCTTAGTTTTGGCACCCTAGTCTTAGACTAGGGCACCCCTAGGCTTAGTCTAAGGTTAGGGCTCCCCTAGCCTAAGGCTAGGGCACCCCTAAGCTTAGGCTAGGGCACCCCTAGGCTTAGGCTAGGGTACCCCTAGGCTTAGGCTATGGCACCCCTAGGTTTAGGCTAAGGCTAGGGCTCCCCTAGCCTAAGGTTAAGGCACCCCTAGGCTTAGGCTAGGGCACCACTAGGCTTTGGCTAGGGCACCCCTAGGCTTAGGCTAGGCCACCCCTAGACTTAGGCTAAGGCACCCCTAGGCTTAGGCTAGGTGTAAGGATCCCCTAACCTAAGGCTAGGGCACCCCTAGGCTTAGGCTAGGGCACCCTTAGGCTTAGTCTAAGGTTAGGGCTCCCCTAGCCTAAGGCTAGGGCACCCCTAAGCTTAGGCTAGGGCACCCCTAGGCTTACGCTATGGCACCCCAAAGCTTAGGCTAAGGCACCCCAAGGCTTAAGCTAAGGTTAGGGCTCCCCTAGCTTAAGGCTAGGGCACCTCTAGGCTTAGGCTAGGGCACCCCTAGGCGTATGCTAGGGCAGCCCTAGGCTTAGGGTAGGGCACCCCTAGGCTTAGGCTAGGGCAGCCCAAGGCTCGGCTAGGGCACCCCTAGGCTTAGGCTAGGTCACTCCTAAGATTAGGCTAATTCAAGGCTCCCCTATCCTAAGGCTAGGGCACCCCTAGGCTTAGGCTAGGGCACCCCTAGTTTTAGGCTAGGGCTCCCCTAGGCTTAGTTTAAGGCTAGGGATCAACTAGCCTAAGGCTAAGGTACCCCTAGGTTTAGGCTAGGACACACCTAGGCTTTGGCTAGGGCACCCCTAGGCTTAGGATAAAGCTAAGGCTCCCCTAGCCTAAGGCTAGGGCACCAATAGGCTTAGGCTGAGGCACCCCTAGGCTTAGCCTAGGGCACCTCTAGGTTTAGGCTTAGGCTAGGGCACACCTAGGCTTAGTTTAGGGCACCCCTAGTCTTAGGCTAGGGCACCACTAGGCTTAGGCTAGGGCACCCCTAGGCTTAGGCTAGGCCACCCCTAGACTTAGGCTAAGGCACCCCTAGGCTTAGGCTAGGTGTAAGGATCCCCTAACCTAAGGCTAGGGCACCCCTAGGCTTAGGCTAGGGCACCCTTAAGCTTAGGCTGGGGCACCCCTAGGCTTAGGCTAGGCCACCCCTAGACTTAGGCTAAGGCACCCCTAGGCTTAGGCTAGGTGTAAGGATCCCCTAACCTAAGGCTAGGGCACCCCTAGGCTTAGGCTAGGGCACCCTTAGGCTTAGTCTAAGGTTAGGGCTCCCCTAGCCTAAGGCTAGGGCACCCCTAAGCTTAGGCTAGGGCACCCCTAGGCTTACGCTATGGCACCCCAAAGCTTAGGCTAAGGCACCCCAAGGCTTAAGCTAAGGTTAGGGCTCCCCTAGCTTAAGGCTAGGGCACCTCTAGGCTTAGGCTAGGGCACCCCTAGGCGTATGCTAGGGCAGCCCTAGGCTTAGGGTAGGGCACCCCTAGGCTTAGGCTAGGGCAGCCCAAGGCTCGGCTAGGGCACCCCTAGGCTTAGGCTAGGTCACTCCTAAGATTAGGCTAATTCAAGGCTCCCCTATCCTAAGGCTAGGGCACCCCTAGGCTTAGGCTAGGGCACCCCTAGTTTTAGGCTAGGGCTCCCCTAGGCTTAGTTTAAGGCTAGGGATCAACTAGCCTAAGGCTAAGGTACCCCTAGGTTTAGGCTAGGACACACCTAGGCTTTGGCTAGGGCACCCCTAGGCTTAGGATAAAGCTAAGGCTCCCCTAGCCTAAGGCTAGGGCACCAATAGGCTTAGGCTGAGGCACCCCTAGGCTTAGCCTAGGGCACCTCTAGGTTTAGGCTTAGGCTAGGGCACACCTAGGCTTAGTTTAGGGCACCCCTAGTCTTAGGCTAGGGCACCACTAGGCTTAGGCTAGGGCACCCCTAGGCTTAGGCTAGGCCACCCCTAGACTTAGGCTAAGGCACCCCTAGGCTTAGGCTAGGTGTAAGGATCCCCTAACCTAAGGCTAGGGCACCCCTAGGCTTAGGCTAGGGCACCCTTAAGCTTAGGCTGGGGCACCCCTAGGCTTAGCCTAGGGCACCTCTAGGTTTAGGCTTAGGTAGGGAAAGCCTAGACTTTGGTTAGAGTCCCCTATGCTTAAGCTAGGGTACCCCTAGACGTAGACTAGGGCACCCCTAGGCTTAGGCTGGGGCACCCCTAGGCTTAGGCTAGGGAGCCCCTAGGCTTAGGCTACGGCTAGGGCTCCCCTAGCCTAAGGCTAGGGCACCCCTAGGCTTAGGATAGGACACCCCTAGGCTTAGGCTAGGGCACCCCTAGGCTTAGGCTAGGGCACTCCTAGGCTTAAGCTAATGCTTGGGCTCCACTAGACTAAGGCTAGGGCACCCCTAGGCTTAGGCTAGGGCTCCACTACGCTTAGACTAGGGCACGCCTAGGCTTAAGCTAGGGCACCCCAGGGTTAGGCTAGGGCACCCCTAGGTTAGGCTAAGGCTAGGGCTTCCCTAGCCTAAGGCTAGGGCACCCATAGGCTTAGGCTAGGGCACCCCTAGGCTTAGGCTAGGGCATCCCTAGGCTTAGGCTAGGTCACTCCTAGGAATAGGCTAATTCTAGGGCTCCCCTAGCCTAAGGCTAGGGCACCCCTAGGCTTAGGCTAGGGCACCCCTAGGCTTAGGCTAGGGCTCCCCGAGGCTTAGTTTAAGGCTAGGGCTACCCTAGCCTAAGGCTAGGGCACCCCTAGACTTAGGCTAGGGCACCCCTAGGCTTAGCCTAAGGATAGGGCTTCCCTATCCTAAGGCTATGGCACCCCTAGGCTTAGGCTAGGCAGCCCAAGGTTTAGGCTAGGGCACCTTGGGCTTAGGCTAGGGCACCCCTAGGCTTAGGCTAGGGCACCCCTAGGCTTAGGCTAGGGCACCCCAAAACTTAGGCTAGGGCACCCTAGTCTTAGGCGAGGGCACCCCTAGGCTTAGGCTAAGGATAGGGCTCCCCTAGCCTAAGGCTAGGGCACACTAGGCTTAGGCTAAGGCACCCCTAGACTTAGGCTAGGGCACCCCAAGGCTTAGGATAGGGCACCCCGAGGCTTAGGCTAGGGCACCCCTAGGCTTAATCTAGGGCACCCCTAGGCTTAGGCTAGGGCACCCCTAGGCTTAGGTTAAGGCTAGGGCTCCCTTAGCCTAACCCTAGGGCACCCCTAGGCTTAGGCTTGGGCACCCCTAGGCTTAGGCTAGGTCACCCCTAAGCTTAGTTTGGGCAGCCTAGTCTTAGGCTAGGGCACCCCTAGGCTTAGGCTAAGGTTAGGGCTCCCCTAGCCTAAGGCTAGGGCACCCCTAGGCTTAGGCTAGGGCACCTGTAGGATTAGGCTAAGGCTAGGGCTCCCCTAGCCTAAAGCTAGGGCACCCCTAGGCTTTGGCTAGGGCACCCCTAGGCTTATGATAGGGAACTTCTGGGCTTAGACTACGGCACTCCTAGGCTTAGGCTAGGGCACCCCTAGGATTAGGCTAAGGCTAGGGCTCCCCTAGCCTAAGGCTAGGGCACCCCTAGGCTTAGGCTAGGACACCCCTAGGCTTAGGCTAGGGCACCCCTAGGCTTAGGCTAAGGCACCCCTAGGCGTAGGCTAGGGCACCTCTAGGCGTAGGCTAGGGCAGCCCTAGGCTTAGGGTAGGGCACCCCTAGGCTTAGGGCAGGGCAGCCCTAAGCTTAGGCTAGGGCACCCCTAGGCTTAGGCTAGGTCACTCCTAGGAAAAGGCTAATTCTAGGGCTCCCCTAGCCTAAGGCTAGGGCACCCCTAGGCTTAGGCTAGGGCACCCCTAGGCTTAGGCTAGGGCTCCCCTAGGCTTAGTTTAAGGCTAGGGATCCCCTAGCCTAAGGAGAAGGTACCCCTAGGCTTAGGCTAGGGCACCCCTAGGCTTCGGCTAGGGCATCGCTAGGCTTAGGATAGGGCACCCTTAGGCTTAGGCTAAGGCTCGGGCTCCACTAGACTAAGGCTAGGGCACTCCTACCCTTAGGCTAGGGAAACCCAAGGCTTAGACTAGGGCACCCCTAGGCTTAGGTTAGGGCACCCCTAGGCTTAGTCTAGGGCACCCCTAGGCTTAGGCTAGGGCACCCCTAGGCTTAGGCTAAGACTAGGGCTCCCCTAGCCTAAGGCTAGGGCACCCCTAGGCTTAGGCTAGGGCACCCCTAGGCTTAGGCTAAGGATAGGGCTTCCCTAGCCTAAGGCTATGGCACCCCTAGGCTTAGGCTAGGCAGCCCTAGGCTTAGGCTAAGGCTAGGGCTCCCCTAGCCTAAGGCTAGGGGACAGTAGGCTTAGGCTAGGGCACCCCTAGG
The DNA here is from genome assembly GCF_050624435.1 of Tenrec ecaudatus. Lineage (NCBI taxonomy): Eukaryota > Metazoa > Chordata > Mammalia > Afrosoricida > Tenrecidae > Tenrec > Tenrec ecaudatus. The sequence continues at coordinate 48,775 of NW_027458063.1, forward strand.
CTTAGGCTAGGGCACCCCTAAGCTTAGGCTAGGGCACCCCTGTGCTTACGCAAGGGCACACCTAAGCTTAGGCTAGGGCACCCGTAGGCTTAGACTAAGGCTAGGGCTCCCCTAGCCTAACCCTAGGGCACCCCTAGGCTTAGGCTAGGGCACCCCTAGGCTTAGGCTAAGGCTAGGGCTCCCCTAGCCTAACTCTAGGGCACCCCTAGGCTTAGGCTAGGGCACCCCTAGGCTTAGGCTAGGGCACCCCTAGGCTTAGGCTAAGGTTAGGGCTCCCTTAGACTAAGGCTAGAGCACCCCTAGCTTAGGCTAGGGCACCCCTAAGCTTAGGCTAGGGCACCCCTAGGTTTAAGCTAAGGCTAGGGCTCCCCTAGCCTAAGGCTAGGGCACCCCTAGGCTTAGGCTAGGGCAACCCTAGGCTTAGGCTAGGGCACCCCTAGGCTTAAGCTAGGGCACCCGTAGGCTTAGACTAAGGCTAGGGCTCCCCTAGCCAAAGGCTAGGGCACCCCTAGGCCTTGGCTAGGGCACCCCTAGGCTTATGATAGGGAACTTCTAGGCTTAGACTAGGGCACTCCTAGGCTTAGGCTAGGGCACCCCTAGGATTAGGCTAGGGCTAGGGCTTCCCTAGCCTAAGGCTAGGGCACCCCTAGGCTTAATCTAGGGCACCCCTAGGCTTAGGCTAGGGCACCCCTAGGCTTAGGCTAAGGCTAGGGCTCCCTTAGCCTAACCCTAGGGCACCCCTAGGCTTAGGCTTGGGCACCACTAGTCTTAGGCTAGGTCACCCCTAAGCTTAGTTTGGGCAGCCTAGTCTTAGGCTAGGGCACCCCTAGGCTTAGGCTAAGGTTAGGGCTCCCCTAGCCTAAGGTTAGGGCACCCCTAGGCTTAGGCTAGGGCACCTGTAGGATTAGGCTAAGGCTAGGGCTCCCCTAGCCTAAAGCTAGGGCACCCCTAGGCTTTGGCTAGGGCACCCCTAGGCTTATGATAGGGAACTTCTGGGCTTAGACTACGGCACTCCTAGGCTTAGGCTAGGGCACCCCTAGGATTAGGCTAAGGCTAGGGCTCCCCTAGCCTAAGGCTAGGGCACCCCTAGGCTTAGGTTAGGACACCCCTAGGCTTAGGCTAGGGCACCCCTAGGCTTAGGCTAAGGCACCCCTAGGCGTAGGCTAGGGCACCCCTAGGCGTAGGCTAGGGCAGCCCTAGGCTTAGGGTAGGGCACCCCTAGGCTTAGGGCAGGGCAGCCCTAAGCTTAGGCTAGGGCACCACTAGGCTTAGGCTAGGTCACTCCTAGGAAAAGGCTAATTCTAGGGCTCCCCTAGCCTAAGGCTAGGGCACCCCTAGGCTTAGGCTAGGGCACCCCTAGGCTTAGGCTAGGGCTCCCCTAGGCTTAGTTTAAGGCTAGGGATCCCCTAGCCTAAGGCGAAGGTACCCCTAGGCTTAGGCTAGGGCACCCCTAGGCTTCGGCTAGGGCACCGCTAGGCTTAGGATAGGGCACCCTTAGGCTTAGGCTAAGGTTCGGGCTCCACTAGACTAAGGCTAGGGCACCCCTACCCTTAGGCTAGGGAAACCCAAGGCTTAGGCTAGGGCACCCCTAGGCTTAGGTTAGGGCACCCCTAGGCTTAGTCTAGGGCACCCCTAGGCTTAGGCTAGGGCACCCCTAGGCTTAGGCTAAGACTAGGGCTCCCCTAGCCTAAGGCTAGGGCACCCCTAGGCTTAGGCTAGGGCACCCCTAGGCTTAGGCTAAGGATAGGGCTTCCCTAGCCTAAGGCTATGGCACCCCTAGGCTTAGGCTAGGCAGCCCTAGGCTTAGGCTAAGGCTAGGGCTCCCCTAGCCTAAGGCTAGGGGACAGTAGGCTTAGGCTAGGGCACCCCTAGGCTTAGGCTAGGGCACCCCTAAGCTTAGGCTAGGGCACCCCTGTGCTTACGCAAGGGCACACCTAAGCTTAGGCTAGGGCACCCGTAGGCTTAGACTAATGCTAGGGCTCCCCTAGCCTAACCCTAGGGCACCCCTAGGCTTAGGCTAGGGCACCCCTAGGCTTAGGCTAAGGCTAGGGCTCCCCTAGCCTAACTCTAGGGCACCCCTAGGCTTAGGCTAGGGCACCCCTAGGCTTAGGCTAGGGCACCCCTAGGCTTAGGCTAAGGTTAGGGCTCCCTTAGACTAAGGCTAGGGCACCCCTAGCTTAGGCTAGGGCACCCCTAGGTTTAGGCTAGGGCACCCCTAGGTTTAAGCTAAGGCTAGGGCTCCCCTAGCCTAAGGCTAGGGCACCCCTAGGCTTAGGCTAGGGCAACCCTAGGCTTAGGCTAGGGCTCCCCTAGGCTTAAGCTAGGGCACCCGTAGGCTTAGACTAAGGCTAGGGCTCCCCTAGCCAAAGGCTAGGGCACCCCTAGGCCTTGGCTAGGGCACCCCTAGGTTTATGATAGGGAACTTCTAGGCTTAGACTAGGGCACTCCTAGGCTTAGGCTAGGGCACCCCTAGGATTAGGCTAGGGTAGGGCTCCCCTAGCCTAAGGCTAGGGCACCCCTAGGCTTAGGCTAGGGCACCCCTAGGCTTAGGCTAGGGCACCCCTAGGCTTAGGCTAAGGTTAGGGCTCCCTTAGACTAAGGCTAGGGCACCCCTAGCTTAGGCTAGGGCACCCCTAGGTTTAGGCTAGGGCACCCCTAGGTTTAAGCTAAGGCTAGGGCTCCCCTAGCCTAAGGCTAGGGCACCCCTAGGCTTAGGCTAGGGCAACCCTAGGCTTAGGCTAGGGCTCCCCTAGGCTTAAGCTAGGGCACCCGTAGGCTTAGACTAAGGCTAGGGCTCCCCTAGCCAAAGGCTAGGGCACCCCTAGGCCTTGGCTAGGGCACCCCTAGGTTTATGATAGGGAACTTCTAGGCTTAGGCTAGGGCAACCCTAGGCTTAGGCTAGGGCTCCCCTAGCCTAAGGTTAGGGCACCCCTAGGCTTAGGCTAGGGCACCTGTAGGATTAGGCTAAGGCTAGGGCTCCCCTAGCCTAAAGCTAGGGCACCCCTAGGCTTTGGCTAGGGCACCCCTAGGCTTATGATAGGGAACTTCTGGGCTTAGACTACGGCACTCCTAGGCTTAGGCTAGGGCACCCCTAGGATTAGGCTAAGGCTAGGGCTCCCCTAGCCTAAGGCTAGGGCACCCCTAGGCTTAGGTTAGGACACCCCTAGGCTTAGGCTAGGGCACCCCTAGGCTTAGGCTAAGGCACCCCTAGGCGTAGGCTAGGGCACCCCTAGGCGTAGGCTAGGGCAGCCCTAGGCTTAGGGTAGGGCACCCCTAGGCTTAGGGCAGGGCAGCCCTAAGCTTAGGCTAGGGCACCACTAGGCTTAGGCTAGGTCACTCCTAGGAAAAGGCTAATTCTAGGGCTCCCCTAGCCTAAGGCTAGGGCACCCCTAGGCTTAGGCTAGGGCACCCCTAGGCTTAGGCTAGGGCTCCCCTAGGCTTAGTTTAAGGCTAGGGATCCCCTAGCCTAAGGCGAAGGTACCCCTAGGCTTAGGCTAGGGCACCCCTAGGCTTCGGCTAGGGCACCGCTAGGCTTAGGATAGGGCACCCTTAGGCTTAGGCTAAGGTTCGGGCTCCACTAGACTAAGGCTAGGGCACCCCTACCCTTAGGCTAGGGAAACCCAAGGCTTAGGCTAGGGCACCCCTAGGCTTAGGTTAGGGCACCCCTAGGCTTAGTCTAGGGCACCCCTAGGCTTAGGCTAGGGCACCCCTAGGCTTAGGCTAAGACTAGGGCTCCCCTAGCCTAAGGCTAGGGCACCCCTAGGCTTAGGCTAGGGCACCCCTAGGCTTAGGCTAAGGATAGGGCTTCCCTAGCCTAAGGCTATGGCACCCCTAGGCTTAGGCTAGGCAGCCCTAGGCTTAGGCTAAGGCTAGGGCTCCCCTAGCCTAAGGCTAGGGGACAGTAGGCTTAGGCTAGGGCACCCCTAGGCTTAGGCTAGGGCACCCCTAAGCTTAGGCTAGGGCACCCCTGTGCTTACGCAAGGGCACACCTAAGCTTAGGCTAGGGCACCCGTAGGCTTAGACTAATGCTAGGGCTCCCCTAGCCTAACCCTAGGGCACCCCTAGGCTTAGGCTAGGGCACCCCTAGGCTTAGGCTAAGGCTAGGGCTCCCCTAGCCTAACTCTAGGGCACCCCTAGGCTTAGGCTAGGGCACCCCTAGGCTTAGGCTAGGGCACCCCTAGGCTTAGGCTAAGGTTAGGGCTCCCTTAGACTAAGGCTAGGGCACCCCTAGCTTAGGCTAGGGCACCCCTAGGTTTAGGCTAGGGCACCCCTAGGTTTAAGCTAAGGCTAGGGCTCCCCTAGCCTAAGGCTAGGGCACCCCTAGGCTTAGGCTAGGGCAACCCTAGGCTTAGGCTAGGGCTCCCCTAGGCTTAAGCTAGGGCACCCGTAGGCTTAGACTAAGGCTAGGGCTCCCCTAGCCAAAGGCTAGGGCACCCCTAGGCCTTGGCTAGGGCACCCCTAGGTTTATGATAGGGAACTTCTAGGCTTAGACTAGGGCACTCCTAGGCTTAGGCTAGGGCACCCCTAGGATTAGGCTAGGGTAGGGCTCCCCTAGCCTAAGGCTAGGGCACCCCTAGGCTTAGGCTAGGGCACCCCTAGGCTTAGGCTAGGGCACCCCTAGGCTTAGGCTAAGGTTAGGGCTCCCTTAGACTAAGGCTAGGGCACCCCTAGCTTAGGCTAGGGCACCCCTAGGTTTAGGCTAGGGCACCCCTAGGTTTAAGCTAAGGCTAGGGCTCCCCTAGCCTAAGGCTAGGGCACCCCTAGGCTTAGGCTAGGGCAACCCTAGGCTTAGGCTAGGGCTCCCCTAGGCTTAAGCTAGGGCACCCGTAGGCTTAGACTAAGGCTAGGGCTCCCCTAGCCAAAGGCTAGGGCACCCCTAGGCCTTGGCTAGGGCACCCCTAGGTTTATGATAGGGAACTTCTAGGCTTAGGCTAGGGCAACCCTAGGCTTAGGCTAGGGCACCCCTAGGCTTAGGATAGGGCACCCCTAGGCTTAGGCTAACGCTAGGGCTCCACTAGACTAAGGCTTGGGCACACCTAGCCTTAGGCTAGGGCACCCCTAGGCTTAGGCTAGGGCACGCCTAGGCTTAGGCTAGGGCACCCCTAGGCTTAGGCTAAGACTAGGGCTCCCCTAGCCTAAGGCTAGGGCACCCCTAGGCTTAGGCTAGGGCACCCCTTGGCTTAGGCTAAGGATAGGGCTTCCCTAGCCTAAGGCTATGGCACCCCTAGGCTTAGGCTAGGGCACCCCTAGGCTTAGGCTAGGGCTCACGTAGGCTTAGTTTAGGGCTTGGTCTCCACTAGACTAAGGCTCGGGCACCCCTAGCCTTAGGCTAGGGCACCCCTAGGCTTTGGCTAGGGCACCCCTAGGCTTAGGATAAAGCTAGGGCTCCCCTAGCCTAAGGCTAGGGCACTCATAGGCTTAGGCTGGGGCACCCCTAGGCTTAGCCTAGGGCACCCCTAGGTGTAGGCTTAGGCTAGGGCACACCTAGGCTTAGTTTAGGGCACCCCTAGGCTTAGGCTAGGGCACCCATAGGATTAGGTTAAGGCTAGGGCATCCGTAGGCTTAGGCTAGGACACCCCTAGGCTAACCCTAGGGCACCCCTATGCTTAGGCTAGGGCACCCCTAGGCTTAGGCTAGGGCACCCCTAAGCTTAGTTTTGGCACCCTAGTCTTAGACTAGGGCACCCCTAGGCTTAGTGTAAGGTTAGGGCTCCCCTAGCCTAAGGCTAGGGCACCCCTAAGCTTAGGCTAGGGCACCCATAGGCTTAGGCTAGGGTACCCCTAGGCTTAGGCTATGGCACCCCTAGGTTTAGGCTAAGGCTAGGGCTCCCCTAGCCTAAGGTTAAGGCACCCCTAGGCTTAGGCTAGGGCACCCCTAGGCTTAAGCTAGGGCACCCGTAGGCTTAGGCTAAGGCTAGGGCTCCCCTAGCCTAAGGCTAGGGCACCACTAGGCTTTGGCTAGGGCACCCCTAGGCTTATGATAGGGAACATCTAGGCTTAGACTAGGGCACTCCTAGGCTTAGGCTAGGGCACCCCTAGGATTAGGCTAAGGCTAGGGCTCCCCTAGCCTAAGGCTAGGGCACACCTAGGCTTAGGCTAGGACAGCCCTAGGCTTAGGCTATGGCACCCCAAAGCTTAGGCTAAGGCACCCCTAGGCTTAAGCTAAGGTTAGGGCTCCCCTAGCTTAAGGCTAGGGCACCTCTAGGCTTAGGCTAGGGCACCCCTAGGCGTATGCTAGGGCAGCCCTAGGCTTAGGGTAGGGCACCCCTAGGCTTAGGCTAGGGCAGCCCAAGGCTCGGCTAGGGCACCCCTAGGCTTAGGCTAGGTCACTCCTAAGATTAGGCTAATTCAAGGCTCCCCTATCCTAAGGCTAGGGCACCCCTAGGCTTAGGCTAGGGCACCCCTAGTTTTAGGCTAGGGCTCCGCTAGGCTTAGTTTAAGGCTAGGGATCAACTAGCCTAAGGCTAAGGTACCCCTAGGTTTGGCTAGGGCACCCCTAGGCTTAGGATAAAGCTAAGGCTCCCCTAGCCTAAGGCTAGGGCACCAATAGGCTTAGGCTGGGGCACCCCTAGGCTTAGGCTAGGCCACCCCTAGACTTAGGCTAAGGCACCCCTAGGCTTAGGCTAGGTGTAAGGATCCCCTAACCTAAAGCTAGGGCATCCCTAGGCTTAGGCTAGGGCACCCTTAGGCTTAGGCTGGGGCACCCCTAGGCTTAGCCTAGGGCACCTCTAGGTTTAGGCTTAGGTAGGGAAAGCCTAGACTTTGGTTAGAGTCCCCCTATGCTTAAGCTAGGGCACCCCTAGACGTAGACTAGGGCACCCCTAGGCTTAGGCTGGGGCACCCCTAGGCTTAGGCTAAGGCTAGGGCTCCCCTAGCCCAAGGCTAGGGCACTCATAGGCTTAGGCTAGGGCACCCCTACGTTTAGGCTCGGGAGCCCCTAGGCTTAGGCTCCGGCTAGGGCTCCCCTAGCCTAAGGCTAGGGCACCCCTAGGCTGAGGATAGGACACCCCTAGGCTTAGGCTAGGGCACCCCTAGGCTTAGGCTAGGGCACCCCTAGGTTTAAGCTAAGGCTAGGGCTCCCCTAGCCTAAGGCTAGGGCACCCCTAGGCTTAGGCTAGGGCAACCCTAGGCTTAGGCTAGGGCACCCCTAGGCTTAAGCTAGGGCACCCGTAGGCTTAGGCTAAGGCTAGGGCTCCCCTAGCCAAAGGCTAGGGCACCCCTAGGCCTTGGCTAGGGCACCCCTAGGCTTATGATAGGGAACTTCTAGGCTTAGACTAGGGCACTCCTAGGCTTAGGCTAGGGCACCCCTAGGATTAGGCTAGGGCTAGGGCTCCCCTAGCCTAAGGCTAGGGCACCCGTAGGCTTAGGCTAGGACACCCCTAGGCTTAGGCTATGGCACCCCAAGGCTTAGGCTAAGGCACACCCTAGGCTTACGCTAAGGTTAGGGCTCCCCTAGCCTAAGGCTAGGGCACCTCTAGGCTTAGGGTAGGGCACCCCTAGGCTTTGCCTTGGCACCCCTAGGCTTAGGCTAAGACTAGGGCTCCCCTAGCCTAAGGCTAGGGCACCCCTAGCATAAGGGTACGGCACACCTAGGTTCAGGCTAGGGTACACCTAGGCTTAGACTAGGGCACCCCTAGGCTTAGGCTAGGGCAGCCCTAGGCTTAGTCTAGGTCACTCCTAGGAATATGCTAATTCTAGGGCTCCCCTAGCCTAAGGCTAGGGAACCCCTAGGCTTAGGCTAAGGCACCCCTAGGCTTAGGCTAGGGCTCCCCTAGGCTTAGTTTAAGGCTAGGGATCCCCTAGCCTAAGGCTAAGGTACCCCTAGGCTTAGGCTAGGGCAACCCTAGGCTTAGGCTAGGGCACCCCTAGGCTTAGGATAGGGCACCCCTAGGCTTAGGCTAAGGCTAGGGCTCCACTAGACTAAGGCTAGGGCACACCTAGCCTTAGGCTAGGGCACCCCTAGGCTTAGGCTAGGGCACGCCTAGGCTTAGGCTAGGGCACCCCTAGGCTTAGGCTAAGACTAGGGCTCCCCTAGCCTAAGGCTAGGGCGCCCTAGGCTTAGGCTAGGGCACCCCTTGGCTTAGGCTAAGGATAGGGATTCCCTAGCCTAAGGCTATGGCACCCCTAGGCTTAGGCTAGGGCACCCCTAGGCTTAGGCTAGGGCTCACGTATGCTTAGTTTAGGGCTAGGGATCCCCTAGCCTAAGGCTAAGGTACCCCTAGGCTTAGGCTAGGGCACCCCTAGGCTTTCGCTAGGGCACCCCTAGGCTTAGGATAAAGCTAGGGCTCCCCTAGCCTAAGGCTAGGGCACTCATAGGCTTAGGCTGGGGCACCCCTAGGCTTAGCCTAGGGCACCCCTAGGTGTAGGCTTAGGCTAGGGCACACCTAGGCTTAGTTTAGGGCACCCCTAGCCTTAGGCTAGGGCACCCCTAGGATTAGGTTAAGGCTAGGGCACCCCTAGGCTTAGGCTAGGACACCCCTAAGCTTAGGTTATGGCACCCCAAGGCTTAGGCTAAGGCACCCCTAGGATTACGCTAAGGTTAGGGCTACCCTAGCCTAAGGCTAGGGCAGCCCTAGGCTTAGGGTAGGGCACCCCTAGGCTTAGGCTAGGGCAGCCCTAGGCTTAGGTTAGGGCACCCCTAGGCTTAAGCTAGGTCACTCCTAAGATTAGGCTAATTCTAGGGATTCCCTAGCCTTATGCTAGGGCACCCCTAGTCTTAGGCTAGGGCACGCCTAGGCTTAGGCTAGGGCACCCCTAGGCTTAGGCTAAGACTAGGGCTCCCCTAGCCTAAGGCTAGGGCACCCCTAGGCTTAGGCTAGGGCACCCCTAGGCTTAGGCTAAGGCTTGGTCTCCACTAGACTAAGCCTCGGGCACCCTTAGCCTTAGGCTAGGGCACCCCTAGGCTTAGGCTAGGGCACCCCTAAGCTTAGGCTAGGGCACCGCTAAGCTTAGTTTTGGCACCCTAGTCTTAGGCTAGGGCACCCCTAGGCTTAGTCTAAGGTTAGGGCTCCCCTAGCCTAAGGCTAGGGCACCCCTAAGCTTAGGCTAGGGCACCCCTAGGCTTAGGCTAGGGTACCCCTAGGCTTAGGCTATGGCACCCCTAGGTTTAAGCTAAGGCTAGGGCTCCCCTAGCCTAAGGCTAAGGCACCCCTAGGCTTAGGCTAGGGCACCCCTAGGCTTAAGCTAGGGCACCCGTAGGCTTAGGCTAAGGCTAGGGCTCCCCTAGCCTAAGGCTAGGGCACCACTAGGCTTTGGCTAGGGCACCCCTAGGCTTATGATAGGGAACATCTAGGCTTAGACTAGGGCACTCCTAGGCTTAGGCTAGGGCACCCCTAGGTTAAGCTTAGGCTAGGACACCCCAAGGCTTAGGCTATGGCACCCCAAAGCTTAGGCTAAGGCACCCCTAGGCTTAAGCTAAGGTTAGGGCTCCCCTAGCTTAAGGCTAGGGCACCTCTAGGCTTAGGCTAGGGCACCCCTAGGCGTATGCTAGGGTAGCCCTAGGCTTAGGGTAGGGCACCCCTAGGCTTAGGCTAGGGCAGCCCAAGGCTCGGCTAGGGCACGCCTAGGCTTAGGCTAGGTCACTCCTAAGATTAGGCTAATTCAAGGCTCCCCTATCCTAAGGCTAGGGCACCCCTAGGCTTAGGCTAGGGCACCCCTAGTTTTAGGCTAGGGCTCCCCTAGGCTTAGTTTAAGGCTAGGGATCAACTAGCCTAAGGCTAAGGTACCCCTAGGTTTCGGCTAGGGCACACCTAGGCTTTGGCTAGGGCACCCCTAGGCTTAGGATAAAGCTAAGGCTCCCCTAGCCTAAGGCTAGGGCACCCATAGGCTTAGGCTGGGGCACCCCTAGGCTTAGCCTAGGGCACCTCTAGGTTTAGGCTTAGGCTAGGGCACACCTAGGCTTAGTTTAGGGCACCCCTAGTCTTAGGCTAGGGCACCCTTAGGCTTAGGCTGGGGCACCCCTAGGCTTAGCCTAGGGCACCTCTAGGTTTAGGTTTAGGTAGGGAAAGCCTAGACTTTGGTTAGAGTCCCCCTATGCTTAAGCTAGGGCACCCCTAGACGTAGACTAGGGCACCCCTAGGCTTAGGCTGGGGCACCCCTAGGCTTAGGCTAAGGCTAGGGCTCCCCTAGCCCAAGGCTAGGGCACTCATAGGCTTAGGCTAGGGCACCCCTACGTTTAGGCTAGGGAGCCCCTAGGCTTAGGCTCCGGCTAGGGCTCCCCTAGCCTAAAGCTAGGGCACCCCTAGGCTTAGGATAGGACACCCCTAGGCTTAGGCTAGGGCACCCCTAGGCTTAGGCTAGGGCACTCCTAGGCTTAAGCTAAGGCTTGGGCTCCACTAGACTAAGGCTAGGGCACCCCTAGCCTTAGGCTAGGGCACCCCTAGGCTTAGGCTAGGGCTCCACTACGCTTAGACTAGGGCACGCCTAGGCTTAAGCTAGGGCACCCCAGGGTTAGGCTAGGGCACCCCTAGGCTTAGGCTAAGGCTAGGGCTTCCCTAGCCTAAGGCTAGGGCACCCGTAGGCTTAGGCTAGGGCACCCCTAGGCTTAGGCTAGGGCATCCCTAGGCTTAGGCTAGGGCACCGCTAGGCTCAGGATAAGGCTAGGGCTCCCCTAGCCTAAGGCTAGGGCACCCCTAGGCTTAGGCTAGGGCACCCCTAGGCTTAGGCTAGGGCACCCCTAGGCTTAGGCTAGGGCACCCCTAGGCAAGACTAGGGCTCCCCTAGCCTAAGGCTAGGGCACACTAGTCTTAGGCTAGGGCACCCCTAGGCTTAGGCTATGGCACCCCTAGCCTTAGGCTAGGGCACCCCTAGGCTTAGGCTAGGGCACCCCTAGGCTTAGGCTAACGCTAGGGCTCCCCTAGCCTAACCCTAGGGCACCGCAAGGCTTAGGCTAGGGCACCCCTAGGCTTAGGCTAGGGCACCCCTAAACGTAGGCTAGGGCACCCTAGTATTAGGCTAGGGCACCCCTAGGCTTAGGCTAAGGTTAGGGCTCCCCTAGCGTAAGGCTAGGGCACCCCTAAGCTTAGGCTAGGGCACCCCTAGGCTTCGGCTGTGGCACCCCTAGGTTTAGGCTAAGGCTAGGGGTCCCCTAGCCTAAGGATAGGGCACCCCTAGGCCTTGGCTAGGGCACCCCTAGGCTTATGATAGGGAACTTCTAGGCTTAGACTAGGGCACTCCTAGGCTTCGGCTAGGGCACCCCTCGGATTAGGCTAAGGCTAGGGCTCCCCTAGCCTAAGGCTAGGGCACCCCTAGGCTTAGGCTAGGACACCCCTAAGCTTAGGCTATGGCACCCCAAGGCTTAGGCTAAGGCACCCCTAGGATTACGCTAATGTAAGGGCTCCCCCAGCCTAACGCTATGGCACCTCTAGGCTTAGGCTAGGGCACCGCTAGGCTTTGGCTAGGGCACCCCTAGGCTTAGGCTAGGGCACCCCTAGGCGTAGGCTAGGGCAGCCTTAGGCTTTAGCTAGGAATCCCCTAGGCTTAGGCTAAGGCTACGGCTCCCCTAGCCTCAGGCTAGTGCACCTCTAGACTCAGGCTATGACACCCCTAGGCTTAGGCTAGGGCAATCCTAGGCTAGACTAAGGCTAGGGCTCCCCTAGCCTCATGCTAGGGAACCCGTAGGCTCAGGATAGGGCATCCCTAGGCTCAGGCTAGGGAACAACTAGGCTTAGGCTTAGGCTAGGGCTCCCCAAGCCTAAGGCTAGGGCAACGCTAGGCTTAGGCTAGGGCACCCCTAGGCTTAGGCTAGGGCACCCCTAGGCTTAGGCTAGGTCCAGGGCTCCCCTAACCTAAGGCTAGGGCACCGCTAGGCTTAGGCTAGGGCACCCTTAGGCTTAGGCTAAGGCTAGGGCTCCCCTAGCCTAAGGCTAGAGCACCCCTAGGCTTAGGCTAGGGCACCCCTAGGCTTAGGCTAGGGCACCCCTAGGCTTAGGCTAAGGCTAGGGCACCCCTATGCTTAAGCTAAGTCTAGGGCTCCCCTAGACAAAGGCTAGGGCACCCCTAGGTTTAGGCTAGGGCACCCCTAGGCTTAGGATAGGGCACCCCTAGGCTTAGGCTAAGGCTACGGCTCCCTTAGCCTCCGGCTAGGGCACCACTAGACTCAGGCTATGGCACCCCTAGGCTTAGGCTAGGGTAATCCTAGGCTAGACTAAGGCTAGGGCTCCCCTAGCCTCAGTCTAGGGCACCCGTAGGCTCAGGCTAGGGCAGCCCTAGGCTTAGGCTAAGGCTAGGGCACCCTTGGCTTAGGATAGGGCACTCTAGGCTTAGGCTAAGGCTACCGCTCCCCTAGCCTCAGGCTAGGGCACCCCTAGACTTAGGCTATGGCACCCCAAGGCTTAGGATAGGGCAATCCTAGGATAGACTAAGGCTACGGTTCCCCTAGCGTCAGGCTAGGGCACCCGTAGGCTTAGGCTAGGGCACCCCTAGGCTCAGGCTAGGGCAGCCCTAGGCTTAGGCTAGGGCACCCCTAGGCTTAGGCTAAGGCACCCCTAGGCTTAGGCAAAGGCTAGGGCTCCCCTAGTCTGAGGCTAGGGCACCCCTAGGCTTAGGCTAGGGCACCCCTAGGCTTAGGTAGGGCACCCCTAGGCTTAGGCTAGGGCACACCTAGACTTAGGATAAAGCAACGGCTCCACTAGCCTCAGTTTAGGGCACCCCTAGCCTAAGGCTACGGCACACCTAGGTTCAGGCTAGGGTACACCTAGGCTTAGACTAGGGCACCCCTAGGCTTAGGAAAAGGCTAGGGCTCCCCTAGCCTAAGGCTAGGGCACACCTAGGCTTAGGCTTGGAACCCCTAGGCTTAGGCTAGGGCACCCCTAGGCTTTAGCTAGGGCTCCCCTAGGCTTAGTCTAAGGCTACGGCTCCCCTAGCCTCAGGCTAGTGCACCCCTAGACTCAGGCTATAACACCCCTAGGCTTAGGCTAGGGCAATCCTAGGCTAGACTAACGCTAGGGATCCCCTAGCCTAAGGCTACGGCACCCCTAGGCTCAGGCTAGGGCACCACTAGGCTTAGGCTATGGCACCCCTGGGCTTAGGAAAAGGCTAGGGCTCCATTAGCCTAAGGCTAGGGCACCCCTAGGCTTAGGCTAGGACACCCCTAGGCTTTAGCTAGGAATCCCCTAGGCTTAGGCTAAGGCTACGGTTCCCCTAGCCTCAGGCTAGTGCACCACTAGACTCAGGCTATGACACCACTAGGCTTAGGCTAGGGCAATCCTAGGCTAGACTAAGGCTAGGGCTCCCCTAGCCTCAGGCTAGGGCACCCGTAGGCTCAGGATAGGGCACCCCTAGGCTCAGGCTAGGGAACAACTAGGCTTAGGCTTAGGCTAGGGCTCCCCTAGCCTAAGGCTAGGGCAACGCTAGGCTTAGGCTAGGGCACCCCTAGGCTTAGGCTAGGGCACCCCTAGGCTTAGGCTAGGTGTAAGGCTCCCCTAACCTAAGGCTAGGGCACCCCTAGGCTTAGGCTAGGGCACCCTTAGGCTTAGGCTAAAGCTAGGGATCCCCTAGCCTAAGACTAGAGCACCCCTAGACTTAGGCTAGGGCACCCCTAGGCTTAGGCTAGGGCACCCCTAGGCTTAGGCTAAGGCTAGGGCACCCCTAGGTTAGGCTTAGTCTAGGTCTCCCCTAGCCAAAGGCTAGGGCACCTCTAGGCTTAGGCTAGGGCACCCCTAGGCTTAGGCTAGGGCACCCCGAGGCTTAGGCTAAGGCTACGGCTCCCTTAGCCTCAGGCTAGGGCACATCTAGACTCAGGCTATGGCACCCCTAGGCTTAGGCTAGGGCAATCCTAGGCTAGACTAAGGCTAGGGCTCCCCTAGCCTCAGTCTAGGGCACCCGTAGGCTCAGGCTAGGGCAGCCCTAGGCTTAAGCTAAGGCTAGGGCACCCTTGGCTTAGGATAGGGCACTCTAGGCTTAGGCTAAGGCTACCGCTCCCCTAGCCTCAGGCTAGGGCACCCCTAGACTTAGGCTATGGCACCCCAAGGCTTAGGCTAGGGCAATGCTAGGATAGCCTAAGGCTACGGCTCCCCTAGCGTCACTCTAGGGCACCCGTAGGCTTAGGCTAGGGCACACGTAGGCTCAGGCTAGGGCAGCCCTAGGTTTAGGCTAGGGCACCCCTAGGCTTAGGCTAAGGCACCCCTAGGCTTAGGCAAAGGCTAGGGCTCCCCTAGTCTGAGGCTAGGGCACCCCTAGGCTTAGGCAAAGGCTAGGGCTCCCCTAGTCTGAGGCTAGGGCACCCCTAGGCTTAGGCTAGGGCACCCCTAGGCTTAGGTAGGGCAACCCTAGGCTTAGGCTAGGGCACCCCTAGGCTTAGGCTAAGGCAACGGCTCCATTAGCCTCAGGTTAGGGCACCCCGAGACTCAGGCTAGGGCACCCCCAAGCTTAGGCTAGGGCACCCCTAGGCTTAGGTAGGGCACCCCTAGGCTTAGGCTAGGGCACACCTAGACTTAGGATAAAGCAACGGCTCCACTAGCCTCAGTTTAGGGCACCCCTAGCCTAAGGCTATGGCACACCTAGCTTCAGGCTAGGGTACACCTAGGCTTAGACTAGGGCACCCCTAGGCTTAGGAAAAGGCTAGTGCTCCCCTAGCCTAAGGCTAGGGCACACCTAGGCTTAGGCTAGCGAACCCCTAGGCTTAGGCTAGGGCACCCCTAGGCTTTAGCTAGGGCTCCCCTAGGCTTAGGCTAAGGCTACGGCTCCCCTAGCCTCAGGCTAGTGCACCCCTAGACTCAGGCTATGACACCCCTAGGCTTAGGCTAGGGCAATCCTAGGCTAGACTAACGCTAGGGCTCCCCTATCCTCAGGCTAGGGCACCCGAAGGCTCAGGCTAGGGAATCCCTTGGCTCAGGCCTGGGCACCCCTAGGCTTAGGCTAGGGCACCCCTAGACTTAGGCTAAGGCTAGGAATCCCCTAGCCTAAGGCTAGAGCACCCCTAGGCTTAGGCTAGGGACCCCTAGGCTTAGGTTAGGGAACCCATAGGCTTAGGCTATTGCCCCCCTAGGCTTAGGGTAAGGCTAGGGCTCCCATAGCCTAACACTAGGGCACCCCTAGGCTTAGGCTAGGGCACCCCTAGGCTTAGCCTAGTGCACCCATAAGCTTAGGCTAGGGCCCCCTTAATCTTAGGCTAGGGCACCCCTAGGCTTAGGCTAAGGCTAGGGCTCCCCTAGCCTAAGGCTATGGCACCCCTAGGCTTAGGGAAGGGCACTCCTAGGCTTAGGCTAGGGCACCCCTAGGCTTAGGCTAAAGCTAGGGTTCCCCTAGCCTAAGGCTAGGGCACCCCTAGGCTTAGGCTAGGGCACTCCTAGGCTTAGGCCAGGGCACCCCTAGGCTTAGGATAGGGCACCCCTAAGCTTAGGCTAAGGCTACGGTTCCCCTAGCCTCAGGCTAGGGCACCCTTAGACTCAGGCTATGGCACCCCTAGGCTTAGGCTAGGGCAATCATAGGGTAGAGTAAGGCTAGGGCTCCCGGAGGCTCAGGATAGAGCACCCCTAGGCTCAGGCTAGGGCACCCCTAGGCTTAGGCTAGAGCACCCCTAGGCTTAGGCTAGGGACCCCTAGGCTTAGGTTACGGAGCCCATAGGCTTAGGCTAGGGCCCCCCTAGGCTTAGGGTAAGGCTAGGGCTCCCATAGCCTAACACTAGGGCACCCCTAGTCTTAGGCTAGGGCACCCCTAGGCTTAGGCTAGTGCACCCATAAGCTTAGGCTAGGGCCCCCCTAGTCTTAGGCTAGGGCACCCCTAGGCTTAGGCTAAGGCTAGGGCTCCCCTAGCCTAAGGCTATGGCACCCCTAGGCTTAGGGAAGGGCACTCCTAGGCTTAGGCTAGGGCA
Source organism: Tenrec ecaudatus (assembly GCF_050624435.1). Lineage (NCBI taxonomy): Eukaryota > Metazoa > Chordata > Mammalia > Afrosoricida > Tenrecidae > Tenrec > Tenrec ecaudatus. The sequence continues at coordinate 64,585 of NW_027458063.1, forward strand.
CCCCTAGGCTTAGGCTAGGGCACCCCTAAGCTTAGGCTAAGGCTACGGTTCCCCTAGCCTCAGGCTAGGGCACCCTTAGACTCAGGCTATGGCACCCCTAGGCTTAGGCTAGGGCAATCATAGGGTAGAGTAAGGCTAGGGCTCCCGGAGGCTCAGGCTAGAGCACCCCTAGGCTCAGGCTAGGGCACCCCTAGGCTTAGGCTAGAGCACCCCTAGGCTTAGGCTAGGGACCCCTAGGCTTAGGTTACGGAGCCCATAGGCTTAGGCTAGGGCCCCCCTAGGCTTAGGGTAAGGCTAGGGCTCCCATAGCCTAACACTAGGGCACCCCTAGTCTTAGGCTAGGGCACCCCTAGGCTTAGGCTAGTGCACCCATAAGCTTAGGCTAGGGCCCCCCTAGTCTTAGGCTAGGGCACCCCTAGGCTTAGGCTAAGGCTAGGGCTCCCCTAGCCTAAGGCTATGGCACCCCTAGGCTTAGGGAAGGGCACTCCTAGGCTTAGGCTAGGGCACCCCTAGGCTTAGGCTAAGGCTAGGGTTCCCCTAGCCTAAGGCTAGGGCACCCCTAGGCTTAGGCTAGGGCACTCCTAGGCTTAGGCCAGGGCACCCCTAGGCTTAGGCTAGGGCACCCCTAGGCTTAGGCTAGGGCACCCCTAAGCTTAGGCTAAGGCTACGGTTCCCCTAGCCTCAGGCTAGGGCACCCTTAGACTCAGGCTATGGTACCCCTAGGCTTAGGGTAGGGCAATCCTAGGGTAGAGTAAGGCTAGGGCTCCCGGAGGCTCAGGCTAGAGCACCCCTAGGCTCAGGCTAGGGCACCCCTAGGCTTAGGTTAGGGCAGCCCTAGGCTTAGGCTAGGACAGACCTAGGCTTAGACTAGGGCACCCAAAGGCTTAGGCTTGGCACCCCTAGGCTTAGGCTAGGGCAGCCCTAGGCTTAAGCTAAGGCTAGGGTTCGCCTAGCCTAAGGCTAGGGCACCCCAAGGCTTAGGCTAGGGAACCCCTAGGCTTAGGCTAAGGCTAGGGCTCCCCTAGCCTAAGGCTAGGGCACCCCCTGGCTTAAGCTAGGGCACCGCTAGCCTTAGGCTAGGGAACCCCTAGGCTTTGGCTAGGGCACCCCTAGGCTTAGGCTAGGGCACCCCTAGGCTCAGGCTAGGGCACCCCTAGGCTTAGGCTAGGGCACCCCTAGGCTTAGGCTAAGGCTACCGCTCCCCTAGCCTCAGGCTAGGGCACCCCTAGACTTAGGCTTTGGCACCCCAAGACTTGGGCTAGGGCACCCCAAGGCTTAGGTAGGGCACCCCTAGACTTAGGCTAGGGCACCCCTACACTTAGGCTAAGGCAACGGCTCCACTAGCCTCAGGTTAGGGCACCCCGAGGCTCAGGCTAGGGCACCCCTAAGCTTAGGCTAGGGCACCTATAGGCTTAGGCTAGGGCACCCTTAGGCTTAGGCTAGGGCACCCCTTGGCTTAGGCTAAGGCTAGGGCAGCCCTAGGCTTAGGCTAGGACAGACCTAGGCTTAGGCTAAGGCACCCCTAGGCTTAGGCTTGGCACCCCTAGGCTTAGACTTGGGAACTCCTAGGCTTAGGCTACGGCAGCCCTAGGCTTAAGCTAAGGCTAGGGTTCGCCTAGCCTAAGGCTAGAGCACCCCTAGGCTTAGGCTAGGGCACCCCTAGGCTTAGGTTAGGGCCCCCATAGGCTTATGCTAGGGCACCCCTAGTCTTAGGGTAAGGCTAGGGCTCCCCTAGCCTAACCCTAGGGCACCCCTAGGTTTAGGCTAGGGCACCCCTAGGCTTAGGCTAGTGCACCCCTAAGCTTAGGCTGGGGCAACCCTAGTCTTAGGCTAGGGCACCCATAGGCTTAGGCTAAGGCAAGGGCTCCCCTAGCCTAAGGCTAGGGCACCCCTAGGCTTAGGCAAGGGCACGCCTAGGCTTAGGCTAGGGCACCCGTAGGCTTAGGCTAGGGCACCCCTAGGTTTAGGCTAAGGCTAGGGCTCAGCTAGCATAAGGCTAGGGCACGCCTAGGCTTAGGCTAGGGCACCCCTAGGCTTAGGGTAGGCCACCCCTAAGCTTAGGCTAGGGCACCCCTCTGCTCAAGCTAAGGCTAGTGCTCCCCTAGCCTAAGGCTGGGGCACCCCTAGGGATAGGCTAGGGCACCCCTAATTTTAGGCTAGGGCACCCCTAGGCTTAGGCTAGGGCAGCCATCGGCTTAGGCTAAGACTAGGGCTCCCCTAGCCTAAGGCCTGGGCACCCCTAGGCTTAGGCTAGGGCACCCCTAAGCTTAGGCTAGGGCACCCCTAGGCTTAGGCTAAGGCTAGGGCTCAGCTAGCATAAGACTAGGGCACGCCTAGGCTTAGGGTAAGGCACCCCTAGGCTTAGGGTAGGGCACCCCTAGGCTTAGGCTAGGGCACCCCTCTGCTCAAGCTACGGCTAGTGCTCCCCTAGCCTAAGGCTAGGGCACCCCTAGGGATAGGCTAGGGCACCCCTAATTTTAGGCTATGGCACCCCTAGTCTTAGGCTAGGGCACCCCTAGGCTTAGGCTAGGGCACCCCTAGGTTTAGGCGAGGGCACCCCTAGGCTTAGTCTAGGGCAACCCTAGGCTTAGGCTAGGGCAACCCTAGGCTTAGGCTAGGGCACCCCTAGGCTTACGCCAGGACACCCCTAGGCTTAGGCTAGGGCACCCCTAGGCTTAGACTAGGGCAACCCTAGGCTCAGGCTAGGGCACCCCTAGGCTTAGGCTAGGGCACCCCTAGCCTTAGGTCTGGCACCCCTAGGATTAGGCTTGGGCACCCCTAGGCTTAGGCTAGTGCAGCCCTAGGCTTAGGCTGAGGCTAGGGTTCACCTAGCCTAAGGCTAGTGCACCCCTAGGCTTAGGCTAGGGAACCCCTAGGCTTAGGCTAAGTCTAGGGTTCCCCTAGCCTAAGGCTAGGGCACCCCTAGGCTTAGGCTAGGGCACCGCTAGCCTTAGGCTAGGGCACCCCTAGGCTTAGGCTAGGGCACCCCTAGGCTTAGGCTAGGGCACTCCTAGGCTCAGGCTAGGGCACCCCTAGGCTTAGGCTAGGGCACCCCTAGGCTAAGGCTAAGGCTAGGGCTCCCCTAGCCTAAGGCTAGGGCACCCCTAGGCTTAGGCTAGGGCACCCCTAGGCTTAGGCTATGGCACCCCTAGGCTTAGGCTGGGCAATCCTAGGCTAGACTAAGGCTAGGGCTCCCCTAGCCTCAGTCTAGGACACCCGTAGCCTCAGGCTAGGACACCCCTAGACTTAGGCTATGGCACCCCAAGGCTTAGGCTAGGGCAATCCTAGGATAGATTAAGGCTACGGCTCCCCTAGCGTCAGGCTAGGACACCAGTAGGCTTAGGCTAGGGATCCCCTAGCCTAAGGCTAGGGCACCCCTAGGCTTAGGTAGGGCACCCCTAGGCTTAGGCTAGGGCACCCCTAGCCTTAGGCTAAGGCAATGGCTCCACTAGCCTCAGGTTAGGGCACCCCAAGACTAAGGCTAGGGCACCCCTGAGCTTAGGCAAGGGCACCTATAGGCTTAGGCTAGGGTACCCCTAGGCTTAGGCTAGGGCACCCCTTGGCTAAGGCTAAGGCGAGGGCTCCCCTAGCCTAAGGCTAGGGCACACCTAGGCTTAGACTAGGGCACCCCTAGGCTTAGGTTAGGGCCCCCATAGGCTTATGCTAGGGCACCCCTAGTCTTAGGGTAAGGCTAGGGCTCCCCTAGCTAACCCTAGGGCACCCCTAGGTTTAGGCTAGGGCACCCCTAGGCTTAGGCTAGTGCACCCCTAAGCTTTGGCTAGGGCACCCCTAGTCTTAGGCTAGGGCACCCCTAGGCTTAGGCTAAGGCTAGTGCTCCCCTAGCCTAAAGCTAGTGCACCCCTAGGGATAGGCTAGGGCTCCCCTAGGATTAGGCTAATGCTACGGCTCCCCTAGCCTCAGGCTAGTGCACCCCTAGACTCAGGCTATGACACCCCTAGGCTTAAGCTAGGGCAATCCTAGGCTAGACTAACGCTAGGGCTCCCCTATCCTCAGGTTAGGGCACCCGTAGGCTCAGGCTATGGCACCCCTAGGCTCAGGCTAGGGCACCCCTAGGCTTAGGCTAGGGCACCCCTTGGCTTAGACTAAGGCTAGGGCTCCCCTAGCCTCAGGATAGGTCACCCCTAGGCTTAGGCTAGGGCACCCCTAGGCTTAGGCTAAGGCTAGGGCTCCCCTAGCCTAAGGCTAGAGCACCCCTAGGCTTAGGCTAGGGCACCCCTAGGCTTAGGTTAGGGCCCCCATAGGCTTATGCTAGGGCACCCCTACTCTTAGGGTAAGGCTAGGGCTCCCCTAGCCTAACCTTAGGGCACCCCTAGGCTTAGGCAAGGGCACCCCTAGGCTTAGGCTAGGGCACCCGTAGGCTTAGGCTAGGGCACCCCTAGGCTTAGGCTAAGGCTAGGGCTCAGCTAGCATAAGGCTAGGGCACGCCTAGGCTTAGGCTAGGGCACCCCTAGGCTTAGGGTAGGGCACCCCTAGGCTTAGGCTAGGGCACCCCTCTGCTCAAGCTAAGGCTAGTGCTCCCCTAGCCTAAGGCTAGGGCACCCCTAGGGATAGGCTAGGGCACCCCTAATTTTAGGCTAGGGCACCCCTAGGCTTAGGCTAGGGCAGCCATAGGCTTAGGCTAAGACTAGGGCTCCCCTAGCCTAAGGCCTGGGCACCACTAGGCTTAGGCTAGGGCACCCTTAAGCTTAGGCTACGGCACTGCTAGGCTTAGGCTAAGGCTAGTGTTCCCCTAGCCTAAGGCTATGGCACCCCTAGGGTTAGGCTAGGGCACCCCAAGGCTTAGGCTAGGGCACCCCTAGTCTTAGGCTAGGGCACCCCTAGGCTTAGGCTAGGGCACCCCTAAGTTAGGCGAGGGCACCCCTAGGCTTAGGCTAGGGCAACCCTAGGCTTAGGCTAGGTCACCCCTAGGCTTACGCCAGGACACCCCTAGGCTTAGGCTAGGGCACCCCTAGGCTTAGGCTAGGGCACCCCTAGGCTCAGGCTAGGGCACCCCTAGGCTTAGGCTAGGGCACCCCTAGCCTTAGGTCTGGCACCCCTAGGCTTAGGCTTGGGCACCCCTAGGCTTAGGCTAGTGCAGCCCTAGGCTTAGGCTAAGGCTAGGGTTCACCTAGCCTAAGGCTAGTGCACCCCTAGGCTCAGGCTAGGGCACCCCTAGGCTTAGGCTAGGGCACCCCTAGGCTAAGGCTAAGGTTTGGGCTCCCCTAGCCTAAGGCTAGGGCACCCCTAGGCTTAGGCTAGGGCACCCCTAGGCTTAGGCTAGGGCACCCCTAGGCTTAGGCTAAGGCTATGGCTCTTTAAGCCTCAGTCTAGGGCACACCTAGACTCAGGCTATGGCACCCCTAGGCTTAGGCTAGGGCAATCCTAGGCTAGACTAAGGCTACGGCTCCCCTAGCCTCAGTCTAGGACACCCGTAGCCTCAGGCTAGGGCACCCCTAGACTTAGGCTATGGCACCCCAAGGCTTAGGCTAGGGCAATCCTAGGATAGACTAAGGCTACGGCTCCCCTAGCGTCAGGCTAGGACACCAGTAGGCTTAGGCTAGGGAACCCCTAGCCTAAGGCTAGGGCACCCCTAGGCTTAGGTAGGGCACCCCTAGGCTTAGGCTAGGGCACCCCTAGCCTTAGGCTAAGGCAACGGCTCCACTAGCCTCAGGTTTGGGCACCACGAGACTCAGGCTAGGGCACCCCTGAGCTTAGGCTAGGGCACCTATAGGCTTAGGCTAGGGTACCCCTAGGCTTAGGCTAGGGCACCCCTTGGCTAAGGCTAAGGCGAGGGCTCCCCTAGCCTAAGGCTAGGGCACACCTAGGCTTAGGCTAAGGCTACGGTTCCCCTAGCCTCAGGCTAGGGCACCCTTAGACTCAGGCTATGGTACCCCTAGGCTTAGGGTAGGGCAATCCTAGGGTAGAGTAAGGCTAGGGCTCCCGGAGGCTCAGGCTAGAGCACCCCTAGGCTCAGGCTAGGGCACCCCTAGGCTTAGGTTAGGGCAGCCCTAGGCTTAGGCTAGGACAGACCTAGGCTTAGACTAGGGCACCCAAAGGCTTAGGCTTGGCACCCCTAGGCTTAGGCTAGGGCAGCCCTAGGCTTAAGCTAAGGCTAGGGTTCGCCTAGCCTAAGGCTAGGGCACCCCAAGGCTTAGGCTAGGGAACCCCTAGGCTTAGGCTAAGGCTAGGGCTCCCCTAGCCTAAGGCTAGGGCACCCCCTGGCTTAAGCTAGGGCACCGCTAGCCTTAGGCTAGGGAACCCCTAGGCTTTGGCTAGGGCACCCCTAGGCTTAGGCTAGGGCACCCCTAGGCTCAGGCTAGGGCACCCCTAGGCTTAGGCTAGGGCACCCCTAGGCTTAGGCTAAGGCTACCGCTCCCCTAGCCTCAGGCTAGGGCACCCCTAGACTTAGGCTTTGGCACCCCAAGACTTGGGCTAGGGCACCCCAAGGCTTAGGTAGGGCACCCCTAGACTTAGGCTAGGGCACCCCTACACTTAGGCTAAGGCAACGGCTCCACTAGCCTCAGGTTAGGGCACCCCGAGGCTCAGGCTAGGGCACCCCTAAGCTTAGGCTAGGGCACCTATAGGCTTAGGCTAGGGCACCCTTAGGCTTAGGCTAGGGCACCCCTTGGCTTAGGCTAAGGCTAGGGCAGCCCTAGGCTTAGGCTAGGACAGACCTAGGCTTAGGCTAAGGCACCCCTAGGCTTAGGCTTGGCACCCCTAGGCTTAGACTTGGGAACTCCTAGGCTTAGGCTACGGCAGCCCTAGGCTTAAGCTAAGGCTAGGGTTCGCCTAGCCTAAGGCTAGAGCACCCCTAGGCTTAGGCTAGGGCACCCCTAGGCTTAGGTTAGGGCCCCCATAGGCTTATGCTAGGGCACCCCTAGTCTTAGGGTAAGGCTAGGGCTCCCCTAGCCTAACCCTAGGGCACCCCTAGGTTTAGGCTAGGGCACCCCTAGGCTTAGGCTAGTGCACCCCTAAGCTTAGGCTGGGGCAACCCTAGTCTTAGGCTAGGGCACCCATAGGCTTAGGCTAAGGCAAGGGCTCCCCTAGCCTAAGGCTAGGGCACCCCTAGGCTTAGGCAAGGGCACGCCTAGGCTTAGGCTAGGGCACCCGTAGGCTTAGGCTAGGGCACCCCTAGGTTTAGGCTAAGGCTAGGGCTCAGCTAGCATAAGGCTAGGGCACGCCTAGGCTTAGGCTAGGGCACCCCTAGGCTTAGGGTAGGCCACCCCTAAGCTTAGGCTAGGGCACCCCTCTGCTCAAGCTAAGGCTAGTGCTCCCCTAGCCTAAGGCTGGGGCACCCCTAGGGATAGGCTAGGGCACCCCTAATTTTAGGCTAGGGCACCCCTAGGCTTAGGCTAGGGCAGCCATCGGCTTAGGCTAAGACTAGGGCTCCCCTAGCCTAAGGCCTGGGCACCCCTAGGCTTAGGCTAGGGCACCCCTAAGCTTAGGCTAGGGCACCCCTAGGCTTAGGCTAAGGCTAGGGCTCAGCTAGCATAAGACTAGGGCACGCCTAGGCTTAGGGTAAGGCACCCCTAGGCTTAGGGTAGGGCACCCCTAGGCTTAGGCTAGGGCACCCCTCTGCTCAAGCTACGGCTAGTGCTCCCCTAGCCTAAGGCTAGGGCACCCCTAGGGATAGGCTAGGGCACCCCTAATTTTAGGCTATGGCACCCCTAGTCTTAGGCTAGGGCACCCCTAGGCTTAGGCTAGGGCACCCCTAGGTTTAGGCGAGGGCACCCCTAGGCTTAGTCTAGGGCAACCCTAGGCTTAGGCTAGGGCAACCCTAGGCTTAGGCTAGGGCACCCCTAGGCTTACGCCAGGACACCCCTAGGCTTAGGCTAGGGCACCCCTAGGCTTAGACTAGGGCAACCCTAGGCTCAGGCTAGGGCACCCCTAGGCTTAGGCTAGGGCACCCCTAGCCTTAGGTCTGGCACCCCTAGGATTAGGCTTGGGCACCCCTAGGCTTAGGCTAGTGCAGCCCTAGGCTTAGGCTGAGGCTAGGGTTCACCTAGCCTAAGGCTAGTGCACCCCTAGGCTTAGGCTAGGGAACCCCTAGGCTTAGGCTAAGTCTAGGGTTCCCCTAGCCTAAGGCTAGGGCACCCCTAGGCTTAGGCTAGGGCACCGCTAGCCTTAGGCTAGGGCACCCCTAGGCTTAGGCTAGGGCACCCCTAGGCTTAGGCTAGGGCACTCCTAGGCTCAGGCTAGGGCACCCCTAGGCTTAGGCTAGGGCACCCCTAGGCTAAGGCTAAGGCTAGGGCTCCCCTAGCCTAAGGCTAGGGCACCCCTAGGCTTAGGCTAGGGCACCCCTAGGCTTAGGCTATGGCACCCCTAGGCTTAGGCTGGGCAATCCTAGGCTAGACTAAGGCTAGGGCTCCCCTAGCCTCAGTCTAGGACACCCGTAGCCTCAGGCTAGGACACCCCTAGACTTAGGCTATGGCACCCCAAGGCTTAGGCTAGGGCAATCCTAGGATAGATTAAGGCTACGGCTCCCCTAGCGTCAGGCTAGGACACCAGTAGGCTTAGGCTAGGGATCCCCTAGCCTAAGGCTAGGGCACCCCTAGGCTTAGGTAGGGCACCCCTAGGCTTAGGCTAGGGCACCCCTAGCCTTAGGCTAAGGCAATGGCTCCACTAGCCTCAGGTTAGGGCACCCCAAGACTAAGGCTAGGGCACCCCTGAGCTTAGGCAAGGGCACCTATAGGCTTAGGCTAGGGTACCCCTAGGCTTAGGCTAGGGCACCCCTTGGCTAAGGCTAAGGCGAGGGCTCCCCTAGCCTAAGGCTAGGGCACACCTAGGCTTAGACTAGGGCACCCCTAGGCTTAGGTTAGGGCCCCCATAGGCTTATGCTAGGGCACCCCTAGTCTTAGGGTAAGGCTAGGGCTCCCCTAGCTAACCCTAGGGCACCCCTAGGTTTAGGCTAGGGCACCCCTAGGCTTAGGCTAGTGCACCCCTAAGCTTTGGCTAGGGCACCCCTAGTCTTAGGCTAGGGCACCCCTAGGCTTAGGCTAAGGCTAGTGCTCCCCTAGCCTAAAGCTAGTGCACCCCTAGGGATAGGCTAGGGCTCCCCTAGGATTAGGCTAATGCTACGGCTCCCCTAGCCTCAGGCTAGTGCACCCCTAGACTCAGGCTATGACACCCCTAGGCTTAAGCTAGGGCAATCCTAGGCTAGACTAACGCTAGGGCTCCCCTATCCTCAGGTTAGGGCACCCGTAGGCTCAGGCTATGGCACCCCTAGGCTCAGGCTAGGGCACCCCTAGGCTTAGGCTAGGGCACCCCTTGGCTTAGACTAAGGCTAGGGCTCCCCTAGCCTCAGGATAGGTCACCCCTAGGCTTAGGCTAGGGCACCCCTAGGCTTAGGCTAAGGCTAGGGCTCCCCTAGCCTAAGGCTAGAGCACCCCTAGGCTTAGGCTAGGGCACCCCTAGGCTTAGGTTAGGGCCCCCATAGGCTTATGCTAGGGCACCCCTACTCTTAGGGTAAGGCTAGGGCTCCCCTAGCCTAACCTTAGGGCACCCCTAGGCTTAGGCAAGGGCACCCCTAGGCTTAGGCTAGGGCACCCGTAGGCTTAGGCTAGGGCACCCCTAGGCTTAGGCTAAGGCTAGGGCTCAGCTAGCATAAGGCTAGGGCACGCCTAGGCTTAGGCTAGGGCACCCCTAGGCTTAGGGTAGGGCACCCCTAGGCTTAGGCTAGGGCACCCCTCTGCTCAAGCTAAGGCTAGTGCTCCCCTAGCCTAAGGCTAGGGCACCCCTAGGGATAGGCTAGGGCACCCCTAATTTTAGGCTAGGGCACCCCTAGGCTTAGGCTAGGGCAGCCATAGGCTTAGGCTAAGACTAGGGCTCCCCTAGCCTAAGGCCTGGGCACCACTAGGCTTAGGCTAGGGCACCCTTAAGCTTAGGCTACGGCACTGCTAGGCTTAGGCTAAGGCTAGTGTTCCCCTAGCCTAAGGCTATGGCACCCCTAGGGTTAGGCTAGGGCACCCCAAGGCTTAGGCTAGGGCACCCCTAGTCTTAGGCTAGGGCACCCCTAGGCTTAGGCTAGGGCACCCCTAAGTTAGGCGAGGGCACCCCTAGGCTTAGGCTAGGGCAACCCTAGGCTTAGGCTAGGTCACCCCTAGGCTTACGCCAGGACACCCCTAGGCTTAGGCTAGGGCACCCCTAGGCTTAGGCTAGGGCACCCCTAGGCTCAGGCTAGGGCACCCCTAGGCTTAGGCTAGGGCACCCCTAGCCTTAGGTCTGGCACCCCTAGGCTTAGGCTTGGGCACCCCTAGGCTTAGGCTAGTGCAGCCCTAGGCTTAGGCTAAGGCTAGGGTTCACCTAGCCTAAGGCTAGTGCACCCCTAGGCTCAGGCTAGGGCACCCCTAGGCTTAGGCTAGGGCACCCCTAGGCTAAGGCTAAGGTTTGGGCTCCCCTAGCCTAAGGCTAGGGCACCCCTAGGCTTAGGCTAGGGCACCCCTAGGCTTAGGCTAGGGCACCCCTAGGCTTAGGCTAAGGCTATGGCTCTTTAAGCCTCAGTCTAGGGCACACCTAGACTCAGGCTATGGCACCCCTAGGCTTAGGCTAGGGCAATCCTAGGCTAGACTAAGGCTAGGGCTCCCCTAGCCTCAGTCTAGGACACCCGTAGCCTCAGGCTAGGGCACCCCTAGACTTAGGCTATGGCACCCCAAGGCTTAGGCTAGGGCAATCCTAGGATAGACTAAGGCTACGGCTCCCCTAGCGTCAGGCTAGGACACCAGTAGGCTTAGGCTAGGGAACCCCTAGCCTAAGGCTAGGGCACCCCTAGGCTTAGGTAGGGCACCCCTAGGCTTAGGCTAGGGCACCCCTAGCCTTAGGCTAAGGCAACGGCTCCACTAGCCTCAGGTTTGGGCACCACGAGACTCAGGCTAGGGCACCCCTGAGCTTAGGCTAGGGCACCTATAGGCTTAGGCTAGGGTACCCCTAGGCTTAGGCTAGGGCACCCCTTGGCTAAGGCTAAGGCGAGGGCTCCCCTAGCCTAAGGCTAGGGCACACCTAGGCTTAGAATAGGGCACCCCTAGGCTTACGTTAGGGACCCCATAGGCTTATGCTAGGGCACCCCCAGTCTTAGGGTAAGGCTAGGGCTCCCCTAGCTAACCCTAGGGCACCCCTAGGTTTAGGCTAGGGCACCCCTAGGCTTAGGCTAGTGCACCCCTAAGCTTAGGCTAGGGCACCCCTAGTCTTAGGCTAGGGCACCCCTAGGCTTAGGCTAAGGCTAGTGCTCCCCTAGCCTAAAGCTAGGGCACCCCTAGGGATAGGCTAGGGCTCCCCTAGGATTAGGCTAATGCTACGGCTCCCCTAGCCTCAGGCTAGTGCACCCCTAGACTCAGGCTATGACACCCCTAGGCTTAAGCTAGGGCAATCCTAGGCTAGACTAACGCTAGGGCTCCCCTATCCTCAGGCTAGGGCACCCGTAGGCTCAGGCTATGGCACACCAGGCTCAGGCTAGGGCACCCCTAGGCTTAGGCTAGGGCACCCCTTGGCTTAGACTAAGGCTAGGGCTCCCCTAGCCTCCGGCTAGGTCACCCCTAGGCTTAGGCTAGGGCACCCCTAGGCTTAGGCTAAGGCTAGGGCTCCCCTAGCCTAAGGCTAGAGCACCCCTAGGCTTAGGCTAGGGCACCCCTAGGCTTAGGTTAGGGCCCCCATAGGCTTATGCTAGGGCACCCCTACTCTTAGGGTAAGGCTAGGGCTCCCCTAGCCTAACCTTAGGGCACCCCTAGGCTTAGGCTAGGGCACCCCTAGGCTTAGGTTAGTGCACCGCTAAGCTTAGGCTAGGGCACCCCTAGTCTTAGGATAGGGCACCCCTAGGATTAGGCTAAGGCTAGTGCTCCCCTAGCCTAAAGCTAGGGCACTCCTAGGGATATGCTAGGGCACCCCTAGGCTTAGGCTAGGGCACCCCTAGGCTTAGGCTAGGGCAGCCATAGGCTTAGGCTAAGGCTAGGGCTCCCCTAGCCTAAGGCCTGGGCACCCCTAGGCTTTGGCTAGGGCACCCCTAGGCTTAGGCTACGGCACCCCTAGGCTTAGGCTAAGGCTAGTGATCCCCTAGCCTAAGGCTATGGCACCCCTAGGGTTAGGGTAGGGCACCGCTAGGCTTAGGCTAGGGCACCCCTAGTCTTAGGCTAGGGCACCCCTCAGCTTAGGCTAGGGCACCCCTAGGCTTAGGCTAGGGCACCCCTAGGATTAGTCTGGGGCACTCCAAGGCTTACTCTAGGAACCCCTAGGCTTAGGCTAAATCTAGGGTTCCTCTAGCCTAAACCAGGGCACCCCTAGGCTTAGGCTACGGCACCCCTAGGCTTAGGCTACGGCACCCCTAGGCTTAGGCTAAGGCTAGTGCTCCCCTAGCCTAAGGCTATGGCACACCTAGGGTGAGGACAGGGCACCCCTAGGCTTAAGCTAGGGCACCCATAGTCTTAGGCTAAGGCACCCCTAGGCTAAGGCTAAGGCACCCCTAGGCTTAGGCTAGGGCACCCCAAGGCTTAGGCTAGGAAACCCTAGGCTTAGGCTAAGGCTAGGGCTCCTCTAGCCTAAGGCTTGGGCACACCTAGGCTTTGGCTAGCGCACCCCTAGACTGAGGCTAGTGCACCCCTAGGTTTAGGCTAGGGAACCCCTAGGCTTAGGCTAAGGCTAGGGTTCCCCTAGCCTAAGGCTAGGGCACCCCTAGACTTAGGCAAGGGCACCACTAGCCTTAGGCTAGGGCACCCCTAGGCTTAGGCTAGGGCACCCCTAGGCTTAGGCTAGGGCACTCCTAGGCTCAGGCTAGGGCACCCCTAGGCTTAGGCTAGGGCAATCCTAGGCTAGACTAAGGCTAGGGCTCCCCTAGCCTCAGTCTAGGACACCCGTAGCCTCAGGCTAGGGCACCCCTAGACTTAGGCTATGGCACCCCAAGGCTTAGGCTAGGGCAATCCTAGGATAGACTAAGGCTACGGCTCCCCTAGCGTCAGGCTAGGACACCAGTAGGCTTAGGCTAGGGAAACCCTAGCCTAAGGCTAGGGCACCCCTAGGCTTAGGCTAGGGCACCCCTAGCCTTAGGCTAAGGCAACGGCTCCACTAGCCTCAGGTTAGGGCACCCCGAGACTCAGGCTAGGGCACCCCTGAGCTTAGGCTAGGGCACCTATAGGCTTAGGCTAGGGTACCCCTAGGCTTAGGCTAGGGCACCCCTTGGCTAAGGCTAAGGCGAGGGCTCCCCTAGCCTGAGGCTAGGGCACACCTAGGCTTAGACTAGGGCACCCCTAGGCTTAGGTTAGGGCCCCCATAGGCTTATGCTAGGGCACCCCTAGTCTTAGGGTAAGGCTAGGGCTCCCCTAGCCTAACCCTAGGGCACCCCTAGGTTTAGGCTAGGGCACCCCTAGGCTTAGGCTAGTGCACCCCTAAGCTTAGGCTAGGGCACCCCTAGTCTTAGGCTAGGGCAACCCTAGGCTTAGGCTAAGGCTAGTGCTCCCCTAGCCTAAAGCTAGGGCACCCCTAGGGATAGGCTAGGGCTCCCCTAGGATTAGGCTAATGCTACGGCTCCCCTAGCCTCAGGCTAGTGCACCCCTAGACGCAGGCTATGACACCCCTAGGCTTAAGCTAGGGCAATCCTAGGCTAGACTAACGCTAGGGCTCCCCTATCCTCAGGCTAGGGCACCCGTAGGCTCAGGCTATGGCACCCCTAGGCTCAGGCTAGGGCACCCCTAGGCTTAGGCTAGGGCACCCCTTGGCTTAGACTAAGGCTAGGGCTCCCCTAGCCTCCGGCTAGGTCACCCCTAGGCTTAGGCTAGGGCACCCCTAGGCTTAGGCTAAGGCTAGGGCTCCCCTAGCCTAAGGCTAGAGCACCCCTAGGCTTAGGCTAGGGCACCCCTAGGCTTAGGTTAGGGCCCCCATAGGCTTATGCTAGGGCACCCCTACTCTTAGGGTAAGGCTAGGGCTCCCCTAGCCTAACCTTAGGGCACCCCTAGGCTTAGGCTAGGGCACCCCTGGCTTAGGTTAGTGCACCCCTAAGCTTAGGCTAGGGCACCCCTAGTCTTAGGATAGGGCACCCCTAGGATTAGGCTAAGGCTAGTGCTCCCCTAGCCTAAAGCTAGGGCACTCCTAGGGATATGCTAGGGCACCCCTAGGCTTAGGCTAAGGCACCCCTAGGCTTAGGCTAGGGCAGCCATAGGCTTAGGCTAAGGCTAGGGCTCCCCTAGCCTAAGGCCTGGGCACCCCTAGGCTTTGGCTAGGGCACCCCTAGGCTTAGGCTACGGCACCCCTAGGCTTAGGCTAAGGCTAGTGATCCCCTAGCCTAGGCTATGGCACCCCTAGGGTTAGGCTAGGGCACCGCTAGGCTTAGGCTAGGGCACCCCTAGTCTTAGGCTAGGGCACCCCTCAGCTTAGGCTAGGGCACCCCTAGGCTTAGGCTAGGGCACCCCTAGGATTAGTCTGGGGCACTCCAAGGCTTACACTAGGAACCCCTAGGCTTAGGCTAAATCTAGGGTTCCCCTAGCCTAAACCAGGGCACCCCTAGGCTTAGGCTACGGCACCCCTAGGCTTAGGCTACGGCACCCCTAGGCTTAGGCTAAGGCTAGTGCTCCCCTAGCCTAAGGCTATGGCACCCCTATGGTGAGGACAGGGCACCCCTAGGCTTAGGCTAGGGCACCCATAGTCTTAGGCTAGGGCACCCCTAGGCTTAGGCTAAGGCACCCCTAGGCTTAGGCTAGGGCACCCCAAGGCTTAGGCTAGGAAACCCTAGGCTTAGGCTAAGGCTAGGGCTCCTCTAGCCTAAGGCTTGGGCACACCTAGGCTTTGGCTAGCGCACCCCTAGACTGAGGCAAGTGCACCCCTAGGCTTAGGCTAAGGCTAGGGTTCCACTAGCCTAAACTAGGGCAACCCTAGGCTTAGGCTAGGGCAGCCTTAGGCTTAGGCTAGGCCAGCCCTAGGCTTAGGCTAAGGCTAGGGCTCGCCTAGCCTAAGGCTAGGGCACCCCTAGGCTTAGACTAGGGCAGACCTAGGCTTCGGCTTCGCACCCCTAGCCTTAGGCTTGGGCATCCCTAGGCTTAGTCTAGGGCATCCCTAGGCTTAGGCTTAGGCTAGGGCACCCCTAGGCTTATGCTAGGGCACCCCTAGGCTCAGGCTAGGGCACACCTAGGCTTAGGCTAGGGCACCCCTAGGCTTAGGCTAAGGCTACGGTTAACTTAGCCTCAGGCTAGGGCACCCCTAGACTCAGGCTATGGCACCCCTAGGCTTAGGCTAGGGCAATCCTAGGCTAGACTAAGGCTAGGGCTCCCCTAGCCTCAGTCTAGGGCATCCGTAGGCTCAGGCTAGGGCAGCCCTAGGCTTAGGCTAAGGCTAGGGCACCCTTGGCTTAGGCTAGGGCACCCCTAGGCTTAGGCTAAGGCTACCGCTCCCCTAGCCTAAGGCTAGGGCACCCCTAGGCTTAGGTAGGGAACCCCTAGGCTTAGGCTAGGGCACCCCTAGACTTAGGCTAAGGCAACGGCTCCACTAGCCTCAGGTTAGGGCACCCCTAGATTCAGGCTAGTGCACCCCAAAGCTTAGGCTAGGGCACATATAGGCTTAGGCTAGGGCACCCCTAGGCTTAGGCTAGGGCACCCCTTGGCTTAGGCTAAGGCTAGGGCTCCCCTAGCCTAAGGCTAGGGCACACCTAGGCTTAGGCTAGGGCACCCCGGTCTTAGGCTAGGGCAGCCCTAGGCTTAGGCTAGGGCACCCCTAGGCTTTAGCTAGGGCTCCCCTAGGCTTAGGCTAAGGCTACGGCTCCCCTAGCCTCAGGCTTGTGCACCCCTAGACTCAGGCTATGACACCCCTAGGCTTAGGCTAGGGCAATCCTAGGCTAGACTAACGCTAGGGCTCCCCTATCCTCAGGCTAGGGCACCCGAAGGCTCAGGCTAGGGCACCCCTAGCCTCAGGCTAGGGCACCCCTAGGCTTAAGCTAGGGCACCCATTGGCTTAGGCTAAGGCTAGGGCTCCCCTGGCCTCAGGCTAGGTCACCCCTAGGCTTAGGCTAGGGCACCCCTAGGCTTAGGCTAAGGCTGGGGGTCCCCTAGCCTAAGGCTAGAGCACCCCTAGGCTTAGGCTAGGGCAGCCCTAGGCTTAAGTTAGGGCCCCCATAGGCTTATGCTAGGGCACCCCTAGTCTTAGGGTAAGGCTAGGGCTCCCCTAGCCTAACCTTAGGGCACCCCTAGGCTTAGGCTAGGGCACCCTTAGGCTTTGGCTAGTGCACCCCTAAGCTTAGGCTAGTGCACCCCTATTCTTAGGCTAGGGCACTCCTAGGCTTAGGCTAAGGCTAGGGCTTCCCAAGCCTAAGGCAATGGCGCCCCTAGGCTTAGGCAAGGGCAACCCTAGGCTTAGGCAAGGGCCCCCCTAGGCTTAGGCTAGGGCACCCCTAGGCTTAGGCTAAGGTTAGGGCTAAGCTATCATAAGGCTAGGGCACGCCTAGGCTTAGGCTAGGGCACCCAAAGGCTTAGGGTAGGGCACCCCTAGGCTTAGGCTAGGGCACCCCTAGGGTCAGGCTAAGGCTAGTGCTCCCCTAGCCTAAAGCTAGGGCACCCCTAGGGATAGGCTAGGGCACCCCTAGGCTTAGGCTAGGGCACCCCTAGGCTTAGGCTAGAGCACCACTAGGCTTAGGCTAGGGCACCCATAGGCTTAGGCTAAGGCTGGGGTTCCCCTAGCCTAATGCAAGGGCACCCCTAGGCTTAGGCTAGGGCACCCCTAGACTTAGGCTAGGGCACCCCTAGGCTTAGGCTAGGGCACCCCTAGGCTTAGGCTAGAGCACACCTAGGCTTAGGCTAGGGCACACCTAGGCTTAGGCTAAGGCTATGGCTCCCGTAGCCTCAGGTTAGGGCACCCCTAGACTCAAGCTATGGCACCACTAGACTTAGGCTAGGGCAAACCTAGGATAGACTAAGGCTAGGGCTCCCCTTGCCTCAGGCTAGGGCACCCGTAGGCTCAGGCTAGGGCACGCCTAGCCTCAGACTAGGGCAGCCCTTTTCTAAGGCTAGGGCACCCCTAGGTTTAGGCTAGGGCACCCCTAGGCTAAGGCTAGGAAACCCCTAGCCTAAGGCTAGGGCAACCCAAGCTTAGGTAGGTCACCCCTAGGTTTAGGCTAGGGCACCCCTAGACTTAGGCTAAGGCAACGGCTCCACTAGCCTCAGGTTAGGTCACCCCTAGACTCAGGCTAGGGCACCACTAAGCTTAGGCTAGGGCTATCCTAGGCTTAGCTAAGGCTAGGGCTCCCCTAACCTCAGACTAGGGCACCCCTAGAATCAGGCTACGGCACCCCTAGGCTTAGACTAGGGCACCCCTAGGCTTAGGAAAAGGCTAGGGCTCCCCTAGCCTAAGCCTAGGGCACACCTAGGCTTAGGCTAGGGCACCCCTAGGCTTAGGCTAGGGCACCCCTAGGCTTTAGCTAGGGCAATCCTAGGCTAGACTAACGCTAGGGTCCCCTATCCTCAGGCTAGGGCACTCGTAGGCTCAGGCTAGGGCACCCCTAGGCTCAGGCAAGGACACCCCTAGGCTTAGGCTAGGGCACCCCTAGGCTTAGGCTATGGCTAGGGCTCCACTAGCCTCAGGCTAGGTCACCCCTAGGCTTAGGCTAGGGCACCCCTAGGCTTAGGCTAGGGCACCCCTAGGCTTAGGCTAAGGCTAGGGCTCCCCTAGCCTAAGGCTAGAGCACCCCTAGGCTTAGGCTAGGGCACCCCTAGGCTTAGGTTAGGGCCCCCATAGGCTTATGCTAGGGCACCCCTACTCTTAGGGTAAGGCTAGGGCTCCCCTAGCCTAACCTTAGGGCACCCCTAGGCTTAGGCTAGGGCACCCCTGGCTTAGGTTAGTGCACCCCTAAGCTTAGGCTAGGGCACCCCTAGTCTTAGGATAGGGCACCCCTAGGATTAGGCTAAGGCTAGTGCTCCCCTAGCCTAAAGCTAGGGCACTCCTAGGGATATGCTAGGGCACCCCTAGGCTTAGGCTAGGGCACCCCTAGGCTTAGGCTAGGGCAGCCATAGGCTTAGGCTAAGGCTAGGGCTCCCCTAGCCTAAGGCCTGGGCACCCCTAGGCTTTGGCTAGGGCACCCCTAGGCTTAGGCTACGGCACCCCTAGGCTTAGGCTAAGGCTAGTGATCCCCTAGCCTAGGCTATGGCACCCCTAGGGTTAGGCTAGGGCACCGCTAGGCTTAGGCTAGGGCACCCCTAGTCTTAGGCTAGGGCACCCCTCAGCTTAGGCTAGGGCACCCCTAGGCTTAGGCTAGGGCACCCCTAGGATTAGTCTGGGGCACTCCAAGGCTTACACTAGGAACCCCTAGGCTTAGGCTAAATCTAGGGTTCCCCTAGCCTAAACCAGGGCACCCCTAGGCTTAGGCTACGGCACCCCTAGGCTTAGGCTACGGCACCCCTAGGCTTAGGCTAAGGCTAGTGCTCCCCTAGCCTAAGGCTATGGCACCCCTATGGTGAGGACAGGGCACCCCTAGGCTTAGGCTAGGGCACCCATAGTCTTAGGCTAGGGCACCCCTAGGCTTAGGCTAAGGCACCCCTAGGCTTAGGCTAGGGCACCCCAAGGCTTAGGCTAGGAAACCCTAGGCTTAGGCTAAGGCTAGGGCTCCTCTAGCCTAAGGCTTGGGCACACCTAGGCTTTGGCTAGCGCACCCCTAGACTGAGGCAAGTGCACCCCTAGACTTAGGCTAAGGCTAGGGTTCCACTAGCCTAAACTAGGGCAACCCTAGGCTTAGGCTAGGGCAGCCCTAGGCTTAGGCTAGGGCAGCCCTAGGCTTAGGCTAAGGCTAGGGCTCGCCTAGCCTAAGGCTAGGGCACCCCTAGGCTTAGACTAGGGCAGACCTAGGCTTCGGCTTCGCACCCCTAGCCTTAGGCTTGGGCATCCCTAGGCTTAGTCTAGGGCATCCCTAGGCTTAGGCTTAGGCTAGGGCACCCCTAGGCTTATGCTAGGGCACCCCTAGGCTCAGGCTAGGGCACACCTAGGCTTAGGCTAGGGCACCCCTAGGCTTAGGCTAAGGCTACGGTTAACTTAGCCTCAGGCTAGGGCACCCCTAGACTCAGGCTATGGCACCTCTAGGCTTAGGCTAGGGCAATCCTAGGCTAGACTAAGGCTAGGGCTCCCCTAGCCTCAGTCTAGGGCATCCGTAGGCTCAGGCTAGGGCAGCCCTAGGCTTAGGCTAAGGCTAGGGCACCCTTGGCTTAGGCTAGGGCACCCCTAGGCTTAGGCTAAGGCTACCGCTCCCCTAGCCTAAGGCTAGGGCAACCCTAGGCTTAGGTAGGGAACCCCTAGGCTTAGGCTAGGGCACCCCTAGACTTAGGCTAAGGCAACGGCTCCACTAGCCTCAGGTTAGGGCACCCCTAGATTCAGGCTAGTGCACCCCAAAGCTTAGGCTAGGGCACATATAGGCTTAGGCTAGGGCACCCCTAGGCTTAGGCTAGGGCACCCCTTGGCTTAGGCTAAGGCTAGGGCTCCCCTAGCCTAAGGCTAGGGCACACCTAGGCTTAGGCTAGGGCACCCCGGTCTTAGGCTAGGGCAGCCCTAGGCTTAGGCTAGGGCACCCCTAGGCTTTAGCTAGGGCTCCCCTAGGCTTAGGCTAAGGCTACGGCTCCCCTAGCCTCAGGCTTGTGCACCCCTAGACTCAGGCTATGACACCCCTAGGCTTAGGCTAGGGCAATCCTAGGCTAGACTAACGCTAGGGCTCCCCTATCCTCAGGCTAGGGCACCCGAAGGCTCAGGCTAGGGCACCCCTAGCCTCAGGCTAGGGCACCCCTAGGCTTAGGCTAGGGCACCCTTTGGCTTAGGCTAAGGCTAGGGCTCCCCTGGCCTCAGGCTAGGTCACCCCTAGGCTTAGGCTAGGGCACCCCTAGGCTTAGGCTAGGGCAGCCCTAGGCTTAAGTTAGGGCCCCCATAGGCTTATGCTAGGGCACCCCTAGTCTTAGGGTAAGGCTAGGGCTCCCCTAGCCTAACCCTAGGGCACCCCTAGGCTTAGGCTAGGGCACCCTTAGGCTTTGGCTAGTGCACCCCTAAGCTTAGGCTAGTGCACCCCTATTCTTAGGCTAGGGCAATCCTAGGCTTAGGCTAAGGCTAGGGCTTCCCAAGCCTAAGGCAATGGCACCCCTAGGCTTAGGCAAGGGCAACCCTAGGCTTAGGCAAGGGCCCCCCTAGGCTTAGGCTAGGGCACCCCTAGGCTTAGGCTAAGGTTAGGGCTAAGCTATCATAAGGCTAGGGCACGCCTAGGCTTAGGCTAGGGCACCCAAAGGCTTAGGGTAGGGCACCCCTAGGCTTAGGCTAGGGCACCCCTAGGGTCAGGCTAAGGCTAGTGCTCCCCTAGCCTAAAGCTAGGGCACCCCTAGGGATAGGCTAGGGCAACCCTAGGCTTAGGCTAAGGCTAGGGCTCCTCTATCCTAAGGCTTGGGCACACATAGGCTTTGGCTAGGGCACCCCTAGGCTTAGGCTAGTGCACCCCTTGGCTTAGGCTTAGGCTAGGGTTCCCCTAGACTAAACTAGGGCACCCCTAGGCTTAGGCTATGGCACCCTTGGCTTAGGCTAGGGCAGCGCTAGGCTTAGGCTAAGGCTAGGTCTCCCCTAGCCTAAGGCTAAGGCACCCATAGGCTTAGACTAGGGCAGACCTAGGCTTAGGCTTGGCACCCCTAGCCTTAGGCTGGGGCACCCCTAGGCTTAGGCTAGGGCATCCCTAGGTTTAGGCTAAGGGTAGGGCTCGCCTAGCCTAAGGCTAGGGCACCCCTAGGCTTAGGCTAGGGCACCCCGGGGCTTAGGCTAGGGCAGCCCTAGGCTTAGGCTATGGCACCCCTAGGCTTAGGCTAGGGCACCCCTAGGCTTAGGCTAGGGCACCCCTAGGCTTAGGCTAAGGCCTGGGCTCCCCTAGTCTAAGGCTAAGGCACCCCTAGCCTTAGGCTAGGGCACCCCTAGGCTTAGGCTAGAGCACCACTAGGCTTAGGCTAGGGCACCCATAGGCTTAGGCTAAGGCTGGGGTTCCCCTAGCCTAATGCAAGGGCACCCCTAGGCTTAGGCTAGGGCACCCCTAGACTTAGGCTAGGGCACCCCTAGGCTTAGGCTAGGGCACCCCTAGGCTTAGGCTAGAGCACACCTAGGCTTAGGCTAGGGCACACCTAGGCTTAGGCTAAGGCTATGGCTCCCGTAGCCTCAGGTTAGGGCACCCCTAGACTCAAGCTATGGCACCACTAGACTTAGGCTAGGGCAAACCTAGGATAGACTAAGGCTAGGGCTCCCCTTGCCTCAGGCTAGGGCACCCGTAGGCTCAGGCTAGGGCACGCCTAGCCTCAGACTAGGGCAGCCCTATTCTAAGGCTAGGGCACCCCTAGGTTTAGGCTAGGGCACCCCTAGGCTAAGGCTAGGAAACCCCTAGCCTAAGGCTAGGGCAACCCAAGCTTAGGTAGGGCACCCATAGGTTTAGGCTAGGGCACCCCTAGACTTAGGCTAAGGCAACGGCTCCACTAGCCTCAGGTTAGGTCACCCCTAGACTCAGGCTAGGGCACCACTAAGCTTAGGCTAGGGCTATCCTAGGCTTAGCTAAGGCTAGGGCTCCCCTAACCTCAGACTAGGGCACCCCTAGAATCAGGCTACGGCACCCCTAGGCTTAGACTAGGGCACCCCTAGGCTTAGGAAAAGGCTAGGGCTCCCCTAGCCTAAGCCTAGGGCACACCTAGGCTTAGGCTAGGGCACCCCTAGGCTTAGGCTAGGGCACCCCTAGGCTTTAGCTAGGGCAATCCTAGGCTAGACTAACGCTAGGGCTCCCCTATCCTCAGGCTAGGGCACTCGTAGGCTCAGGCTAGGGCACCCCTAGGCTCAGGCAAGGACACCCCTAGGCTTAGGCTAGGGCACCCCTAGGCTTAGGCTATGGCTAGGGCTCCACTAGCCTCAGGCTAGGTCACCCCTAGGCTTAGGCTAGGGCACCCCTAGGCTTAGGCTACGGCTAGAGCTCCCCTAGCCTAAGACTAGAGCACCCCTAGGCTTAGGCTAGGGCACCCCTAGGCTTAGGGTAAGGCTAGGGCTCCCCTAGCCTAAGGCTAGGTCACCCCTAGGCTTAGGCTAGGGCAACCCTAGGCTTAGGCTAATGCTAGGGCTCCCCTAGCCTAAGGCTAGAGCACCCCTAGGCTTAGGCTAGGGCACCCCTAGGCTTAGGCTAGGGAACCCCTAGACTTAGGCTAGGGTACCCCTAGGCTTAGGCTAAGGCTACGGCTCCCCTAGCCTCAGGCTAGGGCACCCCTAGACTCAGGCTATGGCACCCCTAGGCTTAGGCTAGGGCAATCCTAGGCTAGACTAAGGCTAGGGCTCAAAAGTCTAGGGCTCCCCGAGCCTAAACCTAGGGCACCCCTAGGCTTAGGCTAGGGCACCCCTAGGCTTTAGCTATGGCTCCCCTAGGCTTAGGCTAAGGCTATGGCTCCCCTAGGCTTAGGCTTAGGCTAGGGCTCCCCTAGTCTAAGGCTAGGGCACCCCTAGGCTTAGGCTAGTGCACCCCTAGACTCAGCCTATGACACCCCTAGGCTTAGGCTAGGGCAATCCTAGGCTAGACTAAGGATAGGGCTCCCCTAGCCGCAGGCTATGGCACCCGTAGGCTCAGGCTAGGGCACCCCTAGGCTTAGGCTGAAGATAGGGCTCCCCTAGCCTAAGGCTAGAGCACCCCTAGGCTTAGGTTAGGGCACCCCTAGGCTTCAGCCAGGGCACCCCTTGCCTTAGGTTAAGGCTAGGGTCCCCTAGCCTAAGGCCTGGGCACCCCTAGGCTTAGGATAGGGCACACCAAGGATTAGGTTAAGGCTAGGGATCCCCTAGCCTTAGGCTAGGGCACCCCTAGTCTTAGGCTAAGGCACCCCTAGGTTTAGGCTAGGGCAGCCCCAGGCTTAGGATAAGGCTAGGGCTCCCCTAGCCCAAAGCTATGGCACCCCTAGGCTTAGGCTAGGATAGACCTAGGCTTAGGCTAGGGCACCCCTAGGCTTAGGCTTGGCACCCCTAGGCTTAGGCTTGGGCACCCCTAGGCTTAGGCTAGGGCAGCCCTAGGCTTAAGCTAATGCTAGGGCTCGCCTAGCCTAAGGCTAGGGCACCCCAAGGCTTAGGCTAGGGCACCCCTAGGCTTAGGCTGGTGAACCCCTAGTCTAAGGCTAGGGCACCCCTAGGCTTAGGCTAAGGCTACGGCTCCCCTAGCCTCAGGCTAGGTCACCCCTAGACTCATGCTGTGGCACCCCTAGGCTTAGCCTAGGGCAATCCTAGGCTAGACTAAGGCTAGGGTTCCCCTAGCCTAAGGTTACGGCACCCCGAGGCTCAGGCTAGGGCACCCTGGGCTTAGGCTACGGCACCCCTGGGCTTAGGAAAAGGCTAGGGCACCCCTAGCCTAAGGCTAGGGCACCCCTAGGCTTAGGATAGAGCACCCCTAGGCTTAACCTAGGGCAATCCTAGGCTAGACTAAGGCTAGGGCTCCCCTAGCCTCAGGCTAGGGCACCCCAAGGCTTAGGCTAGGGCACCCCTAGGCTTAGGCTAAGGCTAGGGCTCCCCTAGCCTAAGGCTAGAGCACCCCTAGGCTTAGGCTAGGGGACCCCTAGGCTTCGGCCTGGGCACCCCTTGCCTTAGGTTAAGTTAGGGCCCCCTAGCCTAAGGCTAGGGCACCCCTAGGCTTAGGCTAGGGCACCCCTAGGCTTAGGCTAGGGCACCCCGAGGCTTAGGCTTAGGCTAGGGCTCCCCTAGGCTTAGGCTTAGGCTAGGGCTCCCCTAGCCTAAGGCTAGAGCACCCCTAGGCTTAGGATAGGGCATCCCTAGGCTTAGGCTAGGGCACCCCTAGGTTTAGCCTAAGGCTACGGTTCCCCTAGCCTCAGGCTAGGGCACCCCTAGGCTTAGGCCAGGGCAGTCATAGGCTTAGGCTAAGGATAGAGTTCCCCTAGCCTAAAGCCTGGGTACCCCTAGGCTTAGGATAGGGCTCCCCTAGGCTTAGGCTATGGAAGCCCTAGGCTTAGGCTAGGACAGACCTAGGCTTAGGCTAGGGCACCCCTAGCCTTAGGCTTGGCACCCCTAGGCTTAGGCTTGGTCACCCCTAGGCTTAGGCTAGGGCAGCCCTAGACTTAACTAAGGCTAGGATTCGCCTAGCCAAAAGCTAGAGCACCTCTAGGCTTAGGCTAAGGCACCCCTTGGCTTAGGCTATGGAACCCCTAGCCTAAGGCTAGGGCACCCCTAGGCTTAGGCTGGGCACCCCTAGGCTTAGCCTAAGGCTAGGGCTCCCCTAGCCTAAGGCAAGGGCACCCCTATGCTTAGGCTAGGGCACCCTAGTGTTAGGCTAGGGCACCCCTAGGCTTAGGCTAGGGCACCCCTAGGCTTAGGCTAGGGCAGCCATAGGCTTAGGCTTGGACAAAACTAGGCTAGACTAAGGCTAGGGCTCCCCTAGCCTCAGGCTAGGGCACCCGAAGGCTCAGGCTAGGGCACCACTATGCTCAGGCTAGGGCAGCCGTAGGCTTAGGCTAGGGCACCCCTAGGCTTAGTCTAGGGCAGTCATAGGCTTAGGCTAAGGCTAGGGCTCCCCTAGCCTAAGGTCTGGGCACCCTTAGGCTTAGGCTAGGGCACCCCTAGGCTTAGGCTAGGGCACCCCTAGGCTTAGGTTTGGCACCCCTAGGCTTAGGCTTGGGCACCCCTAGGCTTAGGCTAGGGCAGCCCTAGGCTTAAACTAAGGATAGGGCTCGCCTAGCCTAAGGCTAGGGCACCCCTAGGGTTAGGCTAGGGCACCCCTAGGCTTAGGCTAGGGCACCCCTAGGCTTAGGCTAAGGCTAGGGCTCACCTAGCCTAAGGCTAGGGCACCCCTAAGCTTAGGCTAGGGAACCCCTAGCCATAGGGTAGGGAACCCCTAGCCGTAGGCTAGCGAACCCCTAGCCGTAGGCTAGGGAACCCCTAGCCTAAGACTAGGGCACCCCTAGGCTTAGGCTAGGGCAATCCTAGGCTAGACTAAGGCTAGGGCTGCCCTATCCTCAGGCTAGGGCACCCGTAGGCTCAGGCTAGGGCACCCCTAGGCTCAGGCTAGGGCAGCCGTAGGCTTAGGCTAGGGCACCCCTAGGCTTAGGCTAGGGCACCCCTAGGCTTAGGCTAGGGCAGTCATAGGCTTAGGCTAAGGCTAGGGCTCCCCTAGCCTAAGGTCTGGGCACCCCTAGGCTTAGGCTATGGCACCCCTAGGCTTAGGCTAGGGCACCCCTAGGCTTAGGCTAGGGCAGCCCTAGACTTAGGCTAAGGCTAGGGCTCGCCTTGCCTAAGGGTAGGGCACCACTAGGGTTAGGCTAGGACAGAACTAGGATTAGGCTAGGGCACCCCTAGGCTTAGGCTAAGGCTAGGGCTCCCCTAGCCTAAGGCTAGTGCACCCCTAGGCTTAGGTTAGGGCACCCAAAAGCTTAGGCTAAGGCACCCCTAAGCTTAGGCTAGGGCTAGGGCTCTCCTAGCCTAAGGCTTCGGCACCCCTAGGCTAAGGCTAGGGCACCCCTAAGCTTAGGCTAAGGCACCACTAGGCTTAGGCCTGGGCACCCCTAGGCTTAGAATAGGGCACCCCAAGGCTGAGGCTAGGGCACCCCTAGGCTTAGGCTAAGGTTATGGCTCCCCTAGCCTAAGGCTAGGGCAGCTCTAGGCTTAGGCTAGGGCAACCCTAGGCTTTGGCTAGGGCACCCCTAGGCTTAGACTTAGGCTAGGGCCCTCCTAGCCTAAGGCTAGGGCATTCCTAGGCTTAGGCTAGGGCAGCCCTAGGCTTAGGCAAGGGCACCCCTTGGCTTAGGCTAGGGCAGCCCTACGCTTAGGCTAGGGCACCCCTAAGCTTAGGCTAGGGCACCCCTAGGCTTAGGATAATGCACCCCTAGGCTTTGGCTAGGGCACCCCTAGGTTTAGGCTAAGGCTAGGTATCTCCTAGCCTAAGGCTAGGGCACCCCTAGGCTTAGGCTAGGGCACTCCTAGGCTTAGGCAAGGGCAGCCCGAGGTTTAGGCTAGGGCACCCCTAGGCTTAGGCTAGGTTAGCCCTAGGCTTAGGCTAAGGCTTGGGCTCCCCTAGTCTAATGCTAGGGCACTCCTAGGCTTAGGCTAGGGCCCCTGTAGGCTTAGACTAGGGCACCCCTAGACTTAGGCTAGGGCACCCCTAGACTTAGGCTAGGGCACCCCTAGGCTTAGGCTAAATTTTGGGCTCCACTGGTCTAAGGCTAGGGCACCCTTAGGCTTTGACTAGGGCACCCCTAGGCTTAGGCTAGGGCACCCATAGGCTTAAGCTAGGGCCCCCCTAGGCTTAGGCTTAAGCTAGGGCAAACCTAGGCTTAGGCTAAAGCTTGGGCTCCCCTGGTCTTTGGCTAGGGCACCCTTAGGCTTTGACTAGGGCACCCCTAGGCTTAGGCTTGGACACCACTAGGTTTTGGCTAGGGCACCCCTAGGCTTAGGCTAAGGCTAGGGCTCCCCTAGCCTAAGGCTAGGGCACCCTTAAGCTTAAGTTAGGGCACCCTTAGGCTTAGGCAAGGGCACTCCTAGGCTTAGGCTGGTGCACCCTTAGGCTTAGGCTAAGGCTAGGGCCTCCCTAGCCTAAGGCTAGGACATCCCTAGGCTTAGGCTAGGGCACCCCTAGGCTTAGGCTAGGGCACCCCTAGGCTTAGGTATGGAACCCCTAGGTTTATGTTAGGGCACCCCTATGCTTAGGCTAGTGCACCATAGACGTAGGCTAGGGCACCACTAGGCTTAGGCTGGGTCACACCTAGGCTTAGGCTAAGGCTAGGGCTCCTCTAGCCTAAGGTTAGGGCAACCCTAGGCTTAGGCTAGGCACCCCTAGACTTAGGCTAGGGCACCCCTAGGCTTAGGCTAGGGCACCCCTAGGCTTAGGCTAGGGCACCCCTAGGCTTAGGCTAAGGCTAGGGCTCCTCTAGCCTAACGCTAGGGCATCCCTAGGCTTGGGCTAGGGCACCCCTAAGCTTAGGCTAGGGCACCCCTAGGTATAGGCTAGGGCACCCCTAGGCTTCGGCTAAGGCGGGGACTCCCCTAGCCTAAGGATAGGGCACCCCTTGGCTTAGGCTAAGGCTAGGGCTCCCCTAGCCAAAGGCTAGGGCACCCCAAAACTTAGGCTAGGGCACCTCTAGGTTTAGGCTAGGGCGCCCCAAGGCTTAGGCTAAGGCTAGGGCTCCCCTGGCCTAAGGCTAGGTCACCCCTAGGCTTAGGCTAGGGCATCCCTAGGCTTAGGCTAGGGCACCCCTAGGCTTAGGCTAGGGCACCCCTAGGCTTAGGCTAGGGCACCCCTAGTCTTAGGCTAGGGCACCCTAAGGCTTAGGCTAGGGCACCCCTAGGCTTAGGCTAGGGCACCCCTAGGCTTAGGCTAGGGCACCCCTAGGCTTAGGCTAAGGCTATGGCTCCCCTAGCCTCAGGATAGGGCACCCCTAGGCTTAGGCTAGGGCACCCCTAGGCTTAGGCTAGTCCCCCCCTAGGCTTAGGCTAAGGCTAGGCTCCCCTAGCCTAAGGCTAGAGCACCCTTAGGCTTAGGCTAGGGCACCCCTAGGCTTAGGCTAGTGCACCCCTAGGCTTAGGCTAAGGCTAGGGCTCCCCTAGCCTAAGGATAGGGCACCTCTAGCCTAAGGCTAGGGCACCCCTAGGCTTAGGCTAGGGCACCCCTAGGCTTAGGCTAGGGCAACCCTAGGCTTAGGCTAAGGAAAGGGCTCCCCTAGCCTATGGCTAGGGCACCCTTAGGCTTAGGGTAGGGCACCCCTAGGCTTAGGCAAAGGCAACCCTAGGCTTAGGCAAAGGCACCCCTAGGCTTAGGCTAGGGCACCCCTAGGCTTAGGCTACTGCACCCCTAGGCTTAGGCTAGGCCACCCGTAGGCTTAAGCTAGGGCACCCGTAGGCTTAGGCTAAGGCTAAGGCTCCCATAGCCTAAGGCTAGGGCACCCCTAGGCTTAGGCTAGGGCACCCCTAGGCTTTGGCTAGGGCACCCCTAGGCTTAGGATAGGGAACTTCTAAGCTTAGGTTGGTCACCGCTGGGCTTTGGCTAGGGCAGCACTAGGCTTAGGCTAGAGCACCCCTAGGCTTAAGCTAGGGTACCCCTAGCTTAGGCTAAGGGTAGGGATCCCCTAGCCTAAGGCTAGGGCACTCCTAGGCTTAGGCTAGGGCACCCGTATGCTTAGGCAACGACACACCTAGATTTAGGCTAGGGCACCCCTAGGCTTAGGCTAAGGCTAGGGCTCCCCTAGCCTAAGGCTAGTGCACCCCTAGGCTTAGGCTAGGGCACCCAAAGGCTTAGGCTAAGGCACCCCTAAGCTTAGGCTAGGGCACCCCTAGGCTTTGGCTAGGGCACCCCTAGGCTTTGGCTAGGGCTCCCCTAGGCTTAGGCTAAGGCTAGGGCTCTCCTAGCCTAAGGCTTGGGCACCACTAGCCTAAGGCTAGGGCACCCCTAAGCTTAGGCTAAGGCACCAATAGGCTTAGGCCTGGGCACCCCTAGGCTTAGAATAGGGCACCCCAAGGCTGAGGCTAGGGCACCCCTAGGCTTAGGCTAAGGCTAGGGCTCCCCTAGCCTAAGGCTTCGGCATCTCTAGGCTTAGGCTAGGGCACCCCTAGGCTTACGGTAAGGTTACGGCTCCCCTAGCCTAAGGCTAGGGCAGCTCTAGGCTTAGGCTAGGGCAACCCTAGGCTTTGGCTAGGGCACCCCTAGGCTTAGACTTAGGCTAGGGCCCTCCTAGCCTAAGGCTAGGGCATTCCTAGGCTTAGGCTAGGGCAGCCCTAGGCTTAGGCTAGGGCACCCCTTGGCTTAGGCTAGGGCAGCCCTACGCTTAGGCTAGGGCACCCCTAAGCTTAGGCTAGGGCACCCCTAGGCTTAGGCTAAGGCTACGGCTCCCTTAGCCTAAGGCTAGGGCACCCCTAGGCTTAGGATAATGCACCCCTAGGCTTTGGCTAGGGCACCCCTAGGTTTAGGCTAAGGCTAGGTATCTCCTAGCCTAAGGCTAGGGCACCCCTAGGCTTAGGCTAGGGCACTCC
Source organism: Tenrec ecaudatus (assembly GCF_050624435.1). Taxonomy (NCBI): domain Eukaryota; kingdom Metazoa; phylum Chordata; class Mammalia; order Afrosoricida; family Tenrecidae; genus Tenrec; species Tenrec ecaudatus. The sequence continues at coordinate 93,523 of NW_027458063.1, forward strand.
TAGGCTTAGGCAAGGGCAGCCCGAGGTTTAGGCTAGGGCACCCCTAGGCTTAGGCTAGGTTAGCCCTAGGCTTAGGCTAAGGCTTGGGCTCCCCTAGTCTAAGGCTAGGGCACTCCTAGGCTTAGGCTAGCGCCCCTGTAGGCTTAGACTAGGGCACCCCTAGACTTAGGCTAGGGCACCCCTAGGCTTAGGCTAGGGCACCCCTAGGCTTAGGCTAAGTTTTGGGCTCCACTGGTTTAAGGCTAGGGCACCCTTAGGCTTTGACTAGGGCACCCCTAGGCTTAGGCTAGGGCACCCCTAGGCTTAGGCTAGGGCACCCCTAGGCTTAGGCTAAGGCTAGGGCAAACCTAGGCTTAGGCTAAAGCTTGGGCTCCCCTGGTCTTTGGCTAGGGCACCCCTAGGCTTAGGCTAGGGCACCCCAAGGCTTAGGCTAGGGCACCCCTAGGCTTAGGCTAGGGCACCCCTAGGCTTAGGCTAAGGCTAGGGCAACCCTAGGCTAAGGCTACGGCACCCGTAGGCTCAGGCTAGGGCACCCCTAGGCTCAGGATAGGGCACGCCTAGGCATAGGTTAAGGCTAGGACTCCCCTAGACTAAGGCTAGGGCACCCCTAGGCTTAGGCTCGGGCACCCCTATGCTTAGGCTAGGGCACCCCTAGCCTAAGGCTAGGTCACCCCTAGGCTTAGGCTAGGGTACCCCTAGTCTTAGGCTAGGACACCCCTAGACTCAGGCTAGGGCACCCCTAAGCTTAGGCTAGGGCAATCCTAGGCTTAGGCTAAGGCTAGGGCTCCCCTAGCCTAAGGCTAAGGCACCCCTAGGCTCAGGCTAGGGCACCCCGAGTCTTAGGCTAGGGCACCCTAGGCTTAGGAAAAGGCTAGGGCTCCCCTAGCCTAAGGCTAGGGTACCTCTAGGCTTAGGTATGGAACCCCTAGGCTTATGTTAGGGCACCCCTATGCTTAGGCTAGGGCACCCCTAGACGTAGGCTAGGGCATCCCTAGGCTTAGGCTAGGGCACCCCTAGGCTTAGGCTAGGGCACTCCTAGGCCTAGGCTAGGGCAGCCCTAGGCTTAGGCTATGGCACCCCTAGGCTTAGGCTAGGGCAGCCCTACGCTTAGTCTAGGGCACCCTTAGGCTTAGGCTAGGGCACCCCTAGCCTTAGGTTAAGGCTAGGGCTCCCTTAGCCTAAGGCTAGGGCACCCCTAGGCTTAGGATAAGGCACCCCTAGGCTTTGGCTAGGGCAACCCTAGGTTTAGGCTAAGGCTAGGTCTCCCCTAGCCTAAAGCTAGGGCACCCCTAGGCTTAGGCTAGGGCACTCCTAGGTTTAGGCTACGGCAGCCCTAGGCTTAGGTTAGCGACTCCTAGGCTTAGGCTAGGTCAGCCCTAGGCTTAGGCTAAGCCTAGGGCTCCCCTAGTCTAAGGCTAGGGCATCCATAGTCTTGCGCGAGGGCACCCCTAGGATTAGGCTAGGGCACCCGTAGGATTAGGCTAAGGCTAGGGCTCCCCGATCCTAAGGCTAAGGCACCCATAGGCTTAGGCTAGGGCACTCCTAGGCTTAGGCTAGGGCACCCGTAGGCTTAGGCTAGGGCACCCCTAGGCTTAGGCTAGGGCACCGCAAGGCTGTGGCTAGGACACGCCTAAGCTGAGGCTAGGGCACCCCTAGGCTTAGGCTAAGGCTAGGGATGCCCTAGCCTAAGGCTAGGGCACCCTAGGCTTAGGCCAAGGCTAGGGCTCCCCTCGTCTAAGGCTAGGGCACCCCTAGGCTTAGGCTAGGGCACCCCTAGGCATAGGCTAAGGCTAGGGCTCCCTTAGCCTAAGGCTAGGGCACTACTAGGCTTAGGCTAGGGCACCCGTGGGCTTAGGCTAGGGCACCCGTGGGCTTAGGCTAGGGCACACCTAGGCTTAGGTTTAGGCTAGGGCACCCCTAGGCTTAGGCTAGGGCACCCCTAGGCTTAGGCTATGGCAACCCAAGGCTTAGGCTAAGGCACCCCTAGGCTTATGCTAAGGTTAGGGCTCCCCTAGCCTAATCTAGGGCATCTCTAGACTTAGGCTAGGGCACCCCTAGGATTAGGCTAGGGCACCCCTAGGCTTAGGCTAGGCCACCCCTAGGCTTAGGCTAAGGCTAGGGCTATCCTAGGCTTAGGCTATGGCACCCCTAGGCTTAGGCTAAGGAACCGCTAGACTAAGGCTAGGGCACCCCTAGGCTTAGGCTAGGGCACCCCTAGGCTTAGGCTAGGGCACCCCTAGGCTTAGGCTAGGGCACCCGTACACTTAGGCTAAGGCAACGGCTCCCCTAGCCTCAGGCAAGGGCACCCCTAGACTCAGGCTAGGGCACCCGTTAGCTTAGGCTAGGACAATCCTAGGCTTAGGCTAAGTCTAGGGCTCCCCTATGCTCAGGTTAGGGCACCCCTACGCTCAGGTTAGGGCTCCCCTAGCCTAAGGCTAGGGCACCCCTAGGCTTAGGCTAGGGCACCCCTAGGCTTAGGCTAGGGCTCCCCTTGGCTTAGGCTAGGGCTCCCCTAGGCTTAGGCTATGGCTGCGGCTCCCCTTGCCTCAGGCTAGTGCACCACTAGACTCAGGCTATGGCACCCCTAGACTTAGGCTAGGGCAAACCTAGGCTAGACTAACGTTAGGGCTCCCCTAGCCTCACGCTAGGGCACCCATAGTCTTAGGCTAGGGCACCCCTAGGCTTAGGCTAGGGCACCCCTAGGCTTAGGCTAAGGCTATGGCTCCCCTAGCCTCAGGCTAGGGCACCCCTAGACTTACGCTAGGGCACCCCTAGGCTTAGGCTAGGGCACCCCTAGGCTTAGGCTAAGGCTAGGCTCCCCTAGCCTAAGGCTAGAGCACACCTAGCCTTAGGCTAGGGCACCCCAAGGCTTAGGCTAGAGCACCCCTAGTCTTAGGCTAAGGCTAGGGCTCCCCTATCCTAAGGCTAGGGCACCTCTAGCCTAAAGCTAGGGCACCCCTAGGCTTAGGCTAGGGCACCCCTAGGCTTAGGCTAGGGCACCCCTAGGCTTAGGCTAAGGAAAGGGCTATCCTAGCCTATGGCTTGGGCACCCTTAGGCTTAGGGTAGGGAACCCCTAGGCTTAGGCAAAGGCAACCCTAGGCTTAGGCAAAGGCACCCCTAGGCTTAGGCTAGGGCACCCCTAGGCTTAGGCTAGGGCACCCCTAGGCTTAAGCTAGGGCACCCGTAGGCTTAGGCTAAGGCTAGGGTTCCCATAGCCCAAGGCTAGGGCAACCCTAGGTTTAGGCTAGGACACCCCTAGGCTTTGGCTAGGGCATCCCTAGGCTTAGGATAGGGAACTTCTAAGCTTAGGCTAGGTCACCCCTAGGCTTTGGCTAGGGCAGCCCTAGGCTTAGGATAGAGCACCCCTAGGCTTAAGCTAGGGCACCCCTAGCTTAGGCTAAGTGTAGGGATCCCCTAGCCTAAGGCTAGGGCGCTCCTAGGCTTAGGCTAGGGCACCCGATGCTTAGGCAATGGCACCCCTAGATTTAGGCTAGGGCACCCCTAGGCTTAGGCTAAGGCTAAGGCTCCCCTAGCCTAAGGCTAGTGCACCCCTAGGCTTAGGCTAGGGCACCCCAAGGCTTAGGCTAAGGCACCCCTAGGCTTACGCTAAGGTTAGGGCTCCCCAAGCCTAAGGCTAGGGCACCTCTAGGCTTAGGCTAGGGCACTCCTAGGCTTTACTAGGGCACCCCTAGGCATTGGCTAGGGCACCCCTAGGCTTAGGCTAAGGCTAGGGCTAACCTAGGCTTAGGCTAGGGCACCCCTAGGCTTAGGCTAGGGAACCGCTAGACTAAGGCTAGGGCACCCCTAGGCTTAGGCTAAGGCACCCCTAGGCTTAGGCTAGGGCACCCGTACACTTAGGCTAAGGCAACGGCTCCCCTAGCCTCAGGCAAGGGCACCCCTAGATTCAGGCTAGGGCACCCGTTAGCTTAGGCTAGGACAATCCTAGGCTTAAGCTAAGTCTAGGGCTCCCCTAGCCTCAGGCTAGGGCACCCATATGCTCAGGCTAGGGCACCCCTAGGCTCAGGCTAGGGCACCCCTAGGCTTAGGCTAGGGCACCCCTAGGCTTAGGTAAGGCTATGGCTCCCCTAGCCTCAGGCTAGGGCACCCTAGGCTTAGGCTAGGGCACCCCTAGGCTTAGGCTAGGGCACCCCTAGGCTTAGGCTAAGGCTAGGCTCCCCTAGCCTAAGGCTAGAGCACCCTTAGGCTTAGGCTAGGGCACCCCTAGGCTTAGGCTAGTGCACCCCTAGGCTTAGGCTAAGGCTAGGGCTCCCCAGCCTAAGGATAGGGCACCTCTAGCCTAAGGCTAGGGCACCCCTAGGCTTAGGCTAGGGCACCCCTAGGCTTAGGCTAGGGCAACCCTAGGCTTAGGCTAAGGAAAGGGCTCCCCTAGCCTATGGCTAGGGCACCCTTAGGCTTAGGGTAGGGCACCCCTAGGCTTAGGCAAAGGCAACCCTAGGCTTAGGCAAAGGCACCCCTAGGCTTAGGCTAGGGCACCCCTAGGCTTAGGCTACTGCACCCCTAGGCTTAGGCTAGGGCACCTCTAGGCTTAAGCTAGGGCACCCGTAGGCTTAGGCTAAGGCTAAGGCTCCCATAGCCTAAGGCTAGGGCACCCCCAGGGTTAGGCTAGGGCACCCCTAGGCTTTGGCTAGGGCACCCCTAGGCTTAGGATAGGGAACTTCTAAGCTTAGGTTGGTCACCGCTGGGCTTTGGCTAGGGCAGCACTAGGCTTAGGCTAGAGCACCCCTAGGCTTAAGCTAGGGTACCCCTAGCTTAGGCTAAGGGTAGGGATCCCCTAGCCTAAGGCTAGGGCACTCCTAGGCTTAGGCTAGGGCACCCGTATGCTTAGGCAACGACACACCTAGATTTAGGCTAGGGCACCCCTAGGCTTAGGCTAAAGCTAGGGCTCCCCTAGCCTAAGGCTAGTGCACCCCTAGGCTTAGGCTAGGGCACCCAAAGGCTTAGGCTAAGGCACCCCTAAGCTTAGGCTAGGGCACCCCTAGGCTTTGGCTAGGGCACCCCTAGGCTTTGGCTAGGGCACCCCTAGGCTTAGGCTAAGGCTAGGGCTCTCCTAGCCTAAGGCTTGGGCACCCCTAGGCTAAGGCTAGGGCACCCCTAAGCTTAGGCTAAGGCACCACTAGGCTTAGGCCTGGGCACCCCTAGGCTTAGAATAGGGCACCCCAAGGCTGAGGCTAGGGCACCCCTAGGCTTAGGCTAAGGCTAGGGCCCTCCTAGCCTAAGGCTAGGGCATTCCTAGGCTTAGGCTAGGGCAGCCCTAGGCTTAGGCTAGGGCACCCTTTGGCTTAGGCTAGGGCAGCCCTACGCTTAGGCTAGGGCACCCCTAAACTTAGGCAAGGGCACCCCTAGGCTTAGGCTAAGGCTACGGCTCCCTTAGCCTAAGGCTAGGGCACCCCTAGGCTTAGGATAATGCACCCCTAGGCTTTGGCTAGGGCACCCCTAGGTTTAGGCTAAGGCTAGGTATCTCCTAGCCTAAGGCTAGGGCACCCCTAGGCTTAGGCTAGGGCACTCCTAGGCTTAGGCAAGGGCAGCCCGAGGTTTAGGCTAGGGCACCCCTAGGCTTAGGCTAGGTTAGCCCTAGGCTTAGGCTAAGGCTTGGGCTCCCCTAGTCTAAGGCTAGGGCACTCCTAGGCTTAGGCTACGGACCCTGTAGGCTTAGACTAGGGCACCCCTAGACTTAGGCTAGGGCACCCCTAGGCTTAGGCTAGGGCACCCCTAGGCTTAGGCTAAATTTTGGGCTCCACTGGTCTAAGGCTAGGGCACCCTTAGGCTTTGACTAGGGCACCCCTAGGCTTAGGCTAGGGCACCCATAGGCTTAAGCTAGGGCCCCCCTAGGCTTAGGCTTAAGCTAGGGCAAAGCTAGGCTTAGGCTAAAGCTTGGGCTAACCTGGTCTTTGGCTAGGGCACCCTTAGGCTTTGACAAGGGCACACCTAGGCTTAGGCTTGGACACCACTAGGTTTTGGCTAGGGCACCCCTAGGCTTAGGCTAAGGCTAGGGCTCCCCTAGCCTAAGGCTAGGGCACCCTTAAGATTAAGTTAGGGCACCCTTAGGCTTAGGCTAGGGCACTCCTAGGCTTAGGCTGGTGCACCCTTAGGCTTAGGCTAAGGCTAGGGCCTCCCTAGCCTAAGGCTAGGACATCCCTAGGCTTAGGCTAGGGCACCCCTAGGCTTAGGCTAGGGCACCCCTAGGCTTAGGTATGGAACCCCTAGGTTTATGTTAGGGCACCCCTATGCTTAGGCTAGTGCACCATAGACGTAGGCTAGGGCACCCCTAGGCTTAGGCTGGGTCACACCTAGGCTTAGGCTAAGGCTAGGGCTCCTCTAGTCTAAGGTTAGGGCAACCCTAGGCTTAGGCTAGGAACCCCTAGACTTAGGCTAGGGCACCCCTAGGCTTAGGCTAGGGCACCCCTAGGCTTAGGTATGGAACCCCTAGGTTTATGTTAGGGCACCCCTATGCTTAGGCTAGTGCACCATAGACGTAGGCTAGGGCACCACTAGGCTTAGGCTGGGTCACACCTAGGCTTAGGCTAAGGCTAGGGCTCCTCTAGCCTAAGGTTAGGGCAACCCTAGGCTTAGGCTAGGCACCCCTAGACTTAGGCTAGGGCACCCCTAGGCTTAAGCTAGGGCACCCCTAGGCTTAGGCTAGGGCACCCCTAGGCTTAGGCTAAGGCTAGGGCTCCTCTAGCCTAACGCTAGGGCATCCCTAGGCTTGGGCTAGGGCACCCCTAGGCTTAGGCTAGGGCACCCCTAGGTATAGGCTAGGGCACCCCTAGGCTTCGGCTAAGGCGGGGACTCCACAAGCCTAAGGATAGGGCACCCCTTGGCTTAGGCTAAGGCTAGGGCTCCCCTAGCCAAAGGCTAGGGCACCCCAAAACTTAGGCTAGGTCACCTCTAGGTTTAGGCTAGGGCGCCCCAAGGCTTAGGCTAAGGCTAGGGCTCCCCTGGTCTAAGGCTAGGGCTCCCCTGGTCTAAGGCTAGGGCACCCCTAGGCTTAGGCTAGGGCACCCCTAGGCTTAGGCTAGGGCACCCCTAGGCTTAGGCTACGGCACCCCTAGGCTTAGGCTAGGGCACCCCTAGGCTTAGGCTAGGGCACCCCTAGGCTTAGGCTAGGGCACCCCAAGGCTTAGGCTAGGGCACCCCTAGGCTTAGGCTAGGGCACCCCTAGGCTTAGGCTAGGGCACCCCTAGGCTTAGGCTAAGGCTATGGCTCCCCTAGCCTCAGGCTAGGGCACCCCTAGGCTTAGGCTAGGGCACCCCTAGGCTTAGGCTAGGCCCCCCCTAGGCTTAGGCTAAGGCTAGGCTCCCCTAGCCTAAGGCTAGAGCACCCTTAGGCTTAGGCTAGGGCACCCCTAGGCTTAGACTAGTGCACCCCTAGGCTTAGGCTAAGGCTAGGGCTCCCCTAGCCTAAGGATAGGGCACCTCTAGCCTAAGGCTAGGGCACCCCTAGGCTTAGGCTAAGGAAAGGGCTCCCCTAGCCTATGGCTAGGGCACCCTTAGGCTTAGGGTAGGGCACCCCTAGGCTTAGGCAAAGGCAACCCTAGGCTTAGGCAAAGGCACCCCTAGGCTTAGGCTAGGGCACCCCTAGGCTTAGGCTACTGCACCCCAAGGCTTAGGCTAGGGCACCCGTAGGCTTAAGCTAGGGCACCCGTAGGCTTAGGCTAAGGCTAAGGCTCCCATAGCCTAAGGCTAGGGCACCCCTAGGCTTAGGCTAGGGCACCCCTAGTCTTTGGCTAGGGCACCCCTAGGCTTAGGATAGGGAACTTCTAAGCTTAGGTTGGTCACCGCTGGGCTTTGGCTAGGGCAGCACTAGGCTTAGGCTAGAGCACCCCTAGGCTTAAGCTAGGGTACCCCTAGCTTAGGCTAAGGGTAGGGATCCCCTAGCCTAAGGCTAGGGCACTCCTAGGCTTAGGCTAGGGCACCCGTATGCTTAGGCAACGACACACCTAGATTTAGGCTAGGGCACCCCTAGGCTTAGGCTAAGGCTAGGGCTCCCCTAGCCTAAGGCTAGTGAACCCCTAGGCTTAGGCTAGGGCACCCAAAGGCTTAGGCTAAGGCACCCCTAAGCTTAGGCTAGGGTAACCCTAGGCTTTGTCTAGGGCACCCCTAGGCTTTGGCTAGGGCACCCCTAGGCTTAGGCTAAGGCTAGGGCTCTCCTAGCCTAAGGCTTGGGCACCACTAGGCTAAGGCTAGGGCACCCCTAAGCTTAGGCTAAGGCACCACTAGGCTTAGGCCTGGGCACCCCTAGGCTTAGAATAGGGCACCCCAAGGCTGAGGCTAGGGCACCCCTAGGCTTAGGCTAAGGCTAGGGCTCCCCTAGCCTAAGGCTTCGGCATCTCTAGGCTTAGGCTAGGGCACCCCTAGGCTTACGGTAAGGTTACGGCTCCCCTAGCCTAAGGCTAGGGCAGCTCTAGGCTTAGGCTAGGGCAACCCTAGGCTTTGGCTAGGGCACCCCTAGGCTTAGACTTAGGCTAGGGCCCGCCTAGCCTAAGGCTAGGGCATTCCTAGGCTTAGGCTAGGGCAGCCCTAGGCTTAGGCTAGGGCACCCCTTGGCTTAGGCTAGGGCAGCCCTACGCTTAGGCTAGGGCACCCCTAAGCTTAGGCTAGGGCACCCCTAGGCTTAGGCTAAGGCTACGGCTCCCTTAGCCTAAGGCTAGGGAACCCCTAGGCTTAGGATAATGCACCCCTAGGCTTTGGCTAGGGCACCCCTAGGTTTAGGCTAAGGCTAGGTATCTCCTAGCCTAAGGCTAGGGCACCCCTAGGCTTAGGCTAGGGCACTCCTAGGCTTAGGCAAGGGCAGCCCGAGGTTTAGGCTAGGGCACCCCTAGGCTTAGGCTAGGTTAGCCCTAGGCTTAGGCTAAGGCTTGGGCTCCCCTAGTCTAAGGCTAGGGCACTCCTAGGCTTAGGCTAGGGCCCCTGTAGGCTTAGACTAGGGCACCCCTAGACTTAGGCTAGGGCACCCCTAGGCTTAGGTTAGGGCACCCCTAGGCTTAGGCTAAATTTTGGGCTCCACTGGTCTAAGGCTAGGGCACCCTTAGGCTTTGACTAGGGCACCCCTAGGCTTAGGCTAGTGCACCCATAGGCTTAAGCTAGGGCCCCCCTAGGCTTAGGCTTAAGCTAGGGCAAACCTAGGCTTAGGCTAAAGCTTGGGCTCCCCTGGTCTTTGGCTAGGGCACCCTTAGGCTTTGACTAGGGCACCCCTAGGCTTAGGCTTGGACACCACTAGGCTTTGGCTAGGGCACCCCTAGGCTTAGGCTAAGGCTAGGGCTCCCCTAGCCTAAGGCTAGGGCACCCTTAAGCTTAAGTTAGGGCACCCTTAGGCTTAGGCTAGGGCACTCCTAGGCTTAGGCTGGTGCACCCTTAGGCTTAGGCTAAGGCTAGGGCCTCCCTAGCCTAAGGCTAGGACATCCCTAGGCTTAGGCTAGGGCACCCCTAGGCTTAGGCTAGGGCACCCCTAGGCTTAGGTATGGAACCCCTAGGTTTATGTTAGGGCACCCCTATGCTTAGGCTAGTGCACCATAGACGTAGGCTAGGGCACCCCTAGGCTTAGGCTGGGTCACACCTAGGCTTAGGCTAAGGCTAGGGCTCCTCTAGTCTAAGGTTAGGGCAACCCTAGGCTTAGGCTAGGAACCCCTAGACTTAGGCTAGGGCACCCCTAGGCTTAGGCTAGGGCACCCCTAGGCTTAGGCTAGGGCACCCCTAGGCTTAGGCTAAGGCTAGGGCTCCTCTAGCCTAACGCTAGGGCATCCCTAGGCTTGGGCTAGGGCACCCCTAGGCTTAGGCTAGGGCACCCCTAGGTATAGGCTAGGGCACCCCTAGGCTTCGGCTAAGGCGGGGACTCCCCTAGCCTAAGGATAGGGCACCCCTTGGCTGGGGCTAAGGCTAGGGCTCCCCTAGCCAAAGGCTAGGGCACCCCAAAACTTAGGCTAGGGCACCTCTAGGTTTAGGCTAGGGTGCCCCACGGCTTAGGCTAAGGCTAGGGCTCCCCTGGCCTAAGGCTAGGGCACCCCTAGGCTTAGGCTAGGGCACCCCTAGGCTTAGGCTAGGGCACCCCTAGGCTTAGGCTAGGGCACCCCAAGGCTTAGGCTAGGGCACCCCTAGGCTTAGGCTAGGGCAACCCTAGGCTTAGGCTAAGGCTAGGGCAACCCTAGGCTAAGGCTACGGCACCCGTAGGCTCAGGCTAGGGCACCCCTAGGCTCAGGATAGGGCACGCCTAGGCATAGGTTAAGGCTAGGACTCCCCTAGACTAAGGCTAGGGCACCCCTAGGCTTAGGCTCGGGCACCCCTAGGCTTAGGCTAGGGCACCCCTAGCCTAAGGCTAGGTCACCCCTAGGCTTAGGCTAGGGTACCCCTAGTCTTAGGCTAGGGCACCCCTAGACTTAGGCTAAGGCAACGGCTCCCCTAGCCTCAGGCTAGGGCACCCCTAGACTCAGGCTAGGGCACCCCTAAGCTTAGGCTAGGGCAATCCTAGGCTTAGGCTAAGGCTAGGGCTCCCCTAGCCTAAGGCTAAGGCACCCCTAGGCTCAGGCTAGGGCACCCCGAGGCTTAGGCTAGGGCACCCTAGGCTTAGGAAAAGGCTAGGGCTCCCCTAGCCTAAGGCTAGGGTACCTCTAGGCTTAGGTATGGAACCCCTAGGCTTATGTTAGGGCACCCCTATGCTTAGGCTAGGGCACCCCGAGACGTAGGCTAGGGCATCCCTAGGCTTAGGCTAGGGCACCCCTAGGCTTAGGCTAGGGCACTCCTAGGCCTAGGCTAGGGCAGCCCTAGGCTTAGGCTATGGCACCCCTAGGCTTAGGCTAGGGCAGCCCTACGCTTAGGCTAGGGCACCCTTAGGCTTAGGCTAGGGCACCCCTAGCCTTAGGTTAAGGCTAGGGCTCCCTTAGCCTAAGGCTCGGGCACCCCTAGGCTTAGGATAAGGCACCCCTAGGCTTTGGCTAGGGCAACCCTAGGTTTAGGCTAAGGTTAGGTCTCCCCTAGCCTAAAGCTAGGGCACCCCTAGGCTTAGGCTAGGGAACACCTAGGCTTAGGCTAGGGCAGCCCTAGGCTTAGGTTAGCGACCTCTTGGCTTAGGCTAGGTCAGCCCTAGGCTTAGGCTAAGCCTAGGGCTCCCCTAGTCTAAGGCTAGGGCATCCATAGGCTTGCGCGAGGGCACCCCTAGGATTAGGCTAGGGCACCCCTAGGATTAGGCTAAGGCTAGGGCTCCCCGATCCTAAGGCTAAGGCACCCATAGGCTTAGGCTAGGGCACTCCTAGGCTTAGGCTAGGGCACCCGTAGGCTTAGGCTAGGGCACCCCTAGGCTTAGGCTAGGGCACCGCAAGGCTGTGGCTAGGACACGCCTAAGCTGAGGCTAGGGCACCCCTAGGCTTAGGCTAAGGCTAGGGATGCCCTAGCCTAAGGCTAGGGCACCCTAGGATTAGGCCAAGGCTAGGGCTCCCCTCGCCTAAGGCTAGGGCACCCCTAGGCTTAGGCTAGGGCACCCCTAGGCTTAGGCTGGGTCACACCTAGGCTTAGGCTAAGGCTAGGGCTCCCCTAGCCTAAGGTTAGGGCAACCCTAGGCTTAGGCTAGGGCACCCCTAGGCTTAGGTTAAGGCTAGGGCTAACCTAGGCTTAGGCTAGGGAACCCCTAGACTAAGGCTAGGGCACCCCTAGGCTTAGGCTAGGGCACTCCTAGGCTTGGGCTAGGGCACCCCTAGGCTTAGGCTGGGCACCCCTAGTTTTAGGCTGGGGTACCCCTAGGCTTCGGCTAAGGCGAGGACTCCCCTAGCCTAAGGATAGGGCACCCCTACGCTTAGGGTAGGGCACCCCTAGTCTTAGGCTAGGGCAACCCTAGGCTTAGGCTAGGGCACCCCTAGGTTTAAGCTAGGGCGCCCCAAGGCTTAGGCTAAGGCTAGGGCTCCCCTATCCTAAGGCTACGGCACCCGTAGGCTCAGGCTAGGGCACCCGTAGGCTCAGGATAGGGCACACCTAGACTCAGGCTAGGGCACCCCTAAGCTTAGGCTAGCGCAATCCTAGGCTTAAGCTAAGGCTAGGGCTCCCCTAGCCTAAGGATAGGGCACCCCTTGGCTTGGGCTAAGGCTAGGGCTCCCCTAGCCAAAGGCTAGGGCACCCCAAAACTTAGGCTAGGGCACCTCTAGGTTTAGGCTAGGGCGCCCCAAGCTTAGGCTAAGGCTAGGGCTCCCCTGGCCTAAGGCTAGGGCACCCCTAGGCTTAGGCTAGGGCACCCCTAGGCTTAGGCTAGGGCACCCCTAGGCTTAGGCTAGGGCACCCCAAGGCTTAGGCTAGGGCACCCCTAGGCTTAGGCTAGGGCACCCCTAGGCTTAGGCTAAGGCTAGGGCAACCCTAGGCTAAGGCTACGGCACCCGTAGGCTCAGGCTAGGGCACCCCTAGGCTCAGGATAGGGCACGCCTAGGCATAGGTTAAGGCTAGGACTCCCCTAGACTAAGGCTAGGGCACCCCTAGGCTTAGGCTCGGGCACCCCTAGGCTTAGGCTAGGGCACCCCTAGCCTAAGGCTAGGTCACCCCTAGGCTTAGGCTAGGGTACCCCTAGTCTTAGGCTAGGGCACCCCTAGACTTAGGCTAAGGCAACGGCTCCCCTAGCCTCAGGCTAGGGCACCCCTAGACTCAGGCTAGGGCACCCCTAAGCTTAGGCTAGGGCAATCCTAGGCTTAGGCTAAGGCTAGGACTCCCCTAGCCTAAGGCTAAGGCACCCCTAGGCTCAGGCTAGGGCACCCCGAGGCTTAGGCTAGGGCACCCTAGGCTTAGGAAAAGGCTAGGGCTCCCCTAGCCTAAGGCTAGGGTACCTCTAGGCTTAGGTATGGAACCCCTAGGCTTATGTTAGGGCACCCCTATGCTTAGGCTAGGGCACCCCTAGACGTAGGCTAGGGCATCCCTAGGCTTAGGCTAGGGCACCCCTAGGCTTAGGCTAGGGCACTCCTACGCCTAGGCTAGGGCAGCCCTAGGCTTAGGCTATGGCACCCCTAGGCTTAGGCTAGGGCAGCCCTACGCTTAGGCTAGGGCACCCTTAGGCTTAGGCTAGGGCACCCCTAGCCTTAGGTTAAGGCTAGGGCTCCCTTAGCCTAAGGCTCGGGCACCCCTAGGCTTAAGATAAGGCACCCCTAGGCTTTGGCTAGGGCAACCCTAGGTTTAGGCTAAGGCTAGGTCTCCCCTAGCCTAAAGCTAGGGCACCCCTAGGCTTAGGCTAGGGAACTCCTAGGCTTAGGCTAGGGCAGCCCTAGGCTTAGGTTAGCGACCTCTAGGCTTAGGCTAGGTCAGCCCTAGGCTTAGGCTAAGCCTAGGGCTCCCCTAGTCTAAGGCTAGGGCATCCATAGGCTTGCGCGAGGGCACCCCTAGGATTAGGCTAGGGCACCCCTAGGATTAGGCTAAGGCTAGGGCTCCCCGATCCTAAGGCTAAGGCACCCATAGGCTTAGGCTAGGGCACCCGTAGGCTTAGGCTAGGGCACCCCTAGGCTTAGGCTAGGGCACCTCAAGGCTGTGGCTAGGACACGCCTAAGCTGAGGCTAGGGCACCCCTAGGCTTAGGCTAAGGCTAGGGATGCCCTAGCCTAAGGCTAGGGCACCCTAGGCTTAGGCCAAGGCTAGGGCTCCCCTCGCCTAAGGCTAGGGCACCCCTAGGCTTAGGCTAGGGCACCCCTAGGCATAGGCTAAGGCTAGGGCTCCCTTAGCCTAAGGCTAGGGCACTCCTAGGCTTAGGCTAGGGCACCCGTGGGCTTAGGCTAGGGCACCCGTGGGCTTAGGCTAGGGCACACCTAGGCTTAGGTTTAGGCTAGGGCACCCCTAGGCTTAGGCTAGGGAACCCCTAGGCTTAGGCTAGGGCACCCCAAGGCTTAGGCTAAGGCACCCCTAGGCTTATGCTAAGGTTAGGGCTCCCCTAGCCTAATCTAGGGCATCTCTAGGCTTAGGCTAGGGCACCCCAAGGCTTTGGCTAGGGCACCCCTAACCTTCGGCTAAGGCTATGGCTCCCTTAGCCTAAGGCTAAGGCACTCCTAGGCTTAGGCTAGGGCCCCCGTAGGCTTAGGCTAGGGCACCCCTAGACTTAGGCTAGGGCACCCCTAGGCTTAGGCTAGGGCACCCCTAGGCTTAGGCTAAGGCTTGGGCTCCCCTGGTCTAAGGCTAGGGCACCCTTAGCCTTTGACTAGGGCACTGCTAGGCTTAAGCTAGGGCACCCCTACGCTTAAGCTAGGGCACCCCTAGGCTTAGGCTTAGGCTAGGGCACCCCTAGGCTTAGGCTAAGGCTTGGGCTCCCCTGGTCGAAGGCTAGGGCACACTTAGGCTTTGACTAGGGCACCCCTCGGCTTAGGCTAGGACACCACTAGGCTTAGGCTTTGGCACCCCTAGGCTTAGGCTAAGGGTAGGGCTCCATAGCCTAAGGCTAGGGCACCTGTAAGCTTAAGTTAGGGCACCCTTAGGCTTAGGCTAGGGCACCCCTAGTCTTAGGCTAGGGCACTCCTAGGCTTAGGCTAGTGCACCCCTACGCTTAGGCTAAGGCTAGGGCTTCCCTAGCCTAAGGCTAGGACATCCCTAGGCTTAGGCTAGGGCACCCCTAGGCTTAGGCTAGGGCACCCCTAGGCTTAGGTATGGAACCCCTAGGCTTATGTTAGGGCACCCCTATGCTTAGGCTAGGGCACCCCTAGACGTAGGCTAGGGCACCCCTAGGCTTAGGCTGGGTCACACCTAGGCTTAGGCTAAGGCTAGGGCTCCCCTAGCCTAAGGTTAGGGCAACCCTAGGCTTAGGCTAGGGCACCCCTAGGCTTAGGTTAAGGCTAGGGCTAACCTAGGCTTAGGCTAGGGAACCCCTAGACTAAGGCTAGGGCACCCCTAGGCTTAGGCTAGGGCACTCCTAGGCTTGGGCTAGGGCACCCCTAGGCTTAGGCTGGGCACCCCTAGTTTTAGGCTGGGGCACCCCTAGGCTTCGGCTAAGGCGAGGACTCCCCTAGCCTAAGGATAGGGCACCCCTACGCTTAGGGTAGGGCACCCCTAGTCTTAGGCTAGGGCAACCCTAGGCTTAGGCTAGGGCACCCCTAGGTTTAAGCTAGGGCGCCCCAAGGCTTAGGCTAAGGCTAGGGCTCCCCTATCCTAAGGCTACGGCACCCGTAGGCTCAGGCTAGGGCACCCGTAGGCTCAGGATAGGGCACACCTAGACTCAGGCTAGGGCACCCCTAAGCTTAGGCTAGCGCAATCCTAGGCTTAAGCTAAGGCTAGGGCTCCCCTAGCCTAAGGATAGGGCACCCCTTGGCTTGGGCTAAGGCTAGGGCTCCCCTAGCCAAAGGCTAGGGCACCCCAAAACTTAGGCTAGGGCACCTCTAGGTTTAGGCTAGGGCGCCCCACGGCTTAGGCTAAGGCTAGGGCTCCCCTGGCCTAAGGCTAGGGCACCCCTAGGCTTAGGCTAGGGCACCCCTAGGCTTAGGCTAGGGCACCCCTAGGCTTAGGCTAGTGCACCCCAAGGCTTAGGCTAGGGCACCCCTAGGCTTAGGCTAGGGCACCCCTAGGCTTAGGCTAAGGATAGGGCAACCCTAGGCTAAGGCTACGGCACCCGTAATCTCAGGCTAGGGCACCCCTAGGCTCAGGATAGGGCACGCCTAGGCATAGGTTAAGGCTAGGACTCCCCTAGACTAAGGCTAGGGCACCCCTAGGCTTAGGCTCGGGCACCCCTAGGCTTAGGCTAGGGCACCCCTAGCCTAAGGCTAGGTCACCCCTAGGCTTAGGCTAGGGTACCCCTAGTCTTAGGCTAGGGCACCCCTAGACTTAGGCTAAGGCAACGGCTCCCCTAGCCTCAGGCTAGGGCACCCCTAGACTCAGGCTAGGGCACCCCTAAGCTTAGGCTAGGGCAATCCTAGGCTTAGGCTAAGGCTAGGGCTCCCCTAGCCTAAGGCTAAGGCACCCCTAGGCTCAGGCTAGGGCACCCCGAGGCTTAGGCTAGGGCACCCTAGGCTTAGGAAAAGGCTAGGGCTCCCCTAGCCTAAGGCTAGGGTACCTCTAGGCTTAGGTATGGAACCCCTAGGCTTATGTTAGGGCACCCCTATGCTTAGGCTAGGGCACCCCTAGACGTAGGCTAGGGCATCCCTAGGCTTAGGCTAGGGCACCCCTAGGCTTAGGCTAGGGCACTCCTAGGCCTAGGCTAGGGCAGCCCTAGGCTTAGGCTATGGCACCCCTAGGCTTAGGCTAGGGCAGCCCTACGCTTAGGCTAGGGCACCCTTAGGCTTAGGCTAGGGCACCCCTAGCCTTAGGTTAAGGCTAGGGCTCCCTTAGCCTAAGGCTCGGGCACCCCTAGGCTTAAGATAAGGCACCCCTAGGCTTTGGCTAGGGCAACCCTAGGTTTAGGCTAAGGCTAGGTCTCCCCTAGCCTAAAGCTAGGGCACCCCTAGGCTTAGGCTAGGGAACTCCTAGGCTTAGGCTAGGGCAGCCCTAGGCTTAGGTTAGCGACCTCTAGGCTTAGGCTAGGTCAGCCCTAGGCTTAGGCTAAGCCTAGGGCTCCCCTAGTCTAAGGCTAGGGCATCCATAGGCTTGCGCGAGGGCACCCCTAGGATTAGGCTAGGGCACCCCTAGGATTAGGCTAAGGCTAGGGCTCCCCGATCCTAAGGCTAAGGCACCCATAGGCTTAGGCTAGGGCACTCCTAGGCTTAGGCTAGGGCACCCGTAGGCTTAGGCTAGGGCACCCCTAGGCTTAGGCTAGGGCACCGCAAGGCTGTGGCTAGGACACGCCTAAGCTGAGGCTAGGGCACCCCTAGGCTTAGGCTAAGGCTAGGGATGCCCTAGCCTAAGGCTAGGGCACCCTAGGCTTAGGCCAAGGCTAGGGCTCCCCTCGCCTAAGGCTAGGGCACCCCTAGGCTTAGGCTAGGGCACCCCTAGGCATAGGCTAAGGCTAGGGCTCCCTTAGCCTAAGGCTAGGGCACTCCTAGGCTTAGGCTAGGGCACCCGTGGGCTTAGGCTAGGGCACCCGTGGGCTTAGGCTAGGGCACACCTAGGCTTAGGTTTAGGCTAGGGCACCCCTAGGCTTAGGCTAGGGAACCCCTAGGCTTAGGCTAGGGCACCCCAAGGCTTAGGCTAAGGCACCCCTAGGCTTATGCTAAGGTTAGGGCTCCCCTAGCCTAATCTAGGGCATCTCTAGGCTTAGGCTAGGGCACCCCAAGGCTTTGGCTAGGGCACCCCTAACCTTCGGCTAAGGCTATGGCTCCCTTAGCCTAAGGCTAAGGCACTCCTAGGCTTAGGCTAGGGCCCCCGTAGGCTTAGGCTAGGGCACCCCTAGACTTAGGCTAGGGCACCCCTAGGTTTAGGCTAGGGCACCCCTAGGCTTAGGCTAAGGCTTGGGCTCCCCTGGTCTAAGGCTAGGGCACCCTTAGCCTTTGACTAGGGCACTGCTAGGCTTAAGCTAGGGCACCCCTACGCTTAAGCTAGGGCACCCCTAGGCTTAGGCTTAGGCTAGGGCACCCCTAGGCTTAGGCTAAGGCTTGGGCTCCCCTGGTCGAAGGCTAGGGCACACTTAGGCTTTGACTAGGGCACCCCTCGGCTTAGGCTAGGACACCACTAGGCTTAGGCTTTGGCACCCCTAGGCTTAGGCTAAGGCTAGGGCTCCATAGCCTAAGGCTAGGGCACCTGTAAGCTTAAGTTAGGGCACCCTTAGGCTTAGGCTAGGGCACCCCTAGTCTTAGGCTAGGGCACTCCTAGGCTTAGGCTAGTGCACCCCTACGCTTAGGCTAAGGCTAGGGCTTCCCTAGCCTAAGGCTAGGACATCCCTAGGCTTAGGCTAGGGCACCCCTAGGCTTAGGCTAGGGCACCCCTAGGCTTAGGTATGGAACCCCTAGGCTTATGTTAGGGAACCCCTATGCTTAGGCTAGGGCACCCCTAGACGTAGGCTAGGGCACCCCTAGGCTTAGGCTAGGGCACTCCTAGGCTTGGGCTAGGGCACCCCTAGGCTTAGGCTGGGCACCCCTAGTTTTAGGCTGGGGCACCCCTAGGCTTCGGCTAAGGCGAGGACTCCCCTAGCCTAAGGATAGGGCACCCCTACGCTTAGGGTAGGGCACCCCTAGTCTTAGGCTAGGGCAACCCTAGGCTTAGGCTAGGGCACCCCTAGGTTTAAGCTAGGGCGCCCCAAGGCTTAGGCTAAGGCTAGGGCTCCCCTATCCTAAGGCTACGGCACCCGTAGGCTCAGGCTAGGGCACCCGTAGGCTCAGGATAGGGCACACCTAGACTCAGGCTAGGGCACCCCTAAGCTTAGGCTAGCGCAATCCTAGGCTTAAGCTAAGGCTAGGGCTCCCCTAGCCTAAGGATAGGGCACCCCTTGGCTTGGGCTAAGGCTAGGGCTCCCCTAGCCAAAGGCTAGGGCACCCCAAAACTTAGGCTAGGGCACCTCTAGGTTTAGGCTAGGGCGCCCCACGGCTTAGGCTAAGGCTAGGGCTCCCCTGGCCTAAGGCTAGGGCACCCCTAGGCTTAGGCTAGGGCACCCCTAGGCTTAGGCTAGGGCACCCCAAGGCTTAGGCTAGGGCACCCCTAGGCTTAGGCTAGGGCACCCCTAGGCTTAGGCTAAGGCTAGGGCAACCCTAGGCTAAGGCTACGGCACCCGTAGGCTCAGGCTAGGGCACCCCTAGGCTCAGGATAGGGCACGCCTAGGCATAGGTTAAGGCTAGGACTCCCCTAGACTAAGGCTAGGGCACCCCTAGGCTTAGGCTCGGGCACCCCTAGGCTTAGGCTAGGGCACCCCTAGCCTAAGGCTAGGTCACCCCTAGGCTTAGGCTAGGGTACCCCTAGTCTTAGGCTAGGGCACCCCTAGACTTAGGCTATGGCAACGGCTCCCCTAGCCTCAGGCTAGGGCACCCCTAGACTCAGGCTAGGGCACCCCTAAGCTTAGGCTAGGGCAATCCTAGGCTTAGGCTAAGGCTAGGGCTCCCCTAGCCTAAGGCTAAGGCACCCCTAGTCTCAGGCTAGGGCACCCCGAGGCTTAGGCTAGGGCACCCTAGGCTTAGGAAAAGGCTAGGGCTCCCCTAGCCTAAGGCTAGGGTACCTCTCGGCTTAGGTATGGAACCCCTAGGCTTATGTTAGGGCACCCCTATGCTTAGGCTAGGGCACCCCTAGACGTAGGCTAGGGCATCCCTAGGCTTAGGCAGGGCACCCCTAGGCTTAGGCTAGGGCACTCCTAGGCCTAGGCTAGGGCAGCCCTAGGCTTAGGCTATGGCACACCTAGGCTTAGGCTAGGGCAGCCCTACTCTTAGGCTAGGGCACCCTTAGGCTTAGGCTAGGGCACCCCTAGCCTTAGGTTAAGGCTAGGGCTCCTTAGCCTAAGGCTCGGGCACCCCTAGGCTTAGGATAAGGCACCCCTAGGCTTTGGCTAGGGCAACCCTAGGTTTAGGCTAAGGCTAGGTCTCCCCTAGCCTAAAGCTAGGGCACCCCTAGGCTTAGGCTAGGGAACTCCTAGGCTTAGGCTAGGGCAGCCCTAGGCTTAGGTTAGCGATCTCTAGGCTTAGGCTAGGTCAGCCCTAGGCTTAGGCTAAGCCTAGGGCTCCCCTAGTCTAAGGCTAGGGCATCCATAGGCTTGCGCGAGGGCACCCCTAGGATTAGGCTAGGGCACCCCTAGGATTAGGCTAAGGCTAGGGCTCCCCGATCCTAAGGCTAAGGCACCCATAGGCTTAGGCTAGGGCACTCCTAGGCTTAGGCTAGGGCACCCGTAGGCTTAGGCTAGGGCACCCCTAGACTTAGGCTATGGCAACGGCTCCCCTAGCCTCAGGCTAGGGCACCCCTAGACTCAGGCTAGGGCACCCCTAAGCTTAGGCTAGGGCACCCTAGGCTTAGGCCAAGGCTAGGGCTCCCCTCGCCTAAGGCTAGGGCACCCCTAGGCTTAGGCTAGGGCACCCCTAGGCATAGGCTAAGGCTAGGGCTCCCTTAGCCTAAGGCTAGGGCACTCCTAGGCTTAGGCTAGGGCACCCGTGGGCTTAGGCTAGGGCACCCGTGGGCTTAGGCTAGGGCACACCTAGGCTTAGGTTTAGGCTAGGGCACCCCTAGGCTTAGGCTAGGGAACCCCTAGGCTTAGGCTAGGGCACCCCAAGGCTTAGGCTAAGGCACCCCTAGGCTTATGCTAAGGTTAGGGCTCCCCTAGCCTAATCTAGGGCATCTCTAGGCTTAGGCTAGGGCACCCCAAGGCTTTGGCTAGGGCACCCCTAACCTTCGGCTAAGGCTATGGCTCCCTTAGCCTAAGGCTAAGGCACTCCTAGGCTTAGGCTAGGGCCCCCGTAGGCTTAGGCTAGGGCACCCCTAGACTTAGGCTAGGGAACCCCTAGGCTTAGGCTAGGGCACCCCTAGGCTTAGGCTAAGGCTTGGGCTCCCCTGGTCTAAGGCTAGGGCACCCTTAGCCTTTGACTAGGGCACTGCTAGGCTTAAGCTAGGGCACCCCTACGCTTAAGCTAGGGCACCCCTAGGCTTAGGCTTAGGCTAGGGCACCCCTAGGCTTAGGCTAAGGCTTGGGCTCCCCTGGTCGAAGGCTAGGGCACACTTAGGCTTTGACTAGGGCACCCCTCGGCTTAGGCTAGGACACCACTAGGCTTAGGCTTTGGCACCCCTAGGCTTAGGCTAAGGCTAGGGCTCCATAGCCTAAGGCTAGGGCACCTGTAAGCTTAAGTTAGGGCACCCTTAGGCTTAGGCTAGGGCACCCCTAGTCTTAGGCTAGGGCACTCCTAGGCTTAGGCTAGTGCACCCCTACGCTTAGGCTAAGGCTAGGGCTTCCCTAGCCTAAGGCTAGGACATCCCTAGGCTTAGGCTAGGGCACCCCTAGGCTTAGGCTAGGGCACCCCTAGGCTTAGGTATGGAACCCCTAGGCTTATGTTAGGGCACCCCTATGCTTAGGCTAGGGCACCCCTAGACGTAGGCTAGGGCACCCCTAGGCTTAGGCTGGGTCACACCTAGGCTTAGGCTAAGGCTAGGGCTCCCCTAGCCTAAGGTTAGGGCAACCCTAGGCTTAGGCTAGGGCACCCCTAGGCTTAGGTTAAGGCTAGGGCTAACCTAGGCTTAGGCTAGGGAACCCCTAGACTAAGGCTAGGGCACCCCTAGGCTTAGGCTAGGGCACTCCTAGGCTTGGGCTAGGGCACCCCTAGGCTTAGGCTAGGGCACCCCTAGTTTTAGGCTGGGGCACCCCTAGGCTTCGGCTAAGGCGAGGACTCCCCTAGCCTAAGGATAGGGCACCCCTACGCTTAGGGTAGGGCACCCCTAGTCTTAGGCTAGGGCAACCCTAGGCTTAGGCTAGGGCACCCCTAGGTTTAAGCTAGGGCGCCCCAAGGCTTAGGCTAAGGCTAGGGCTCCCCTAGGCTTAGGTTAGGGCACCCTTAGGCTTAGTCTAGGACATCCCTAGGCTTAGGCTAGTGCACCAATAGGCTTAGGCTAAGGCTAGGGCTTCCCTAGCCTAAGGCTAGGGCACCCCTAGGCTTAGGCTTGGGCACCCCTAGGCTTAGGCTAGGGCACCCCTAGGCTTAGGTATGGAACCCCTAGGCTTAGGTTAGGGCATCCCTATGCTTAGGCTAGGCACCCCTAGGCTAGGCACCCCTAGGCTTAGGCTAGGGCACCCCTAGGCTTAGGCTAGGGCACCCCTAGGCTTCGGCTAAGGCGAGGACTCCGCTAGCCTAAAGATAGGGCACCCCTAGGTTTAGGCTAAGGCTAGGGCTCCCCTAGCCTAAGGCTAGGGCACCCCTAAGCTTAGGCTAGGGCACCCCTAGGTTTAGGCTAGGGCGCCCCTAGGCTTAGGCTAAGGCTAGGGTTCCCTGGCCTAAGGCTAGGGCACCCCTAGGCTTAGGCTAGGGCACCCCTAGGCTTAGGCTGGGGCATGCCTAGGCTTAGGTTAAGGCTACGGCTCCCATAGTCAGGCTGGGGCACCCCTAAACTCAGGCTATGGCACCCTAGGCTTAGGCTAGGGCAATCCTAGGCTAGACTAAGGCTAGGGCACTCCTAGGCTTAGGCTAGGGCAGCCCTAGGCTTACGCTAAGGTTAGGGCTCCACAAGCCTAAGGCTAGGGCACCCCTAGGCTTTGGCTAGGGCACCCCTAGGCTTTGACTAGGGCACCCCTAGGCTTAGGCTAAGGCTAGGGCTCCCCTAGCCTAAGGCTAGAGCACCCCTAGGCTTAGGCTAGGGCACCCCTAGGCTTAGGCTAGGCCACCCCTATACTTATGCTAAGGATAGGGCTAACCTAGGCTTAGGCTAAGGCACCCCTAGGCTTAGGCTAGGGAACCGCTAGACTAAGGCTAGGGCACCCCTAGGCTTAGGCTATGGCACCCCTAGACTTAGGCTAGGGCAATCCTAGGCTAGACTAACGTTCGGGCTCCCCTAGCCTCAGGCTAGGGCACCCATAGGCTCAGGCTATGGCACCCCTAGGCTCAGGCTAGGGCACCCCTAGGCTTAGGCTAGGGCACCCCTAGGCTTAGGATAAGGCTAGGGCTCCCTTAGCCTCAGGCTAGGGCACCCGAAGGCTTAGGCTAGGGCACTCCTAGGCTTAGGCTAGGGCACCGCTAGGCTTAGGCTAAGGCTAGGCTCCCCTAGCCTAAGGCTAGAGCACCCCTAGGCTTAGGCTAGGGCACTCCTAGGCTTAGGCTAAGGCTAGGGCTCCCCTAAACTAAGGCTAGGGCACCTCTAGCTGAAGGCTGAGCACCCCTAGGCTTACGCTAGGGCACCCCTAGGCTTAGGCTTGGGCACCCCTAGGTTTAGGCTTAGGAAAGGGCTCCCCTAGCCTATGACTAGGGCACCCTTAGGCTTAGGGTAGGGCACCCCTAGGCTTAGGCAAAGGCAACCCTAGGCTTAGGCAAAGGCACCCCTAGGCTTAGGCTAGGGCACTCTTAGGCTTAGTCTAGGGCATCCCTAGGCTTAGGCTAGGGCACCCCTAGGCTTAAGCTAGGGCACCCGTAGGCTTAGGCTAAGGCTAGGGCTCCCATAGCCTAAGGCTAGGGCACCCCTAGGCTTAGGCTAGGGCACCCCTAGGCTTTGGCTAGGGCACCCCTAGGCTTAGGATAGGGAACTTCTAAGCTTAGGCTAGGTCACCCCTAGGCTTTGGCGAGGGCAGCCATAGGCTTAGGCTAGAGCACCCCTAGGCTTTAGCTAGGGCACCCCTAGCTTAGGCTAAGGGTAGGGATCCCCTAGCCTAAGGCTAGGGTACTCCTAGGCTTAGGCTATGGCACCCGTATGCTTAGGCTAAGGCTAGGGCTCTCCTAGCCTAAAGCTAGGGCTCTCCTAGCCTAAGGCTAGGGCACCCCTAGGCTTAGGCTAGGGCACCCCTAGGCTTAGGCTAGGGCACCCCTAGGCTTAGGCTAAGGCTAGGGCACCCCTAAGCTTAGGCTAAGGCACCACTAGGCTTATTCTAGGGCACCCCTAGGCTTAGGCTAGGGCACCCCAAGGCTGAGGCTAGGGCACCCCTAGGCTTAGGCTAAGGCTAGGGCTCCCCTAGCCTAAGGCTTCGGCACCTCTAGGCTTAGGCTAGGGCACCCCTAGGCTTACGCTAATGTTAGGGCACCCCTAGCCTAAGGCTAGGGCACCTCTAGGCTTAGGCTAGGGCAGCCCTACGCTTAGCCTAGGGCACCCCTAAACTTAGGCTAGGGCACCCCTAGGCTTAGGCTAAGGCTACGGTTCCCTTAGCCTAAGGCTAGGGAACCCCTAACTTAGGATGATGCACCCCTAGGCTTTGGCTAGGGCACCCCTAGGTTTAGGCTAAGGCTAGGGCTCCCCTAGCCTAAGGCTAGGGTACCCCCTACTCAGGCTAGGGCACTCCTAGGCTTAGGCTAGGGCAGCCCTAGGCTTAGCCTAGGGCACCCCTAGGCTTAGGCTAGGTTAGCCCTAGGCTTAGGCTAAGGATTGGGCTCCCCTAGTCTAAGGTTAGGGCACCCCTAAGCTTAGGCTAGGGCACCCCAAGGCTTCGGCTAAGGTTTGGGCTCCCCTAGTCTAAGGCTAGGGCACCCCGAGGCTTAGGTTAGGGCACCCTTAGGCTTAGGCTAGGGCCCCCCTAGGCTTAGGCTAGGGCACCCCTAGGCTTAGGCTAGGGCACCCCTAGGCTTAAGCTCGGGCACCCCTAGGCTTAGCCTAAGGCTAGGGATCCCCTAGCCTAAGGCGAAGGCACTCCTAGGCTTAGGCTAGGGTACCCGTGGGCTTAGGCTAGGGCACGCCTAGGCTAAGGTTTAGGCTAGGGCACCCCTAGGCTTAGGCTAGGACACCCCAAGGCTTAGGCTAAGGCACCCCTAGGCTTATGCTAAGGTTAGGGCTCCCCTAGCCTAAGTCTAGGGCATCTCTAGGCTTAGGTTAGGGCACCTCTAGGCTTTGGCTAGGGCACCCCTAGGCTTAGGCTAAGGCTAGGGCTCCCTTAGCCTAAGGCTAGGGCACTCCTAGGCTTAGGCTAGGGCCCCCGTAGGCTTAGGCTAGGGAACCCCTAGGCTTAGGCTTGGACACCACTAGGCTTAGGCTAGTGCACCCCTAGGCTTAGGTATGGAACCCCTAGGCTTATGTTAGGGCACCCCTATGCTTAGGCTAGGGCACCCCTAGACGTAGGCTAGGGCACCCCTAGGCTTATGTTAGGGCACCCCTATGCTTAGGCTAGGGCACCCCTAGACGTAGGCTAGCGCAACCTTAGGCTTAGGCTGGGTCACACCTAGGCTTAGGCTAAAACTTGGGCTCCCCTAGCCTAAGGTTAGGGCAACCCTAGGCTTAGGCTAGGCACCCCTAGACTTAGGCTAGGGCACCCCTAGGCTTAGGCTAGGACACCCCTAGGCTTAGGCTAAGGCAAGGGCTCCTCTACCCTAAGGCTAGGGAATCCCTAGGCTTGGGCTTGGGCACCCCTAGGCTTAGGCTTGGGCACCCCTAGGTATAGGCTAGGGCACCCCTAGGCTTCGGCTAAGGCGAGGACTCCCCTAGCCTAAGGATAGGGCACCCCTAGGCTTAGGCTAAGGCTAGGGCTCCCCTAGCCAAAGCCTAGGGCACCCCTAAGCTTAGGCTAGGGCACCCCTAGGTTTAGGCTAGTGCGCCCCAAGGCTTAGGCTAAGGCTAGGGCTCCCCTGGCCTAAGGCTAGGGCACCCCTAGGCTTAGGCTAGGGCACCCCTAGGCTTAGGCTAGGGCACCCCTAGGCTTAGGCTAGGGCACCCCTAGGCTTAGGCTAGAGCACCCCTAGGCTTAGGCTAAGGCTAGGGCTCCCCTAGGCTCAGGATAGGGCACGCCTAGGCTTAGGTTAAGGCTAGGGATCCCCTAGATTAAGGCTAGGGCACCCCTAGGCTCAGGCTAGGGCACCCAGAGGCTTAGGCTAGGGCACCCCTAGGCTTAGGAAAAAGCTAGGGCTCCCCTAGCCTAAGGCTATGGTACCTCTAGGCTTAGGCTAGGGCACCCCTAGGCTTAGCCTAGGGCACCCCTAGGTTTAAGCTAGGGCTCCCGTAGGCTTAGGCTAAGGCTTCGGCTCCCCTATCCTCAGGCTAGGGCACCCCTAGACTCAGGCTAGGGCACCCCTAAGCTTAGGCTAGGGCAATCCTAGGCTTAGGCTAAAGCTAGGGCTCCCCTAGCCTAAGGCTACGGCACCCCAAGGCTCAGGCTAGGGCACCCCGCGGCTTAGGCTAGGGCACCCCTAGGCTTAGGAAAAGGCTAGGGCTCCACTAGCCTAAGGCTAGGGTACCCCTAGGCTTAGGATAAGACACCCCTAGACTTTGGCTAGGGCACCCCTAGGATTAGGCTAAGGCTAGGTCTCCCCTAGCCTAAGGCTAGGGCTCCCCTAGGCTTGCGCTAGGGCACCCCTAGGATTAGGCTAAGGCTAGGGCTCCCGATCCTAAGGCTAAGGCACCCCTAGGCTTAGGATAGGGCACTCCTAGGCTTAGGCTAGGGCACCCGTAGGCTTAGGTTAGGGCACCCCTAGGCTTAGGCTAGGGCACCCCTAGACTTAGGCTAGGGCACCCCTAGGCTTAGGTTAGTGCACCTTTAGGCTTAAGCTAGGGCACCCCTAGGCTTAGGCTAGGGCACCCCTAGGCTTAGGCTACTGCACCCCTAGGCTTAGGCTAAGGCTAGGGCTTCCCTAGCCTAAGGCTAGGACATCCCTAGGCTTAGGCTCGGGCACCCCTAGACTTGGGCTAGGGCACCCCTAGGCTTAGGCTGGGGCACACCTAGGCTTAGGCTAAGGCTAGGGCTCCCCTAGCCTAAGGTTAGGGCAACCCTAGGCTTAGGCTAGGCACCCCTATACTTGGGCTAGTACACCCCTAGGCTTAGGCTAGGGCACCCCTAGGCTTAGGCTAGGGCACCCATAGGCTTAGGCTAAGGCTAGGGCTCCTCTAGCCTAACCCTATGGCATCCCAAGGCCTGGGCAAGGGCACCACTAGGCTTAGGCTAGGGCACCCCTAGGTATAGGCTGGGCACCCCTAGGCTTCGGCTAAGGTGAGGACTCCCCTAGCCTAAGGATAGGGCACCCCTAGGCTTAGGCTAAGGCTAGGGCTCCCCTAGCCAAAGGCTAGGGCACCCCTAAGCTTAGGCTAGGGCACCCCTAGGTTTAGGCTAGGGCGCCCCAAGGATTAGGCTAAGGCTAGGGTTCCCCTGGCCAAAGGCTAGGGCACCCCTAGGCTTAGGCTAGGGCACCCTAAGCTTAGGCTAAGGTTAGGGCTCCCCTAGCCTAAGGCTAGAGCACCCCTAGGCTTAGGCTAGGGCACACCTAGGCTTAGGCTAGGCCACCCCTTGGCTTAGGCTAGGGCACCCCTAGGCTTAGGCTAAGGCTAGGGCTAACCTAGGCTTAGGCTAGGGCACCCCTAGGCTTAGGCTAGGGTACTCCTTGGCTTAGGCTAGGGCAGCCCTAGGCTTAGGCTAGGGCACCCCTAGATTTTGGCTAGGGCACCCCTAGGCTTAGGCTAAGGCAAGGGCTCCCCTAGCCTATGGCTAGGGCACCCCTAGGCTTAGGCTAGGGCACCCCTAGGCTTAAGCTAAGGCTAGGGATCCCCTAGCCTAAGGCTAGGGCACCCTAGGCTCAAGCTAGGGCACCCCTAGGCTTAGCCTAGGGCACCCCTACACTTAGGCTAAGGCAACGGCTCCCGTAGCCACAGACAAGGGCACCCCTAGACTCAGGCTAGGGCACCCGTTAGCTTAGGCTAGGGCAATCCTAGGCTTAGGCTAAGTCTATGGCTCCCCTATCCTCAGGCTAGGGCACCCCTAGGCTCAGGCTAGGGCTCCCCTAGGCTTAGGCTAGGGCAATCCTAGGCTTAGCCTAAGGCTAGGGCTCCCCTAGCCTCAGGCTAGGGCACCCCTAGGCTTAGCCTAGGGCACCCCTAGGCTTAGGCTAAGGCTAGGCTCCCCTAGCCTAAGGCTAGAGCACCCTTGGCTTAGTCTAGGGCACCCCTAGTCTTAGGCTAGGGCACCACTAGGCTTAGGCTAAGGCTAGGGCTCCCCTAGCCTAAGGCTAGGGCACCCCTAGGCTTAGGCTAGGGCACCCCTAGATTTAGGCTAGGGCACCCCTAGGCTTAGGCTAAGGCAAGGGCTCCCCTAGCCTATGGCTAGGGCACCCCTAGGTTTAGGCTAGGGCACCCATAGGCTTAGGCAAAGGCACCCTTAATCTTAGGCTAGGGCACCCCTAGGCTTAGGCTAGGGCACCCGTGGCTTAGGCTAGGGCACCCGTGGCTTAGGCTAGGGACCCCTAGGCTTAGACTACGGCACCCCTAGGCTTAAGCTAGGGCACCCGTAGGCTTAGGCTAAGGCTAGGGCTCCCCTAGGCTAAGGCTAGGGCACCCCTAGGCTTTGGCTAGGGCACACCTAGGCTTAAGCTAAGGCTAGGGATCCCCTAGCCTAAGGCTAGGGCACCCTAGGCTCAAGCTAGGGCACCCCTAGGCTTAGCCTAGGGCACCCCTACACTTAGGCTAAGGCAACGGCTCCCGTAGCCTCAGGCAGGGGCACCCCTGGACTCAGGCTAGGGCACCCGTTAGCTTAGGCTAGGGCAATCCTAGGCTTAGGCTAAGTCTATGGCTCCCCTATCCTCAGGCTAGGGCACCCCTAGGCTCAGGCTAGGGCTCCCCTTGGCTGAGGCTAGGGCACCCCTAGGCTTAGCCTAAGGCTAGGGCTCCCCTAGCCTCAGGCTAGGGCACCCCTAGGCTTAGGCTAGGGCACCCCTAGGCTTAGGCTAAGGCTAGGGCACCCCTAAGCTTAGGCTAAGGCACCACTAGGCTTATTCTAGGGCACCCCTAGGCTTAGGCTAGGGCACCCCAAGGCTGAGGCTAGGGCACCCCTAGGCTTAGGCTAAGGCTAGGGCTCCCCTAGCCTAAGGCTTCGGCACCTCTAGGCTTAGGCTAGGGCACCCCTAGGCTTACGCTAATGTTAGGGCACCCCTAGCCTAAGGCTAGGGCACCTCTAGGCTTAGGCTAGGGCAGCCCTACGCTTAGCCTAGGGCACCCCTAAACTTAGGCTAGGGCACCCCTAGGCTTAGGCTAAGGCTACGGCTCCCTTAGCCTAAGGCTAGGGAACCCCTAACTTAGGATGATGCACCCCTAGGCTTTGGCTAGGGCACCCCTAGGTTTAGGCTAAGGCTAGGGCTCCCCTAGCCTAAGGCTAGGGTACCCCCTACTCAGGCTAGGGCACTCCTAGGCTTAGGCTAGGGCAGCCCTAGGCTTAGCCTAGGGCACCCCTAGGCTTAGGCTAGGTTAGCCCTAGGCTTAGGCTAAGGATTGGGCTCCCCTAGTCTAAGGTTAGGGCACCCCTAAGCTTAGGCTAGGGCACCCCAAGGCTTCGGCTAAGGTTTGGGCTCCCCTAGTCTAAGGCTAGGGCACCCCGAGGCTTAGGTTAGGGCACCCTTAGGCTTAGGCTAGGGCCCCCCTAGGCTTAGGCTAGGGCACCCCTAGGCTTAGGCAAGGGCACCCCTAGGCTTAAGCTCGGGCACCCCTAGGCTTAGCCTAAGGCTAGGGATCCCCTAGCCTAAGGCGAAGGCACTCCTAGGCTTAGGCTAGGGTACCCGTGGGCTTAGGCTAGGGCACGCCTAGGCTAAGGTTTAGGCTAGGGCACCCCTAGGCTTAGGCTAGGACACCCCAAGGCTTAGGCTAAGGCACCCCTAGGCTTATGCTAAGGTTAGGGCTCCCCTAGCCTAAGTCTAGGGCATCTCTAGGCTTAGGTTAGGGCACCTCTAGGCTTTGGCTAGGGCACCCCTAGGCTTAGGCTAAGGCTAGGGCTCCCTTAGCCTAAGGCTAGGGCACTCCTAGGCTTAGGCTAGGGCCCCCGTAGGCTTAGGCTAGGGAACCCCTAGGCTTAGGCTTGGACACCACTAGGCTTAGGCTAGTGCACCCCTAGGCTTAGGTATGGAACCCCTAGGCTTATGTTAGGGCACCCCTATGCTTAGGCTAGGGCACCCCTAGACGTAGGCTAGGGCACCCCTAGGCTTATGTTAGGGCACCCCTATGCTTAGGCTAGGGCACCCCTAGACGTAGGCTAGCGCAACCTTAGGCTTAGGCTGGGTCACACCTAGGCTTAGGCTAAAACTTGGGCTCCCCTAGCCTAAGGTTAGGGCAACCCTAGGCTTAGGCTAGGCACCCCTAGACTTAGGCTAGGGCACCCCTAGGCTTAGGCTAGGACACCCCTAGGCTTAGGCTAAGGCAAGGGCTCCTCTACCCTAAGGCTAGGGAATCCCTAGGCTTGGGCTTGGGCACCCCTAGGCTTAGGCTTGGGCACCCCTAGGTATAGGCTAGGGCACCCCTAGGCTTCGGCTAAGGCGAGGACTCCCCTAGCCTAAGGATAGGGCACCCCTAGGCTTAGGCTAAGGCTAGGGCTCCCCTAGCCAAAGCCTAGGGCACCCCTAAGCTTAGGCTAGGGCACCCCTAGGTTTAGGCTAGTGCGCCCCAAGGCTTAGGCTAAGGCTAGGGCTCCCCTGGCCTAAGGCTAGGGCACCCCTAGGCTTAGGCTAGGGCACCCCTAGGCTTAGGCTAGGGCACCCCTAGGCTTAGGCTAGGGCACCCCTAGGCTTAGGCTAGAGCACCCCTAGGCTTAGGCTAAGGCTAGGGCTCCCCTAGGCTCAGGATAGGGCACGCCTAGGCTTAGGTTAAGGCTAGGGATCCCCTAGATTAAGGCTAGGGCACCCCTAGGCTCAGGCTAGGGCACCCAGAGGCTTAGGCTAGGGCACCCCTAGGATTAGGAAAAAGCTAGGGCTCCCCTAGCCTAAGGCTAGGGTACCTCTAGGCTTAGGCTAGGGCACCCCTAGGCTTAGCCTAGGGCACCCCTAGGTTTAAGCTAGGGCTCCCGTAGGCTTAGGCTAAGGCTTCGGCTCCCCTATCCTCAGGCTAGGGCACCCCTAGACTCAGGCTTGGGCACCCCTAAGCTTAGGCTAGGGCAATCCTAGGCTTAGGCTAAAGCTAGGGCTCCCCTAGCCTAAGGCTACGGCACCCCAAGGCTCAGGCTAGGGCACCCCGCGGCTTAGGCTAGGGCACCCCTAGGCTTAGGAAAAGGCTAGGGCTCCACTAGCCTAAGGCTAGGGTACCCCTAGGCTTAGGATAAGACACCCCTAGACTTTGGCTAGGGCACCCCTAGGATTAGGCTAAGGCTAGGTCTCCCCTAGCCTAAGGCTAGGGCTCCCCTAGGCTTGCGCTAGGGCACCCCTAGGATTAGGCTAAGGCTAGGGCTCCCGATCCTAAGGCTAAGGCACCCCTAGGCTTAGGATAGGGCACTCCTAGGCTTAGGCTAGGGCACCCGTAGGCTTAGGTTAGGGCACCCCTAGGCTTAGGCTAGGGCACCCCTAGACTTAGGCTAGGGCACCCCTAGGCTTAGGTTAGTGCACCTTTAGGCTTAAGCTAGGGCACCCCTAGGCTTAGGCTAGGGCACCCCTAGGCTTAGGCTACTGCACCCCTAGGCTTAGGCTAAGGCTAGGGCTTCCCTAGCCTAAGGCTAGGACATCCCTAGGCTTAGGCTCGGGCACCCCTAGACTTGGGCTAGGGCACCCCTAGGCTTAGGCTGGGGCACACCTAGGCTTAGGCTAAGGCTAGGGCTCCCCTAGCCTAAGGTTAGGGCAACCCTAGGCTTAGGCTAGGCACCCCTATACTTGGGCTAGTACACCCCTAGGCTTAGGCTAGGGCACCCCTAGGCTTAGGCTAGGGCACCCATAGGCTTAGGCTAAGGCTAGGGCTCCTCTAGCCTAACCCTATGGCATCCCAAGGCCTGGGCAAGGGCACCACTAGGCTTAGGCTAGGGCACCCCTAGGTATAGGCTGGGTACCCCTAGGCTTCGGCTAAGGTGAGGACTCCCCTAGCCTAAGGATAGGGCACCCCTAGGCTTAGGCTAAGGCTAGGGCTCCCCTAGCCAAAGGCTAGGGCACCCCTAAGCTTAGGCTAGGGCACCCCTAGGTTTAGGCTAGGGCGCCCCAAGGATTAGGCTAAGGCTAGGGTTCCCCTGGCCAAAGGCTAGGGCACCCCTAGGCTTAGGCTAGGGCACCCTAAGCTTAGGCTAAGGTTAGGGCTCCCCTAGCCTAAGGCTAGAGCACCCCTAGGCTTAGGCTAGGGCACACCTAGGCTTAGGCTAGGCCACCCCTTGGCTTAGGCTAGGGCACCCCTAGGCTTAGGCTAAGGCTAGGGCTAACCTAGGCTTAGGCTAGGGCACCCCTAGGCTTAGGCTAGGGTACTCCTTGGCTTAGGCTAGGGCAGCCCTAGGCTTAGGCTAGGGCACCCCTAGATTTTGGCTAGGGCACCCCTAGGCTTAGGCTAAGGCAAGGGCTCCCCTAGCCTATGGCTAGGGCACCCCTAGGCTTAGGCTAGGGCACCCCTAGGCTTAAGCTAAGGCTAGGGATCCCCTAGCCTAAGGCTAGGGCACCCTAGGCTCAAGCTAGGGCACCCCTAGGCTTAGCCTAGGGCACCCCTACACTTAGGCTAAGGCAACGGCTCCCGTAGCCACAGACAAGGGCACCCCTAGACTCAGGCTAGGGCACCCGTTAGCTTAGGCTAGGGCAATCCTAGGCTTAGGCTAAGTCTATGGCTCCCCTATCCTCAGGCTAGGGCACCCCTAGGCTCAGGCTAGGGCTCCCCTAGGCTTAGGCTAGGGCAATCTTGGCTTAGCCTAAGGCTAGGGCTCCCCTAGCCTCAGGCTAGGGCACCCCTAGGCTTAGCCTAGGGCACCCCTAGGCTTAGGCTAAGGCTAGGCTCCCCTAGCCTAAGGCTAGAGCACCCTTGGCTTAGTCTAGGGCACCCCTAGTCTTAGGCTAGGGCACCACTAGGCTTAGGCTAAGGCTAGGGCTCCCCTAGCCTAAGGCTAGGGCACCCCTAGGCTTAGGCTAGGGCACCCCTAGATTTAGGCTAGGGCACCCCTAGGCTTAGGCTAAGGCAAGGGCTCCCCTAGCCTATGGCTAGGGCACCCCTAGGTTTAGGCTAGGGCACCCATAGGCTTAGGCAAAGGCACCCTTAATCTTAGGCTAGGGCACCCCTAGGCTTAGGCTAGGGCACCCGTGGCTTAGGCTAGGGCACCCGTGGCTTAGGCTAGGGACCCCTAGGCTTAGACTACGGCACCCCTAGGCTTAAGCTAGGGCACCCGTAGGCTTAGGCTAAGGCTAGGGCTCCCCTAGGCTAAGGCTAGGGCACCCCTAGGCTTTGGCTAGGGCACACCTAGGCTTAAGCTAAGGCTAGGGATCCCCTAGCCTAAGGCTAGGGCACCCTAGGCTCAAGCTAGGGCACCCCTAGGCTTAGCCTAGGGCACCCCTACACTTAGGCTAAGGCAACGGCTCCCGTAGCCTCAGGCAGGGGCACCCCTGGACTCAGGCTAGGGCACCCGTTAGCTTAGGCTAGGGCAATCCTAGGCTTAGGCTAAGTCTATGGCTCCCCTATCCTCAGGCTAGGGCACCCCTAGGCTCAGGCTAGGGCTCCCCTTGGCTGAGGCTAGGGCACCCCTAGGCTTAGCCTAAGGCTAGGGCTCCCCTAGCCTCAGGCTAGGGCACCCCTAGGCTTAGCCTAAGGCTAGGGCTCCCCTAGCCTCAGGCTAGGGCACCCCTAGGCTTAGGCTAGGGCACCTCTAGGCTTAGGCTAGGGCACCCCTAGGCTTAGGCTAGGGAACCCCTAGGCTTAAGCTAGGGCAGCCCTACGCTTAGGCTAGGGCACCCCTAGGCTTAGGCTAGGGCACCCCTAGCCTTAGGTTAAGGCTAGGGCTCCCTTAGCCTAAGGCTAGGGCACCCCTAGGCTTAGGATAAGGCACCCCTAGGCTTTGGCTAGGGCAACCCTAGGTTTAGGCTAAGGCTAAGTCTCCCCTAGCCTAAGGCTAGGGCACCCCTAGGCTTAGGCTAGGACACTCCTAGGCTTAGGCTAGGGCAGCCCTAGGCTTATGCTAGCGCACCCCTAGGCTTAGGCTAGGTGAGCCCTAGGCTTAGGTTAAGTCTCGGGCTCCCCTAGTCTAAAGCTAGGGCACCCATAAGCTTGTGCTAGGGCACCCCTGGGCTTAGGTTAGGAAACCCCTAGGATTAGGCTAAGGCTAGGGCTCCCCAATCCTAAGGCTAAGGCACCCCTAGGCTTAGGCTAGGGCACTCCTAGGCTTAGGCTAGGGCACCCGTAGGCTTAGGCTAGGGCACCCCTAAACTTAGGCTAGGGCACCCCTAGGCTTAGGCTAGGGCACCCCTAGGTTTAGGCTAAGGCTAGGTCTCCCCTAGCCTCAGGCTAGTGCACCCCTAGACGCAGGCTATGGCACCCCTAAGTTTAGGCTAGGGCACCCCTAGGCTTAGGCTAGGGCACCCCTAGGCTTAGGCTAAGGCAAGGGCTCCCCTAGCTTAAGGCTAGAGCACCCCTATGCTCTGGCTACTGCACCCCGAGGCTTAGGCTTGGGCACCCATAGCCTTAGGAAAAGGCTAGGGCTCCCCTAGTCTAATGCTAGGGCACCTCTAGGCTTAGGCTAGGGCACCCCTAGGCTTAGGCTAGTGCACCCCTACGCTTAAGCTAGGGCCCCCGTAGGCTTAGGTTAGGCCACCCCTAGGCTTACGCTAGGCCACCCCTAGACTTAGGCTAGGGCACACCTAGGCTTAGGCTAAGGCTAGGGCTAACCTAGGCCTAGGCTAGGTAACCCCTAGACTAAGGCTAGGGCACCCCTAGGCTTAGGCTAGGGCACCCCTAGCCTTAGGCTAGGGCACTCCTAGGCTTAGGCTAGGCCACCCATACACTTAGGCTAAGGCAACGGCTCCCCTAGCCTCAGGCAAGGGCACCCCTCGAATCAGGCTAGGGCACCCGTTAGCTTGGGCTAGGGCAATCCTAGGCTTAGGCAAAGTCTAGGGCTCCCCTACCTCAGGCTAGGGCACCCGTTGGCTCAGGCTAGGGCTCCCCTAGGCTTGGGCTAGGGCACCGCTAGGCTTAGGCTAAGGCTAGGGCTCCCCTAGCCTCAGGTTAGGGCACCCCTAGACTTAGGCTAGGGCACCACTAGGCTTAGGCTAAGGCTAGGCTCCCCGAGCCTAAGGCTAGAGCACCACTAGGCTTAGGCTAGGGCACCACTAGGCTTAGGCTAAGGCTAGGGATCCCCTAGCCTAAGGCTAGGGCACCCCTAGGCTTAGGCAAAAGCACCCCTAGGCTTAGGCTAGGGCACCCGTAGCTTAGGCTAGGGCACCCCTAGCCTAAGGCTAGGGCACCCTAGGCTTAAGCTAGGGCACCCGTAGGCTTAGGGTAAGGCTAGGGCACCCCTAGACTTAGGCTAGGGCACCCCTAGGTTTTGGCTAGGGCACCCCTAGGCTTAGGCTAAGGCAAGGGCTCCCCTAGCCTATGGCTAGGGCACCCCTAGGCTTAGGCTAGGGCACCCCTAGGCTTAAGCTAAGGCTAGGGATCCCCTAGCCTAAGGCTAGGGCACCCTAGGCTCAAGCTAGGGCACCCCTAGGCTTTGCCTAGGGCACCCCTACACTTAGGCTAAGGCAACGGCTCCCATAGCCTCAGGCAAGGGCACCCCTAACTCAGGCTAGGGCACCCGTTAGCTTAGGCTAGGGCAATCCTAGGCTTAGGCTAAGTCTATGGCTCCCCTATCCTCACGCTAGGGCACCCCTAGGCTCAGGCTAGGCTCCCCTAGGCTTAGGCTAGGGCACCCCTAGGCTTAGCCTAAGGCTAGGGCTCCCTTAGCCTCAGGCTAGGGCACCCCTAGGCTTAGGCTAGGGCACCCCTAGGCTTAGGCTAAGGCTAGGCTCCTCTAGCCTAAGGCTAGAGCACCCCTAGACTTAGACTAGGGCACCCCTAGTCTTAGGCTAGGGCACCCCTATGCTTAGGCTAAGGCTAGGGCTCCCCTAGCCTAAGGCTAGGGCTCCCCTACCTTAAGGCTAGGGCACCCCTAGGCTTAGGCTAGGGCACCCCTAGGTTTAGGCTAGGGCACCCCTAGGCTTAGGCTAAGGCAAGGGCTCCCCTAGCCTATGGCTAGGGCACCCCTAGGTTTAGGCTAGGGCACCCATAGGCTTAGGCAAAGGCACCCCTAGTCTTAGGCTAGGGCACCCCTATGCTTAGGCTAGGGCACCCGTGGCTTAGGCTAGGGCACCCGTGGCTTAGGCTAGGGCACCCCTAGGCTTAGACTAGGGCACCCCTAGGCTTAAGCTAGGGCACCCGTAGGCTTAGGCTAAGGCTAGGGCACCCCTAGGCTTTGGCTAGGGCACCCGTAGGCTTAGGCTAAGGCTAGGGCTCCCCTAGGCTTAGGCTAGGGCACCCCTAGGCTTTGGCTAGGGCACCACTAGGCTTAGGATAGGGAACTTCTAAGCTTAGGCTAGGTCACCCCTAGGCTTTGGCTAGGGCAGTCTTAGGCTTAGGCTAGAGCACCCCTAGGCTTAAGCTAGGGCACCCCTAGGCATAGGCTAAGGCTAGGGAACCCCTAGCCTAAGGCTATGGCACTCCTAGGCTTAGGCTAGGCACCCGCAGGCTTGGGCTAGGGCACCCGTAGATTTAGGCAAGGGCACCCCTAGGCTTAGGCTAAGGCTAGGGCTCCTCCAGCCTAAGGCTAGGGCACCCCTAGTCTTAGGCTAGGGCACCCCAAGGCTTAGGCTAAGGTAACCCTAGGCTTACGCTAAGGTTAGGGCTCCCATAGCCTAAGGCTAGGGCACCTCTAGGCTTAGGCTCGGGCACCCCTAGGCTTTGGCTAGGGCACCCCTACGCTTAGGCTAAGGCTAGGGGTCTCCTAGCCTAAGGCTAGGGCATCTCTAGGCTTAGTCTAGGGCACCCCTAGGCTTTGGCTAGGGCACCCCTAGGCTTAGTCTAAGGCTAGGGCTCTCCAAGCCTAAGGCTAGGGCACCTCTAAGCTTAGGCTAGGGCACTCCTAGGCTTAGGCTAGGGCAGCCCTAGGCTTAAGCTAGGGCACCCCTAGGCTTAGAATAGGGCAGCCCTACGCTTAGGCTAGGGCACCCCTAAGCTTAGGCTAGGGCACCCCTAGGCTTAGGCTAAGCCTAGGGCTCCCTTAGCCTAAGGCTAGGGCACCCCTAGGCTTAGGATAAGGCACCCCTAGGCTTTGGCTAGGGCACCCTAGGTTTAGGCTAAGGCTAGGGCTCCCCTAGCCTATGGTTAGGGCACCCCTAGGCTTAGGCCAGGGCACTCCTAGGCTTAGGCTAGGGCAGCCCTAGGCTTAGGCTAGGGCCCCCTAGGCTTAGGCTAGGTTAGCCCTAGGCTTAGGCTAAGGCTTGGGCTCCCCTAGTCTAAGGCTAAGGCACCCTTAGGCTTAGGCTAGGGCACCCATAGGTTTAGGCTAAGGCTTGGGCTCCCCTAGTCTAAGGCTAGGGCACCCCTAGGCTTAGGTTAGGGCACCCTTAGGCTTAGGATAGGGCACCCCTAGGCTTAGGCTAGGGCACCCCTAGGCTTAGGCTAGGGCAACCCTAGGCTTAGGCTAAAGCACCCCTAGGCTTACGCTAAGGTTAGGGCTCCCCTAGCCTAAGGCTAGGGCACCTCTAGGCTTAGGCTAGGGCACCCCTAGGCTTTGGCTAGGGCACCCGTAGGCTTAGGCTAGGGCACCCCTAGACTTAGGCTAAGGCTAGGTCACCCCTAGGCTTAGGTTAAGGCACCATTAGGCTTAGGCTAGGGCACCACTAGGCTTAGGCTAGGGCAACCCTAGGCTTAGGCTAGGGCACCCCAAGGCTTAGGCTAAGGCACCATTAGGCTTAGGCTAGGGCCCCCCTAAGCTGAGGCTAGGGCACCCCTAGGCTTAGGCTAAGGCTAGGGTTCCCCTAGCCTAAGGCTAGGGCACCTCTAGGCTTAGGCTAGGGCACCATAGGCTTAGGCTAAGGCTAGGGCTCCCCTAGGCTAAGGCTAGGGCACCCCTAGGCTTAGGCTAGGGCACCCCTAGGCTTAGGCTAAGGCTAGGCTCCTCTAGCCTAAGGCTAGAGCACCCCTAGACTTAGTCTAGGGCACCCCTAGTCTTAGGCTAGGGCACCCCTATGCTTAGGCTAAGGCTAGTGCTCCCCTAGCCTAAGGCTAGGGCTCCCCTACCTTAAGGCTAGGGCACCCCTAGGCTTAGGCTAGGGCACCCCTAGGTTTAGGCTAGGGCACCCCTAGGCTTAGGCTAAGGCAAGGGCTCCCCTAGCCTATGGCTAGGGCACCAATAGGTTTAGGCTAGGGCACCCATAGGCTTAGGCAAAGGCACCCCTAGTCTTAGGCTAGGGCACCCCTATGCTTAGGCTAGGGCACCCGTGGCTTAGGCTAGGGCACCCGTGGCTTAGGCTAGGGTACCCCTAGGCTTAGACTAGGGCACCCCTAGGCTTAAGCTAGGGCACCCGTAGGCTTAGGCTAAGGCTAGGGCTCCCCTAGGCTTAGGCTAGGGCACCCCTAGGCTTTGGCTAGGGCACCCGTAGGCTTAGGCTAAGGCTAGGGCTCCCCTAGGCTTAGGCTAGGGCACCCCTAGGCTTTGGCTAGGGCACCCCTAGGCTTAGGATAGGGAACTTCTAAGCTTAGGGTAGGTCACCCCTAGGCTTTGGCTAGGGCAGTCTTAGGCTTAGGCTAGAGCACCCCTTGGCTTAAGCTAGGGCACCCCTAGGCATAGGCTAAGGCTAGGGAACCCCTAGCCTAAGGCTATGGCACTCCTAGGCTTAGGCTAGGCACCCGCAGGCTTGGGCTAGGGCACCCCTAGATTTAGGCAAGGGCACCACTAGGCTTAAGCTAAGGCTAGGTCTCCTCCAGCCTAAGGCTAGGGCACCCCTAGTCTTAGGCTAGGGCACCCCAAGGCTTAGGCTAAGGCAACCCTAGGCTTACGCTAAGGTTAGGGCTCCCCTAGCCTAAGGCTAGGGCACCTCTAGGCTTAGGCTCGGGCACCCCTAGGCTTTGGCTAGGGCACCCCTAGGCTTAGGCTAAGGCTAGGGCTCTCCTAGCCTAAGGCTAGGGCATCTCTAGGCTTAGTCTAGGGCACCCCTAGGCTTTGGCTAGGGCACCCCTAGGCTTAGTCTAAGGCTAGGGCTCTCCAAGCCTAAGGCTAGGGCACCTCTAGGCTTAGGATAGGGCACTCCTAGGCTTAGGCTAGGGCTGCCCTAGGCTTAAGCTAGGGCACCCCTAGGCTTAGAATAGGGCAGCCCTACGCTTAGGCTAGGGCACCCCTAAGCTTAGGCTAGGGCACCCCTAGGCTTAGGGTAAGCCTAGGGCTCCCTTAGCCTAAGGCTAGGGCACCCCTAGGCTTAGGATAAGGCACCCCTAGGCTTTGGCTAGTGCACCCCTAGGTTTAGGCTAAGGCTAGGGCTCCCCTAGCCTATGGCTAGGGCACCCCTAGGCTTAGGCCAGGGCACTCCTAGGCTTAGGCTAGGGCAGCCCTAGGATTAGGCTAGGGCCCCCTAGGCTTAGGCTAGGTTAGCCCTAGGCTTAGGCTAAGGCTTGGGCTCCCCTAGTCTAAGGCTAGGGCACCCTTAGGCTTAGGCTAGGTCACCCATAGGTTTAGGCTAAGGCTTGGGCTCCCCTAGTCTAAGGCTAGGGAACCCCTAGGCTTAGGTTAGGGCACCCTTAGGCTTAGGATAGGGCACCCCTAGGCTTAGGCTAGGGCACCCCTAGGCTTAGGCTAGGGCAACCCTAGGCTTAGGCTAAAGCACCCCTAGGCTTACGCTAAGGTTAGGGCTCCCCTAGCCTAAGGCTAGGGCACCTCTAGGCTTAGGCTAGGGCACCCCTAGGCTTTGGCTAGGGCACCCGTAGGCTTAGGCTAGGGCACCCCTAGACTTAGGCTAAGGCTAGGTCACCCCTAGGCTTAGGCTAAGACACCATTAGGCTTAGGCTAGGGCACCACTAGGCTTAGGCTAGGGCAACCCTAGGCTTAGGCTAGGGCACCCCCATGCTTAGGCTAAGGCACCATTAGGCTTAGGCTAGGGCCCCCCTAAGCTGAGGCTAGGGCACCCCTAGGCTTAGGCTAAGGCTAGGGTTCCCCTAGCCTAAGGCTAGGGCACCTCTAGGCTTAGGCTAGGGCACCCTAGGCTTAGGCTAAGGCTAGGGCTCCCCTAGGCTAAGGCTAGGGCACCCCTAGGCTTAGTCTAGGGCACCCCTAGGATTAGCCTAGGGCACCCCTAGGCTTAGGCTAAGGCTAGGGATCCCCTAGCCGAAGGCTACGGCACCCCTAAGCTCAGGCAAGTGCACCCCGAGGCTTAGGCTAAGGCACCATTAGGCTTAAGCTAGGGCACCACTAGGCTTAGGCTAGGGCAACCCTAGGCTTAGGCTAGGGCACCCCAAGGCTTAGGCTAAGGCACCATTAGGCTTAGGCTAGGGCCCCCCTAAGCTGAGGCTATGGCACCCCTAGACTTAGGCTAAGGCTAGGGTTCCCCTAGCCTAAGGCTAGGGCACCTCTAGGCTTAGGCTAGGGCACCCTAGGCTTAGGCTAAGGCTAGGGCACCTCTCGGCTTAGGCTAGGGCACCCCTAAGCTTAGGCTAGGGCACCCCTAGGCTTAAGCTAGGGATCCCGTAGGCTTAGGCTAAGGCTACGGCTCCCCTAGCCTCAGGCTAGTGCACCCCTAGACTCAGGCTATGGCATCCCTAAGCTTAGGTTAGGGCACCCCTAGGCTTAGGCTAGGGCACCCCTAAGCTTAGGGTAAGGCTAGGGCTCCCCTAGCCTAAGGCTTGAGCACCCCCCGGCTTAGCCTAGGGCACCCCTAAGCTTAGGCTAGGCCACCCCTAGTCTTAGGCTAGGGCACAACTAGTCTTAGGCTAAGGCTAGGTCTAACCTAGGCTTAGGCTAGGGAACCCCTAGACTAATGCTAGGGCACCCCTAGGCTTAGGCTAGGGCACCCCTAAGCTTAGGCTAGGGCACTCCTAGCCTCAGGCAAGGGCACCCCTAGACTCAGGCTACGACACCCGTTAGCCTGGGCTAGGGCAATCCTAGGCTTAGGCAAAGTCTAGGGCTCCCCTATTCTCAGGCTAGGACACCCCTAGGCTCAGGCTAGGGCTCCCCTAGGCTTAGGCTAGGGCACCCCTAATCTTAGGCTAGGGCACCCCAAGGCTTAAGCTAGGGCACCCCTAGGCTTAGGCTAAGGCTAGGGATCCCCTAGCCTAAGGCTACGGCACTCCTAGGCTTAGGCTAGGGCACCCCTAGGCTTAGTCTAAGGCTAGGGCTCCCCTAGCCTAAGGCTAGAGCACCCCTAGGCTTAGGCTAGGGCACCCCTAGGCTTAGGCTAGGGCAACCCTAGGTTTAGGCTAAGGCTAGGTCTCCCCTAGCCTCAGGCTAGTGCACCCCTAGACGCAGGCTATGGCACCCCTAAGTTTAGGCTAGGGCACCCCTAGGCTTAGGCTAGGGCACCCCTAGGCTTAGGCTAAGGCAAGGGCTCCCCTAGCTTAAGGCTAGAGCACCCCTATGCTCTGGCTACT
This sequence comes from Tenrec ecaudatus, assembly GCF_050624435.1. NCBI lineage: Eukaryota > Metazoa > Chordata > Mammalia > Afrosoricida > Tenrecidae > Tenrec > Tenrec ecaudatus. The sequence goes on from NW_027458063.1 coordinate 134,217, forward strand.
GCACCCCGAGGCTTAGGCTTGGGCACCCATAGCCTTAGGAAAAGGCTAGGACTCCCCTAGTCTAATGCTAGGGCACCTCTAGGCTTAGGCTAGGGCACCCCTAGGCTTAGGCTAGTGCACCCCTACGCTTAAGCTAGGGCCCCCGTAGGCTTAGGTTAGGCCACCCCTAGGCTTACGCTAGGCCACCCCTAGACTTAGGCTAGGGCACACCTAGGCTTAGGCTAAGGCTAGGGCTAACCTAGGCCTAGGCTAGGTAACCCCTAGACTAAGGCTAGGGCACCCCTAGGCTTAGGCTAGGGCACCCCTAGCCTTAGGCTAGGGCACTCCTAGGCTTAGGCTAGGCCACCCATACACTTAGGCTAAGGCAACGGCTCCCCTAGCCTCAGGCAAGGGCACCCCTCGAATCAGGCTAGGGCACCCGTTAGCTTGGGCTAGGGCAATCCTAGGCTTAGGCAAAGTCTAGGGCTCCCCTACCTCAGGCTAGGGCACCCGTTGGCTCAGGCTAGGGCTCCCCTAGGCTTGGGCTAGGGCACCGCTAGGCTTAGGCTAAGGCTAGGGCTCCCCTAGCCTCAGGTTAGGGCACCCCTAGACTTAGGCTAGGGCACCACTAGGCTTAGGCTAAGGCTAGGCTCCCCGAGCCTAAGGCTAGAGCACCACTAGGCTTAGGCTAGGGCACCACTAGGCTTAGGCTAAGGCTAGGGATCCCCTAGCCTAAGGCTAGGGCACCCCTAGGCTTAGGCAAAAGCACCCCTAGGCTTAGGCTAGGGCACCCGTAGCTTAGGCTAGGGCACCCCTAGCCTAAGGCTAGGGCACCCTAGGCTTAAGCTAGGGCACCCGTAGGCTTAGGGTAAGGCTAGGGCACCCCTAGACTTAGGCTAGGGCACCCCTAGGTTTTGGCTAGGGCACCCCTAGGCTTAGGCTAAGGCAAGGGCTCCCCTAGCCTATGGCTAGGGCACCCCTAGGCTTAGGCTAGGGCACCCCTAGGCTTAAGCTAAGGCTAGGGATCCCCTAGCCTAAGGCTAGGGCACCCTAGGCTCAAGCTAGGGCACCCCTAGGCTTTGCCTAGGGCACCCCTACACTTAGGCTAAGGCAACGGCTCCCATAGCCTCAGGCAAGGGCACCCCTAACTCAGGCTAGGGCACCCGTTAGCTTAGGCTAGGGCAATCCTAGGCTTAGGCTAAGTCTATGGCTCCCCTATCCTCACGCTAGGGCACCCCTAGGCTCAGGCTAGGCTCCCCTAGGCTTAGGCTAGGGCACCCCTAGGCTTAGCCTAAGGCTAGGGCTCCCCTAGCCTCAGGCTAGGGCACCCCTAGGCTTAGGCTAGGGCACCCCTAGGCTTAGGCTAAGGCTAGGCTCCTCTAGCCTAAGGCTAGAGCACCCCTAGACTTAGACTAGGGCACCCCTAGTCTTAGGCTAGGGCACCCCTATGCTTAGGCTAAGGCTAGGGCTCCCCTAGCCTAAGGCTAGGGCTCCCCTACCTTAAGGCTAGGGCACCCCTAGGCTTAGGCTAGGGCACCCCTAGGTTTAGGCTAGGGCACCCCTAGGCTTAGGCTAAGGCAAGGGCTCCCCTAGCCTATGGCTAGGGCACCCCTAGGTTTAGGCTAGGGCACCCATAGGCTTAGGCAAAGGCACCCCTAGTCTTAGGCTAGGGCACCCCTATGCTTAGGCTAGGGCACCCGTGGCTTAGGCTAGGGCACCCGTGGCTTAGGCTAGGGCACCCCTAGGCTTAGACTAGGGCACCCCTAGGCTTAAGCTAGGGCACCCGTAGGCTTAGGCTAAGGCTAGGGCACCCCTAGGCTTTGGCTAGGGCACCCGTAGGCTTAGGCTAAGGCTAGGGCTCCCCTAGGCTTAGGCTAGGGCACCCCTAGGCTTTGGCTAGGGCACCACTAGGCTTAGGATAGGGAACTTCTAAGCTTAGGCTAGGTCACCCCTAGGCTTTGGCTAGGGCAGTCTTAGGCTTAGGCTAGAGCACCCCTAGGCTTAAGCTAGGGCACCCCTAGGCATAGGCTAAGGCTAGGGAACCCCTAGCCTAAGGCTATGGCACTCCTAGGCTTAGGCTAGGCACCCGCAGGCTTGGGCTAGGGCACCCGTAGATTTAGGCAAGGGCACCCCTAGGCTTAGGCTAAGGCTAGGGCTCCTCCAGCCTAAGGCTAGGGCACCCCTAGTCTTAGGCTAGGGCACCCCAAGGCTTAGGCTAAGGTAACCCTAGGCTTACGCTAAGGTTAGGGCTCCCATAGCCTAAGGCTAGGGCACCTCTAGGCTTAGGCTCGGGCACCCCTAGGCTTTGGCTAGGGCACCCCTACGCTTAGGCTAAGGCTAGGGGTCTCCTAGCCTAAGGCTAGGGCATCTCTAGGCTTAGTCTAGGGCACCCCTAGGCTTTGGCTAGGGCACCCCTAGGCTTAGTCTAAGGCTAGGGCTCTCCAAGCCTAAGGCTAGGGCACCTCTAAGCTTAGGCTAGGGCACTCCTAGGCTTAGGCTAGGGCAGCCCTAGGCTTAAGCTAGGGCACCCCTAGGCTTAGAATAGGGCAGCCCTACGCTTAGGCTAGGGCACCCCTAAGCTTAGGCTAGGGCACCCCTAGGCTTAGGCTAAGCCTAGGGCTCCCTTAGCCTAAGGCTAGGGCACCCCTAGGCTTAGGATAAGGCACCCCTAGGCTTTGGCTAGGGCACCCTAGGTTTAGGCTAAGGCTAGGGCTCCCCTAGCCTATGGTTAGGGCACCCCTAGGCTTAGGCCAGGGCACTCCTAGGCTTAGGCTAGGGCAGCCCTAGGCTTAGGCTAGGGCCCCCTAGGCTTAGGCTAGGTTAGCCCTAGGCTTAGGCTAAGGCTTGGGCTCCCCTAGTCTAAGGCTAGGGCACCCTTAGGCTTAGGCTAGGGCACCCATAGGTTTAGGCTAAGGCTTGGGCTCCCCTAGTCTAAGGCTAGGGCACCCCTAGGCTTAGGTTAGGGCACCCTTAGGCTTAGGATAGGGCACCCCTAGGCTTAGGCTAGGGCACCCCTAGGCTTAGGCTAGGGCAACCCTAGGCTTAGGCTAAAGCACCCCTAGGCTTACGCTAAGGTTAGGGCTCCCCTAGCCTAAGGCTAGGGCACCTCTAGGCTTAGGCTAGGGCACCCCTAGGCTTTGGCTAGGGCACCCGTAGGCTTAGGCTAGGGCACCCCTAGACTTAGGCTAAGGCTAGGTCACCCCTAGGCTTAGGTTAAGGCACCATTAGGCTTAGGCTAGGGCACCACTAGGCTTAGGCTAGGGCAACCCTAGGCTTAGGCTAGGGCACCCCAAGGCTTAGGCTAAGGCACCATTAGGCTTAGGCTAGGGCCCCCCTAAGCTGAGGCTAGGGCACCCCTAGGCTTAGGCTAAGGCTAGGGTTCCCCTAGCCTAAGGCTAGGGCACCTCTAGGCTTAGGCTAGGGCACCCTAGGCTTAGGCTAAGGCTAGGGCTCCCCTAGGCTAAGGCTAGGGCACCCCTAGGCTTAGGCTAGGGCACCCCTAGGCTTAGGCTAAGGCTAGGCTCCTCTAGCCTAAGGCTAGAGCACCCCTAGACTTAGTCTAGGGCACCCCTAGTCTTAGGCTAGGGCACCCCTATGCTTAGGCTAAGGCTAGTGCTCCCCTAGCCTAAGGCTAGGGCTCCCCTACCTTAAGGCTAGGGCACCCCTAGGCTTAGGCTAGGGCACCCCTAGGTTTAGGCTAGGGCACCCCTAGGCTTAGGCTAAGGCAAGGGCTCCCCTAGCCTATGGCTAGGGCACCAATAGGTTTAGGCTAGGGCACCCATAGGCTTAGGCAAAGGCACCCCTAGTCTTAGGCTAGGGCACCCCTATGCTTAGGCTAGGGCACCCGTGGCTTAGGCTAGGGCACCCGTGGCTTAGGCTAGGGCACCCCTAGGCTTAGACTAGGGCACCCCTAGGCTTAAGCTAGGGCACCCGTAGGCTTAGGCTAAGGCTAGGGCTCCCCTAGGCTTAGGCTAGGGCACCCCTAGGCTTTGGCTAGGGCACCCGTAGGCTTAGGCTAAGGCTAGGGCTCCCCTAGGCTTAGGCTAGGGCACCCCTAGGCTTTGGCTAGGGCACCCCTAGGCTTAGGATAGGGAACTTCTAAGCTTAGGGTAGGTCACCCCTAGGCTTTGGCTAGGGCAGTCTTAGGCTTAGGCTAGAGCACCCCTTGGCTTAAGCTAGGGCACCCCTAGGCATAGGCTAAGGCTAGGGAACCCCTAGCCTAAGGCTATGGCACTCCTAGGCTTAGGCTAGGCACCCGCAGGCTTGGGCTAGGGCACCCCTAGATTTAGGCAAGGGCACCACTAGGCTTAAGCTAAGGCTAGGTCTCCTCCAGCCTAAGGCTAGGGCACCCCTAGTCTTAGGCTAGGGCACCCCAAGGCTTAGGCTAAGGCAACCCTAGGCTTACGCTAAGGTTAGGGCTCCCCTAGCCTAAGGCTAGGGCACCTCTAGGCTTAGGCTCGGGCACCCCTAGGCTTTGGCTAGGGCACCCCTAGGCTTAGGCTAAGGCTAGGGCTCTCCTAGCCTAAGGCTAGGGCATCTCTAGGCTTAGTCTAGGGCACCCCTAGGCTTTGGCTAGGGCACCCCTAGGCTTAGTCTAAGGCTAGGGCTCTCCAAGCCTAAGGCTAGGGCACCTCTAGGCTTAGGATAGGGCACTCCTAGGCTTAGGCTAGGGCTGCCCTAGGCTTAAGCTAGGGCACCCCTAGGCTTAGAATAGGGCAGCCCTACGCTTAGGCTAGGGCACCCCTAAGCTTAGGCTAGGGCACCCCTAGGCTTAGGGTAAGCCTAGGGCTCCCTTAGCCTAAGGCTAGGGCACCCCTAGGCTTAGGATAAGGCACCCCTAGGCTTTGGCTAGTGCACCCCTAGGTTTAGGCTAAGGCTAGGGCTCCCCTAGCCTATGGCTAGGGCACCCCTAGGCTTAGGCCAGGGCACTCCTAGGCTTAGGCTAGGGCAGCCCTAGGATTAGGCTAGGGCCCCCTAGGCTTAGGCTAGGTTAGCCCTAGGCTTAGGCTAAGGCTTGGGCTCCCCTAGTCTAAGGCTAGGGCACCCTTAGGCTTAGGCTAGGTCACCCATAGGTTTAGGCTAAGGCTTGGGCTCCCCTAGTCTAAGGCTAGGGAACCCCTAGGCTTAGGTTAGGGCACCCTTAGGCTTAGGATAGGGCACCCCTAGGCTTAGGCTAGGGCACCCCTAGGCTTAGGCTAGGGCAACCCTAGGCTTAGGCTAAAGCACCCCTAGGCTTACGCTAAGGTTAGGGCTCCCCTAGCCTAAGGCTAGGGCACCTCTAGGCTTAGGCTAGGGCACCCCTAGGCTTTGGCTAGGGCACCCGTAGGCTTAGGCTAGGGCACCCCTAGACTTAGGCTAAGGCTAGGTCACCCCTAGGCTTAGGCTAAGACACCATTAGGCTTAGGCTAGGGCACCACTAGGCTTAGGCTAGGGCAACCCTAGGCTTAGGCTAGGGCACCCCCATGCTTAGGCTAAGGCACCATTAGGCTTAGGCTAGGGCCCCCCTAAGCTGAGGCTAGGGCACCCCTAGGCTTAGGCTAAGGCTAGGGTTCCCCTAGCCTAAGGCTAGGGCACCTCTAGGCTTAGGCTAGGGCACCCTAGGCTTAGGCTAAGGCTAGGGCTCCCCTAGGCTAAGGCTAGGGCACCCCTAGGCTTAGTCTAGGGCACCCCTAGGATTAGCCTAGGGCACCCCTAGGCTTAGGCTAAGGCTAGGGATCCCCTAGCCGAAGGCTACGGCACCCCTAAGCTCAGGCAAGTGCACCCCGAGGCTTAGGCTAAGGCACCATTAGGCTTAAGCTAGGGCACCACTAGGCTTAGGCTAGGGCAACCCTAGGCTTAGGCTAGGGCACCCCAAGGCTTAGGCTAAGGCACCATTAGGCTTAGGCTAGGGCCCCCCTAAGCTGAGGCTATGGCACCCCTAGGCTTAGGCTAAGGCTAGGGTTCCCCTAGCCTAAGGCTAGGGCACCTCTAGGCTTAGGCTAGGGCACCCTAGGCTTAGGCTAAGGCTAGGGCACCTCTCGGCTTAGGCTAGGGCACCCCTAAGCTTAGGCTAGGGCACCCCTAGGCTTAAGCTAAGGATCCCGTAGGCTTAGGCTAAGGCTACGGCTCCCCTAGCCTCAGGCTAGTGCACCCCTAGACTCAGGCTATGGCATCCCTAAGCTTAGGTTAGGGCACCCCTAGGCTTAGGCTAGGGCACCCCTAAGCTTAGGGTAAGGCTAGGGCTCCCCTAGCCTAAGGCTTGAGCACCCCCCGGCTTAGCCTAGGGCACCCCTAAGCTTAGGCTAGGCCACCCCTAGTCTTAGGCTAGGGCACACCTAGTCTTAGGCTAAGGCTAGGTCTAACCTAGGCTTAGGCTAGGGAACCCCTAGACTAATGCTAGGGCACCCCTAGGCTTAGGCTAGGGCACCCCTAAGCTTAGGCTAGGGCACTCCTAGCCTCAGGCAAGGGCACCCCTAGACTCAGGCTACGACACCCGTTAGCCTGGGCTAGGGCAATCCTAGGCTTAGGCAAAGTCTAGGGCTCCCCTATTCTCAGGCTAGGACACCCCTAGGCTCAGGCTAGGGCTCCCCTAGGCTTAGGCTAGGGCACCCCTAATCTTAGGCTAGGGCACCCCAAGGCTTAAGCTAGGGCACCCCTAGGCTTAGGCTAAGGCTAGGGATCCCCTAGCCTAAGGCTACGGCACTCCTAGGCTTAGGCTAGGGCACCCCTAGGCTTAGTCTAAGGCTAGGGCTCCCCTAGCCTAAGGCTAGAGCACCCCTAGGCTTAGGCTAGGACACCCCTAGGCTTAGGCTAGGGCACCCCTAGGCTTAGGCTAAGGCTAGGCTCCCCTAGCCTAAGGCTAGAGCACCCCTAGGCTTAGGCTAGGGCACCCCTAGGCTTAGGCTCGGGCACCCCTAGGCTTAGGCTAAGGCTAGGGCTCCCCTAGCCTAAGGCTAGGGCACCCCTAGGCTTAGGCAAAAGCATCCCTAGGCTTAGGCTAGGGCACCCCTAGGCATAGGCTAGGTCACCCGTAGCTTAGGCTAGGGCACCCTTAGCCTAAGGCTAGGGTACCCCTAGGCTTAAGCTAGGGCACCCGTAGGCTTAGCCTAAGGCTTGGGCTCCCCTAGCCTAAGGCTAGGGCACCCCTAGGCTTAGGCTAGTGCACCCCCAAGGTTTAGGCAATGGCACCCCTAGGCTTAGGCTAAGGCAAGGGCTCCCCTAGCCTATGGCTAGGGCACCCCTAGGCTTAGGCTTTGGCACCCCTAGGCTTAGGCAAAGGCACCCCTAGGCTTAGGCTAGGGCACCCCTAGGCTTAGGATAGGGAACTTCTAAGCTTAGGCTAGGGCACCCCTAGGCTTAGGCTAGGGCACCCCTAGGCTTAGGCTAAGGCTAGGGCTCCCCTAGTCTAAGGCTAGGGCACCGCTAGGCTTAGGCTAGGGCATCCCTAGGCTTTGGCTAGGGCACCCCTAGGCTTAGGATAGGGAACTTGTAAGCTAAGGCTAGGTCACCCCTAGGCTTAGGCTAGGGCACCCCTAGGCTTAGGCTAGGGCACCCCTAGGCTTAGGCTAAGGCTAGGTCTCCCCTAGCCTAAGGCTAGGGCAACCCTAGGCTTAGGCTAGGGCACCCCTAATCTTAGGCTAGGGCACCCCTAGGCTTAAGCTAGGGCACCCCTAGGCTTAGGCTAAGGCTAGGGATCCCCTAGCCTAAGGCTACGGCACACCTAGGCTTAGGCTAGGGCACCCCTAGGCTTAGGTTTAGGCTAGGGCACACCTAGGCTTAGGCTAGGGCACCCTTATGCTTAAGCTAGGGCACCCCAAGGCTTAGGCTAGGGCACCCCTAGGCTTAGGCTAAGGCTAGGGCTCTCCTAGCCTAAGGCTAGGGAACCCCTAGACTTAGGCTAGGGCACCCCTAGGCTTAGGCTAGGTCAGCCCTAGGCTTAGGCTAACTCTAGGGCTCCCCTAGCCTAAGGCTAGGGCACCCATAAGCTTGGGCTAGGGCACCTCTAGGCTTAGGCTAGGGCACCCCTAGGCTTTGGCTAGGGCACCCGTAGGCTTAGGCTAGGGCACCCCTAGACTTAGGCTAAGGCTAGGTCACCCCTAGGCTTAGGTTAAGGCACCATTAGGCTTAGGCTAGGGCACCACTAGGCTTAGGCTAGGGCAACCCTAGGCTTAGGCTAGGGCACCCCAAGGCTTAGGCTAAGGCACCATTAGGCTTAGGCTAGGGCCCCCCTAAGCTGAGGCTAGGGCACCCCTAGGCTTAGGCTAAGGCTAGGGTTCCCCTAGCCTAAGGCTAGGGCACCTCTAGGCTTAGGCTAGGGCACCCTAGGCTTAGGCTAAGGCTAGGGCTCCCCTAGGCTAAGGCTAGGGCACCCCTAGGCTTAGGCTAGGGCACCCCTAGGCTTAGGCTAAGGCTAGGCTCCTCTAGCCTAAGGCTAGAGCACCCCTAGACTTAGTCTAGGGCACCCCTAGTCTTAGGCTAGGGCACCCCTATGCTTAGGCTAAGGCTAGTGCTCCCCTAGCCTAAGGCTAGGGCTCCCCTACCTTAAGGCTAGGGCACCCCTAGGCTTAGGCTAGGGCACCCCTAGGTTTAGGCTAGGGCACCCCTAGGCTTAGGCTAAGGCAAGGGCTCCCCTAGCCTATGGCTAGGGCACCAATAGGTTTAGGCTAGGGCACCCATAGGCTTAGGCAAAGGCACCCCTAGTCTTAGGCTAGGGCACCCCTATGCTTAGGCTAGGGCACCCGTGGCTTAGGCTAGGGCACCCGTGGCTTAGGCTAGGGCACCCCTAGGCTTAGACTAGGGCACCCCTAGGCTTAAGCTAGGGCACCCGTAGGCTTAGGCTAAGGCTAGGGCTCCCCTAGGCTTAGGCTAGGGCACCCCTAGGCTTTGGCTAGGGCACCCGTAGGCTTAGGCTAAGGCTAGGGCTCCCCTAGGCTTAGGCTAGGGCACCCCTAGGCTTTGGCTAGGGCACCCCTAGGCTTAGGATCGGGAACTTCTAAGCTTAGGGTAGGTCACCCCTAGGCTTTGGCTAGGGCAGTCTTAGGCTTAGGCTAGAGCACCCCTTGGCTTAAGCTAGGGCACCCCTAGGCATAGGCTAAGGCTAGGGAACCCCTAGCCTAAGGCTATGGCACTCCTAGGCTTAGGCTAGGCACCCGCAGGCTTGGGCTAGGGCACCCCTAGATTTAGGCAAGGGCACCACTAGGCTTAAGCTAAGGCTAGGTCTCCTCCAGCCTAAGGCTAGGGCACCCCTAGTCTTAGGCTAGGGCACCCCAAGGCTTAGGCTAAGGCAACCCTAGGCTTACGCTAAGGTTAGGGCTCCCCTAGCCTAAGGCTAGGGCACCTCTAGGCTTAGGCTCGGGCACCCCTAGGCTTTGGCTAGGGCACCCCTAGGCTTAGGCTAAGGCTAGGGCTCTCCTAGCCTAAGGCTAGGGCATCTCTAGGCTTAGTCTAGGGCACCCCTAGGCTTTGGCTAGGGCACCCCTAGGCTTAGTCTAAGGCTAGGGCTCTCCAAGCCTAAGGCTAGGGCACCTCTAGGCTTAGGATAGGGCACTCCTAGGCTTAGGCTAGGGCTGCCCTAGGCTTAAGCTAGGGCACCCCTAGACTTAGAATTGGGCAGCCCTACGCTTAGGCTAGGGCACCCCTAAGCTTAGGCTAGGGCACCCCTAGGCTTAGGGTAAGCCTAGGGCTCCCTTAGCCTAAGGCTAGGGCACCCCTAGGCTTAGGATAAGGCACCCCTAGGCTTTGGCTAGTGCACCCCTAGGTTTAGGCTAAGGCTAGGGCTCCCCTAGCCTATGGCTAGGGCACCCCTAGGCTTAGGCCAGGGCACTCCTAGGCTTAGGCTAGGGCAGCCCTAGGATTAGGCTAGGGCCCCCTAGGCTTAGGCTAGGTTAGCCCTAGGCTTAGGCTAAGGCTTGGGCTCCCCTAGTCTAAGGCTAGGGCACCCTTAGGCTTAGGCTAGGTCACCCATAGGTTTAGGCTAAGGCTTGGGCTCCCCTAGTCTAAGGCTAGGGAACCCCTAGGCTTAGGTTAGGGCACCCTTAGGCTTAGGATAGGGCACCCCTAGGCTTAGGCTAGGGCACCCCTAGGCTTAGGCTAGGGCAACCCTAGGCTTAGGCTAAAGCACCCCTAGGCTTACGCTAAGGTTAGGGCTCCCCTAGCCTAAGGCTAGGGCACCTCTAGGCTTAGGCTAGGGCACCCCTAGGCTTTGGCTAGGGCACCCATAGGCTTAGGCTAGGGCACCCCTAGACTTAGGCTAAGGCTAGGTCACCCCTAGGCTTAGGCTAAGACACCATTAGGCTTAGGCTAGGGCACCACTAGGCTTAGGCTAGGGCAACCCTAGGCTTAGGCTAGGGCACCCCCATGCTTAGGCTAAGGCACCATTAGGCTTAGGCTAGGGCCCCCCTAAGCTGAGGCTAGGGCACCCCTAGGCTTAGGCTAAGGCTAGGGTTCCCCTAGCCTAAGGCTAGGGCACCTCTAGGCTTAGGCTAGGGCACCCTAGGCTTAGGCTAAGGCTAGGGCTCCCCTAGGCTAAGGCTAGGGCACCCCTAGGCTTAGTCTAGGGCACCCCTAGGATTAGCCTAGGGCACCCCTAGGCTTAGGCTAAGGCTAGGGATCCCCTAGCCGAAGGCTACGGCACCCCTAAGCTCAGGCAAGTGCACCCCGAGGCTTAGGCTAAGGCACCATTAGGCTTAAGCTAGGGCACCACTAGGCTTAGGCTAGGGCAACCCTAGGCTTAGGCTAGGGCACCCCAAGGCTTAGGCTAAGGCACCATTAGGCTTAGGCTAGGGCCCCCCTAAGCTGAGGCTATGGCACCCCTAGGCTTAGGCTAAGGCTAGGGTTCCCCTAGCCTAAGGCTAGGGCACCTCTAGGCTTAGGCTAGGGCACCCTAGGCTTAGGCTAAGGCTAGGGCACCTCTCGGCTTAGGCTAGGGCACCCCTAAGCTTAGGCTAGGGCACCCCTAGGCTTAAGCTAAGGATCCCGTAGGCTTAGGTTAAGGCTACGGCTCCCCTAGCCTCAGGCTAGTGCACCCCTAGACTCAGGCTATGGCATCCCTAAGCTTAGGTTAGGGCACCCCTAGGCTTAGGCTAGGGCACCCCTAAGCTTAGGGTAAGGCTAGGGCTCCCCTAGCCTAAGGCTTGAGCACCCCCCGGCTTAGCCTAGGGCACCCCTAAGCTTAGGCTAGGCCACCCCTAGTCTTAGGCTAGGGCACACCTAGTCTTAGGCTAAGGCTAGGTCTAACCTAGGCTTAGGCTAGGGAACCCCTAGACTAATGCTAGGGCACCCCTAGGCTTAGGCTAGGGCACCCCTAAGCTTAGGCTAGGGCACTCCTAGCCTCAGGCAAGGGCACCCCTAGACTCAGGCTACGACACCCGTTAGCCTGGGCTAGGGCAATCCTAGGCTTAGGCAAAGTCTAGGGCTCCCCTATTCTCAGGCTAGGACACCCCTAGGCTCAGGCTAGGGCTCCCCTAGGCTTAGGCTAGGGCACCCCTAATCTTAGGCTAGGGCACCCCAAGGCTTAAGCTAGGGCACCCCTAGGCTTAGGCTAAGGCTAGGGATCCCCTAGCCTAAGGCTACGGCACTCCTAGGCTTAGGCTAGGGCACCCCTAGGCTTAGTCTAAGGCTAGGGCTCCCCTAGCCTAAGGCTAGAGCACCCCTAGGCTTAGGCTAGGACACCCCTAGGCTTAGGCTAGGGCACCCCTAGGCTTAGGCTAAGGCTAGGCTCCCCTAGCCTAAGGCTAGAGCACCCCTAGGCTTAGGCTAGGGCACCCCTAGGCTTAGGCTCGGGCACCCCTAGGCTTAGGCTAAGGCTAGGGCTCCCCTAGCCTAAGGCTAGGGCACCCCTAGGCTTAGGCAAAAGCATCCCTAGGCTTAGGCTAGGGCACCCCTAGGCATAGGCTAGGTCACCCGTAGCTTAGGCTAGGGCACCCTTAGCCTAAGGCTAGGGTACCCCTAGGCTTAAGCTAGGGCACCCGTATGCTTAGCCTAAGGCTTGGGCTCCCCTAGCCTAAGGCTAGGGCACCCCTAGGCTTAGGCTAGTGCACCCCCAAGGTTTAGGCAATGGCACCCCTAGGCTTAGGCTAAGGCAAGGGCTCCCCTAGCCTATGGCTAGGGCACCCCTAGGCTTAGGCTTTGGCACCCCTAGGCTTAGGCAAAGGCACCCCTAGGCTTAGGCTAGGGCACCCCTAGGCTTAGGATAGGGAACTTCTAAGCTTAGGCTAGGGCACCCCTAGGCTTAGGCTAGGGCACCCCTAGGCTTAGGCTAAGGCTAGGGCTCCCCTAGTCTAAGGCTAGGGCACCGCTAGGCTTAGGCTAGGGCATCCCTAGGCTTTGGCTAGGGCACCCCTAGGCTTAGGATAGGGAACTTGTAAGCTAAGGCTAGGTCACCCCTAGGCTTAGGCTAGGGCACCCCTAGGCTTAGGCTAGGGCACCCCTAGGCTTAGGCTAAGGCTAGGTCTCCCCTAGCCTAAGGCTAGGGCAACCCTAGGCTTAGGCTAGGGCACCCCTAATCTTAGGCTAGGGCACCCCTAGGCTTAAGCTAGGGCACCCCTAGGCTTAGGCTAAGGCTAGGGATCCCCTAGCCTAAGGCTACGGCACTCCTAGGCTTAGGCTAGGGCACCCCCAGGCTTAGGTTTAGGCTAGGGCACACCTAGGCTTAGGCTAGGGCACCCTTATGCTTAAGCTAGGGCCCCCCCCAGGCTTAGGCTAGGGCACCCCTAGGCTTAGGCTAAGGCTAGGGCTCTCCTAGCCTAAGGCTAGGGAACCCCTAGACTTAGGCTAGGGCACCCCTAGGCTTAGGCTAGGTCAGCCCTAGGCTTAGGCTAACTCTAGGGCTCCCCTAGCCTAAGGCTAGGGCACCCATAAGCTTGGGCTAGGGCACACCTAGGCGTAGGCTAGGGCACCCCCAGGCTTAGGCTAGGGCACCCCTAGGCTTTGGCTAGGGCACCCCTAGACTTAGGCTAAGGCAACGGCTCCCCTAGCCTCAGGCTAGGGCACCCCTAAGCTTAGACTAGGGCACCCCTAGGCTTAGGCTAAGGCTAGGGCTCCCCTAGCCTAAGGCAACGGCACCCCTAGGCTCAGGCTAGGGCACCCCGAGGCTTAGGCTAGGGAACCCCTAGGCGTAGGAAAAGGCTAGGGCTCCTCTAGCCTAAGGCTTGGGCACCGCTAGGCTTAGGTTAGGGCACCCCTAGGCTTAGGCTAGGGCACCCCTAGGCTTAAGCTAGGGCTCCCCTAGGCTTAGGCTAAGGCTACGTCTCCCATAGCCTCAGGCTAGTGCACCCCTAGACACAGGCTATGGCACCCCTAAGTTTAGGATAGGGCACCCCTAGGCTTAGGCTAGGTCACCCCTAGGCTTAGGCTAAGGCAAGGGCTCCCCTAGCCTAAGGTTAGAGCACCCCTAGGCTTAGGCTAGGGCACCCCTAGGCTTAGGCTAGGCCACCCCAAGCTTAGGCTAGGGCACCCCTAGGCTTAGGCTAGGGAACCCCTAGACTAAGGCTAGGGCACCCCTAGGCTTAGGCAAGGGCACCTCTAGGCTTAAGCTTGGGCACTCCTACACTTGGGCTAAGGCAACGGCTCCCCTAGCCTCAGGCAAGGGAACCCCTTGTCAGGCTAGGGCACCCGTTAGCTTAGGCTACGGCAATCCTAGGCTTAGGGTAAGTATAGGGCTCCCCTATCCTCAGGCTAGGGCACCCCTAGACTCAGGCTATGGCACCTCTATGCTTAGGCTAGCAATCCTAGGCTAGACTAACGTTAGGGCTTCTCTAGCGTGAGGCTATGGCACCCGTAGGCTCAGGCTAGGGCACCCTAGACTTAGGCTAGGGCACCCCTAGGCTTAGGCTAAGGCTAGGCTCCCCTAGCCTAAGGCTAGAGAACCCCTAGGCTTAGGCTAGGGCACCCGTAGGCTTAAGCTAGGGCACCCCTAGGCTTAGGCTAAGGCTAGGGCTCCCCTAGCCTAAGGCTAGGGCACCCCTAGGCTTAGGCTAGGGCACACGTAGGCTTAGGCTAGGGCACCCCTAGGCTTAGGCTAAGGCAAGGGCTCCCTTAGCCTATGGCTAGGGCACCCCTAGGATTAGGCTAGGGCACACCTAGGCTTAGGCAAAGGCACCCCTAGGCTTAAGGTAGGGAACCCCTAGGCTTAGGCAAGGGCACCCCTAGGCTTGGGCTAGGGCTCCCTTAGCCTAAGGCTAGGGCACCCCTAGGCTTAGGCTAGGGCACCCCTAAGCTTAGGCTAGGGCTCCCCTAGGCTTAGGCTAAGGCTGCGGCTCCCCTTGCCTCAGACTAGTGCACCCCTAGACTCAGGCTATGGCACCTCTATGCTTAGGCTAGCAATCCTAGGCTAGACTAACGTTAGGGCTCCTCTAGCGTGAGGCTATGGCACCCGTAGGCTCAGGCTAGGGCACCCTAGACTTAGGCTAGGGCACCCCTAGGCTTAGGCTAAGGCTAGGCTCCCCTAGCCTAAGGCTAGAGAACCCCTAGGCTTAGGCTAGGGCACCCGTAGGCTTAGGCTAGGGCACCCCTAGGCTTAGGCTAAGGGTAGGGCTCCCCTAGCCTAAGGCTAGGGCACCCCTAGGCTTAGGCTAGGGCACACGTAGGCTTAGGCTAGGGCACCCCTAGGCTTAGGCTAAGGCAAGGGCTCCCTTAGCCTATGGCTAGGGCACCCCTAGGATTAGGCTAGGGCACACCTAGGCTTAGGCAAAGGCACCCCTAGGCTTAGGGTAGGGAACCCCTAGGCTTAGGCAAGGGCACCCCTAGGCTTGGGCTAGGGCACCCCTAGGCTTAGGCTAGGGCATCCCTAGGCTTAAGCTAAGGTTAGGGATCCCCTAGCCTAAGGCCAGGGACCCTAGGCTCAAGCTAGGGCACCCTTAGGCTTAGGCTAGGGCACCCCTACACTTAGGCTAAGCCAACGGCTCCCCTAGCCTCAGGCAAGGGCACCCCTAGACTCAGGGTAGGGCACCCGTTAGCTTAGGCTAGGGCAATCCTAGGTTTAGGCTAAGTCTAGGGCTCCCCTATCCTCAGGTTAGGGCACCCCTATGCTCCGGCTAGGGCTCTCCTAGGCTTAGGCTAGGGCACCCCTACGCTTAGGCTAAGGCTAAGGCTCCCCTAGCCTCAGGCTAGGGCACCCATAGGCTTAGGCTAGGGCAACCCTAGGCTTAGGCTAAGGCTAGGCTCCTCTAGCCTAATGCTAGAGCACCCCTAGGCTTAGGCTAGGACACCCCTAGGCTTAGGCTAAGGCTAGGGCTCCGCTATCATCAGGCTAGGGCACCCCGAGGCTTATGCTAGGGCACCTCTAGGCTTAGGCTAAGGCTAGGCTCCCATAGCCTAAGGCTAGAGCACCCAGAGGCTTAGGCTAGGGCCCCCAAGGCTTAGGCTAGGGCACCCCTAGGCTTAGGCTAAGGCTAGGGCTCCCCTAGCCTAAGGCTAGGGCACCCCTAGCCTAAGGCTAGGGCACCACTAGGCTTAGGCTAGGGCACTCCTAGGTTTAGGCTAGGGCACCCCTAGGCTTAGTCTAAGGCAAGGGCTCCCCTAGCCTATGGCTACGGCACCCCTAGGCTGAGGTTAGGGCACCCCTAGGCTTAGGAAAAGGCACCCCTAGGCTTAGGCTAGGGCACCCCTAGGCTTAGACTAGGTCACCCGTGGCTTAGGCTAGGGCACCCCTAGGTTTGACTAGGTCACCCTAGGCTTAAGCTAGGGCACCCGTAGGCTTAGTCTAAGGCTAGGGCTCCCCTAGCCTAAGGCTAGGGCACCCCTAGGCTAAGGCTAGGGCACTCCTATGTTTAGGCTAGGGCACCCCTAGGCTTAGTCTAAGGCAATGGCTCCCCTAGCCTATGGCTACGGCACCCCTAGGCTGAGGCTAGGGCACCCCTAGGCTTAGGCAAAGGCACCCCTAGGCTTAGGCTAGGGCACCCCTAGGCTTAGACTAGGTCACCCGTGGCTTAGGCTAGGGCACCCCTAGGCTTAGTCTAAGGCTAGGGCTCCCCTAGCCTAAGGCTAGGGCACCCCTAGGCTTAGGCTAGGGCACTCCTAGGCTTAGGCTAGGGCAGCCCTATGCTTAGGCTAGGGCACCTCTAGGCTTCGGCTAGGTTAGCCCAAGGCATAGGCTAAGGCTTGAGCTCCCCTAGTCTAAGGCTAGGGCACCCTTAGGCTTAGACTAGGGCACCCCTAGGCTTAGGCCAAGGCTTGGGCTCCCCTAGTCTAAGGCTAGGGAACCCCTAGGCTTAGGTTAGGGCACCCTTAGGCTTAGGCTAGGACACACCTAGGCTTAGGCTACGTCAACCCTAGGCTTAGGCTAGTGCAACCCTAGGCTTAGGTTAAGGCACTCCTAGGCTTACGCTAAGGATAGGGCTCCCATAGCCTTAGGCTAGGGCACCTCTAGGCTTAGGCTAGGGCAACCCTAGGCTTTGGCTAAGGCACCCCTAGGCTTAGGCTAAGGCTAGGGCTCTCCTAGCCTAAGGCTAGGGCACCCCTAGGCTTAGGCTAGGGCACCCGTAGGCTAAGGCTAGGGCACCCCTAGGCTTAGGCTAAGGCTAGGTCACCCCTAGGCTTAGGCTAAGGCACCACTAGGCTTGGGCTAGGGCACCACTAGGCTTAGGCTAGGGCACCCCAAGGCTGAGGCTAGGGCACCGCTAAGCTGAGGCTAGGGCACCCCTAGGCTTAGGCTAAGGCTAGGGTTCCCCTAGCGTAAGGCTAGCGCACCCCTAGGCTTAGGTTAGGGCACCCCTAGGCTTAGGCTAGGGCACCCCTAGGCTTAGGCTAAGGCTAGGCTCCCCTAGCCTAAGGCTAGAGCACCCCTAGGCATAGCCTAGGGCACCTGTAGGCTTAGGCTAGGGCACCCCTAGGCTTAGGCTAAGGCTAGGGCTCCCCTAGCCTAAGGCTAGGGCACCCCTAGGCTTAGGCTAGGGCACACCTAGGCTTAGGCTAGGGCACCCCTAGGCTTAGGCTAAGGCAAGGGCTCCCTTAGCCTATGGCTAGGGCACCCCTAGGATTAGGCTAGGGCACACCTAGGCTTAGGCAAAGGCACCCCTAGGCTTAGGGTAGGGAACCCCTAGGCTTAGGCAAGGGATCCCCTAGCCTAAGGCTAGGGCACCCTAGTCTCAAGCTAGGGCACCCGTAGGCTTAGGCTAGGGCACCCCTAGGCTTAGGCTAAGGCAACGGCTCCCCTAGCTTCAGGCTGGGGCACCCCTAGACTCAGGCTATGGCACCCCTAGGCTCAGGATATGGCACGCCTAGGCTTAGGCTAAGGCTAGGGCACCCCTAGACTTAGGCTAGGGCACCCCTAGGCTTAGGCTAGGGCACCCCTAGGCTTAGGCTACGGCACCCCTAGGCTTAGGCTAGGGCACCCCTAGGCTTAGGCTAGGACACCCCTAGGCTTAGGCTAAGGCAACGACTCCCCTAGCCTCAGGCTAGGGCACCCCTAGACTCAGGCTAGGGCACCCCTAAGCTTAGGCTTCGGCAATCCTAGGCTTTGGCTAAGGCTAGGGCTCCCCTAGGCTCAGGCTAGGGCACCCCTAGGCTTAAGCTAGGGCACCCCTAGGCTTAGGCTAGGGCACTCCTAGGCTTTGGCTAGGGCACCCCTAGGCTTAGGATAGGGAACTTCTAAACTTAGGCTAGGGCACCCATATGCTTAGGCTAGGGCACCCCTAAGCTTAGGCTAAGGCTAGGGCTCCCATAGCCTAAGGATAGGGCACCCCTAGGCTTAGGCTAGAGCACCCCTAGGCTTTGGCTAGGGCACCCCTAGGCTTAGGATAGGGAACTTCTAAGCTTAGGCTAGGTCACCCCTAGGCTTTGGCTAGGGCAGCCCTAGGCTTAGGCTAGAGCACCCCTAGGCTTAAGCTAGGGCACCCCTAGGCTTAGGCTAAGACTAGGGCTCCCCTAGCCTAAGGCTACGGCACCCCTAAGCTTAGGCTAGGGCACACCTAGGCTTAGGCTAGGGCACCCCTAGGCTTAGGCTAAGGCAAGGGCTCCCTTAGCCTATGGCTAGGGCACCCCTAGGATTAGGCTAGGGCACACCTAGATTTAGGCAAGGGATCCCCTAGCCTAAGGCTAGGGCACCCTAGGCTCAAGCTAGGGCACCCCTAGGCTTAGGCTAGGGC
The DNA here is from genome assembly GCF_050624435.1 of Tenrec ecaudatus. NCBI lineage: Eukaryota > Metazoa > Chordata > Mammalia > Afrosoricida > Tenrecidae > Tenrec > Tenrec ecaudatus. The sequence goes on from NW_027458063.1 coordinate 152,258, forward strand.
ACCCCTATGCTTAGGCTAGGGCACCCCTAGGTTTAGGCTAGGGCGCCCCTAGGCTTAGGCTAAGGCTATGGCTCCCCTAGCCTAAGGCTAGGGCACCCCTAGGCTTAGGCTAGGGCACACCTTGGAATAGGCTAGGGCACCCCTAGGCTTAGGCTAAGGCAAGGGCTCCCTTAGCCTATGGCTAGAGCACCCCTAGGATTAGGCTAGGGCACACCTAGGCTTAGGCTAAGGCACCCCTAGGCTTAGGCTAAGGCAAGGGCTCCCTTAGCCTATGGCTAGGGCACCCCTAGGCTTAAGCTAGGGCACCCCTATGCTTAGGCTAGGGCACCCCTAGGTTTAGGTTAGGGCGCCCCTAGGCTTAGGCTAAGGCTAGGGCTCCCCTAGCCTAAGGCTAGGGTACCCCAAGGCTTAGGCTAGAGCACCCCTAGGCTTAGGCTAGGGCACACCTAGGCTTAGAGTAGGGCACCCCTAGGCTTAGGCTAAGGCAACGGCTCCCCTAGCATCAGGCTGGGGCACTCCTAGACTCAGGCTAGGGCACCCCTAAGCTCAGGATATGGCACGCCTAGGCTTAGGCTAAGGCTAGGGCACCCCTAGACTTAGGCTAGGGCACCCCTAGGCTTAGGCTAGGGCACCCCTAGGCTTAGGCTACGGCACCCCTAGGCTTAGGCTAGGGCACCCCTAGGCTTAGGCTAGGGCACCCCTAGGCTTAGGGTAAGGCAACGACTCCCCTAGCCTCAGGCTAGGGCACACCTAGACTCAGGCTAGGGCACCGCTAAGCTTAGGCTTCGGCAATCCTAGGCTTAGGCTAAGGCTAGGGCTCCCCTAGGCTCAGGCTAGGGCACCCCTAGGCTTAGATTAGGGCACCCCTAGGCTCAGGGTAGGGCACCCGTGGCTTAGGCTAGGGCACCCCTAGGCTTAGACTAGGGCACCCCTAGGCTTAAGCTAGGGCACCCCTAGGCTTAGGCTAGGGCACCCCTAGGCTTTGGCTAGGGCACCCCTAGGCTTAGGATATGGAACTTCTAAACTTAGGCTAGGGCACCCATAGGCTTAGGCTAGGGCACCCCTAAGCTTACGCTAAGGCTAGGGCTCCCCTAGCCTAAGGCTAGGGCACCCCTAGGCTTAGGCTAGGGCACCCCTAGGCTTTGGCTAGGGCACCCCTAGGCTTAGGATAGGGAACTTCTAAGCTTAGGCTAGGTCACCCCTAGGCTTTGGCTAGGGCAGCCCTAGGCTTAGGCTAAGACTAGGGCTCCCCTAGCCTAAGGCTAGGGCACCCCTAGGCTTAGGCTAGGGCACACCTAGGCTTAGGCTAGGGCACCCCTAGGCTTAGGCTAAGGCAAGGGCTCCCTTAGCCTATGGCTAGGGCACCCGTAGGATTAGGCTAGGGCACACCTAGGCTTAGGCAAAGGCACCCCTAGGCTTATGGTAGGGAACCCCTAGGCTTAGGCAAGGGATCCCCTAGCCTAAGGCTAGGGCACCCTAGGCTCAAGCTAGGGCACCCCTAGGCTTAGGCTAGGGCACCCCTATGCTTAGGCTAGGGCACCCCTAGGTTTAGGCTAGGGTGCCCCTGGGCTTAGGCTAAGGCTAGGGCTCCCCTAGCCTAAGGCTAGGGCACCCCTAGGCTTAGGCTAGGGCACACCTAGGCTTAGGCTAGGGCACCCCTAGGCTTAGGCTAAGGCAAGGGCTCCCTTAGCCTATGGCTAGGGCACCCCGAGGATTAGGCTAGGGCACACCTAGGCTTCGGCTAGGGCACCCCTAGGCATAGGCTAAGGCAAGGGCTCCCTTAGCCTATGGCTAGGGCACCCCTAGGATTAGGCTAGGGCACACCTAGGCTTAAGCTAGGGCACCCCTAGGCTTAGGCTAGGGCACCCATAGGCTTTGGCTAGGGCACCCCTAGGCTTAGGATAGGGAACTTCTTAGCTTAGGCTAGGTCACCCCTAGGCTTTGGCTAGGGCAGCCCTAGGCTTAGGCTAGAGCACCCCTAGGCTTAAGCTAGGGCACCCCTAGGCTTAGGCTAAGGCTAGGGATCCCATAGCCTAAGGCTAGTGCACTCCTAGGCTTAGGCTAGGCCACCCGTAGGCTTAGGCTAGGGCACCCCTAGATTTAGGCTAGGGCACCCTTAGGCTTAGGTTAGGCTAGGGCTCCCCTAGCCTAAGGCTAGGGCACCACTAGGCTTAGGCTAGGGCACCCCAAGGCTTAGGCTAAGGCAACCCTAGGCTTACGCTAGGGTTAGGGCTCCCCTAGCCTAAGGCTAGGGCACCTCTAGGCTTACTCTAGGGCACCCCTAGACTTTGGCTAGGGCACCCCTAGGCTTAGGCTAAGGCTAGGGCTCTCCTAGCCTAAGGCTAGGGCACCCCTAGGCTTAGGCTAGGGCACCCCTAGGCTTAGGCTAGAGCACCCCTAGGCTTAGGCTAAGGCTAGGGCACCCCTAGGCTTAGGCTAAGGCACCACGAGGCTTAGGCTAGGGCACCCCTAGCCTTAGGGTAGGGCACCGCTAGGCTTAGGCTAGGGCACCCCAAGGCTGAGGCTAAGGCACCCATAAGCTGAGGTTAGGGCACCCCTAGGCTTAGGCTAAGGCTAGGTCTCCCCTAGCCTAAGGCTAGGGCACACCTAGGCTTAGGCTAGGGCACCCCTCGGCTTACGCCAAGATTAGGGCTCCCCTAGCCTAAGGCTAGGGCACCTCTAGGCTTAGTCTAGGGCACCCCTAGGCTTTTGCTAGGGCACCCATAGGCTTAGGCTAAGGCTAGGGCTCTCCTAGCCTAAGGCTAGGGCACCTCCAGGCTTAGGCTAGGACACTCCTAGGCTTAGGATAGGGCAGCCCTAGGCTTAGGCTAGGGCACCCCTAGGCTTAGGCTAGGGCAGCCCTACGCTTAGGCTAGGGCACTCCTAGGCTTAGGCTAAGGCTAGGGCTCACCTAGCCTAAGGCTAGGACATCCCTAGGCTTAGGCTAGGGCACCCCTAGGCTTAGGCTAGGGCACCCCTAGGCTTAGGCTAGGGCACCCGTAGGCTTATGCTAGAGCACCCCTAGGCTTAGGCTAAGGCTAGGGCTCCCCTAACCTAAGGCTAAGACATCCCTAGGCTTAGTCTAAGGCACCCCTTGGCTTAGGCTAGGGCACCCCTAAGCTTAGGTATGGAACCCCTAGGCTTAGGTTAGGGCACACCTACGCTTAGGCTAGGGCACCCCTAGACGTAGGCTAGGGCACCCCTACCCTTAGGCTGGGGCACACCTAGGCTTAGGCTAAGGCTAGGGCTCCCCTAGCCTAAGGTTAGGGCAACCCTAGGCTTAGGCTAGGCACCCCTAGACTTAGGCTAGGGCACCCCTAAGCTTAGGGTAGGGCACCCCTAGGCTTAGGCTAGGGCACCCCTAGGCTTAGGCTAGGGCACCACTAGGCTTAGGCTAAGGCTAGGGCTCCCCTAGCCTAAGGTTAGGGCAACCCTAGGCTAACGCTAGGGCATCCCTAGGTTTGGGCTAGGGCACAACTATGCTTAGGCTAGGGCACCCCTAGGTTTAGGCTAGGGCACCCCTAGGCTTCGGTTAAGGGGAGGACACCCCTAGCGTAAGGATAGGGCACCCCTAGGCTTAGGCTAAGGCTAGGGCTCCCTTAGCCTAAGGCTAGGGCACCCCTAAGCTTAGGCTAGGGCAACCCTAGGTTTAGGCTAGGGCGCCCCTAGGCTTAGGCTAAGGCTAGGGCTCCCCTGGCCTAAGGCTAGGGTACCCCTAGGCTTAGGCTAGGGCAACCCTAGGCTTAGGTTAGGGCACTCCTAGGCTTAGACTAGGGCACCCCCAGGCTTAGGCTTAGGCTAGGTTAGGGCAACCCTAGGCTTAGGCTAGGCACCCCTACACTTAGGCTAGGGCACCCCTAGACTTAGGGTAGGGCAACCCTAGGCTTAGGCTAGGGCACCCCTAGGCTTAGGCTAAGGCAAGGGCTTCTCTAGCCTAACGCTAGGGTATCCCTAGGCTTGGGCTAGGGCACCACTAGGCTTAGGCTAGGGCACCCCTAGGTTTAGGCTAGGGCACCCCTAGGTGTCGGCTAAGGCGAGGACTCTCCTCGCCTAAGGATAGGGCGCCCCTAGTCTTAGGCTAAGGTTAGGGCTCCTCTGGCCTAAGGCTAGGGTACCCCTAGGCTTAGGCTAGGGCACCCCTAGGCTTAGGCTAGGGCACCCCTACTCTTAGGTTAGGGCACCCATAGGCTTAGGCTAGGGCACCCCTAGACTTAGGCTAGGGCACCCCTAGGCTTAGGCTAGGGCACCCCTAGGCTTTGGCTAGGGCACCCCTAGGCTTAGGATAGGGAACTTCTAAACTTAGGCTAGGGCACCCATAGGCTTAGGCTAGGGCACCCCTAAGCTTAGGCTAAGGCTAGGGCTCCCCTTGCCTAAGGCTAGGGCACCCCTAGGCTTGGGCTAGGGCACCCCTAGGTTTTTGGCTAGGGCACCCCTAGGCTTAGGATAGGGAACTTCTAAGCTTAGGCTAGGTCACCCCTAGGCTTTGGCTAGGGCAGCCCTAGGCTTAGGCTAGAGCACCCCTAGGCTTAAGCTTGGGCACCCCTAGGCTTAGGCTAAGGCTAGGGATCCCATAGCCTAAGGCTAGGGGACTCCTAGGCTTAGGCTAGGGCACCCCTAGGCTTAGGCTAGGGCACCCCTAGATTTAGGCTAGGGCACCCCTAGGCTTAGGTTAAGACTAGGGCTCCCATAGCCTAAGGCTTGGGCACCTCTAGGCATAGGTTAGGGCACCCCTAGGCTTAGGCTAGAGCACCCCTAGGCTTAGGCTAAGGCACCACTAGCCTTAGGCTAGGGCACCCCTAGGCTTAGGGTAGGGCACCCCTAGGCTTAGGCTAGGGCACCCCAAGGCTGAGGCTAAGGCACCCATAAGCTGAGGTTAGGGCACCTCTAGGCTTAGGCTAAGGCTAGGTCTCCCCTAGCCTAAGGCTAGGGCACATCTCGGCTAAGGCTAGGGCACCCCTCGGCTTACGCTAAGATTAGGGCTCCCCTAGCCTAAGGCTAGGGCACCTCTAGGCTTAGTCTAGGGCACCCCTAGTCTTTGGCTAGGGCACCCCTAGGCTTATGCTAAGGCTAGGGCTCTCCTAGCCTAAGGTTACGGCACCTCTAGGCTTAGGCTAGGGCAATCCTAGGCTTAGGATAGGGCAGCCCTAGGCTTAGGCTAGGGCACCCCTAGGCTTAGGCTAGGGCATCACTAGGCTTAAGCTAGGGCTCCCGTAGCCTTAGGCTAAGGCTACGACTCCCCTAGCCTCAGGCTAGTACACCCCTAGACTCAGGCTATGGCATCCCTAAGCTTAGGCTAGGGCACCCCTAGAATTAGGCTAGGGCACCCCTAAACTTAGGCTAAGACTAGGGCTCCCCTAGCCTAAGGCTAGAGCACACCTAGGCTTAGGCTAGGGCACTCCTAGGCTTATGCTAGGCCACCCCTAGGCTTAGGCAAGGGCACCCCTAGGCTTAGGTTAGGGCATCACTAGGCTTAGGCTAGGGCACCACTAGGCTTAGGCTAAGGCTAGGGCTCCCCTAGCCTCAGGCTAGTGCACCCCTAGGCTTAGGCTAGGGCACCCCTAGGCTTAGGCTAAATCTAGGCTCCCCTAGCCTAAGGCTAGAGCAACCCTAGGCTTAGGCTAGGGCACCCCTGGGCTTAGGCTAAGGCTAGGGCTCCCCTAGCCTAAGGCTAGGGCACCCCTAGCCTAAGGCTAGGGCACCCCTAGGCTTAGGCTAGGGCACCCCTAGGTTTAGGCTAGGGCACCCCTAGGCTCAGGCTAATGCAAGGGCTCCCCTAGGCTATGGCTTGGGCACCCCTAGGCTTAGGCTAGGGCACCCCTAGGCTTAGGCAAAGGCACCCCTAGGCTTAGACTAGGGCACCCGTGGCTTAGGCTAGGGCACACCTAGGCTTAGGCTAGGGCATCCCTAGGCTTAAGCTAGGGCACCCGTAGGCTTAGGCTAAGGCTAGGGCTCCCCTAGCCTAAGGCTAGGGCACCCCTAGGCTTTGGCTAGTTCACTAGTAGGCTTAGGATAGGGAACTTCTAAGCTTAGGCTAGGGCACCCTTAGGATTAGGCTAAGGCTAGGGCTCCCCTAGCCTAAGGCTAGGGCACCCCAAGGCTTAGGCTAGGGCACCCCTAGGCTTTGGCTAGGGCACCCCTAGGCTTAGGATAGGGAAATTCTAAGCTTAGGCTAGGTCACCCCTAGGCTTAGGCTAGAGCACCCCAAGGCTTAGGCTAGGGCACCCGTAGGCTTAGGCTTGGGCACCCCTAGATTTAGGCTAGGGCACCCCTAGGCTTAGGCTAAGGCTAGGGCTCCCCTAGCCTAAGGCTAGGGCACCCCTTGGCTTAGGCTAGGGCACCCCAAGGCTTAGGCTAGGGAACCCCTAGCCTAAGGCTAGGGCACCCCTAGGCTTAGGCTAGGGCACCATTAGGCTTAGGCTAGGGCACCCCTACGCTTAGGCTAGGGCATCCCTAGACTTAGGCTAAGGCAACGGCTCCCCTAGCCTCAGGCTAGGGCACCCCTAGACTCAGGCTAGGGCACCCCTAAGCTTAGGCTAAGGCTAGGGCTCCCCTAGCCTAAGGCTAAGGCACCCCTAGGCTCAGGCTAGGGCACCCCGAGGCTTAGGCTAGGGCACCCCTAGGCTTAGGAAAAGGCTAGGGCTCCCCTAGCCTAAGTCTAGGGCACCTCTAGGCTTAGGCTAGGGCACCCCTAGGCTTAGGCTAGGGCATCCCTAGGCTTAAGCTAGGGCTCCCGTAGGCTTAGGCTAAGGCTACGACTCCCCTAGCCTCAGGCTAGTGCACCCCTAGACTCAGGCTATGGTACCCCTAAGCTTAGGCTAGGGCACCCCTAGAATTAGGCTAGGGCACCCCTAGACTCAGGCTAGGGCACCCCTAAGCTTAGGCTAAGGCTAGGGCTCCCCTAGCCTAAGGCTAGGGCTCCCCTAGCCTCAGGCTAGGGCACCCCTAGGCTTAGGCTAGGGCACCCCTAGGCATAGGCTAAGGCTAGGCTCCCCTAGCCTAAGGCTAGAGCACCACTAGGCTTAGGCTAGGGCACCCCTAGGCTTAGGCTAAGGCTAGGGCTCCACTAGCCTAAGGCTAGGGCACCCCTAGCCTAAAGCTAGGGCACCCCTAGGCTTAGGCTAGGGCACCCCTAGGCTTAGGCTAATGCAAGGGCTCCCCTAGCCTATGGCTAGGGCACCCCTAGGCTTAGGCTAGGGCACCCCTAGGCTTAGGCAAAGGCACCCCTAGGCTTAGAGTAGGGCACCCGTGGCTTAGGCTAGGGCACACCTAGGCTTAGGCTAGGGCACCCCTAGGCTTAAGCTAGGGCACCCGTAGGCTTAGGCTAAGGCTAGGGCTCCCCTAGCCTAAGGCTAGGGCACCCCTAAGCTTTGGCTAGTTAACTCGCAGTCTTAGGGTAGGGAACTTCTAAGCTTAGGCTAGGGCACCCTTAGGATTAGGCTAAGGCTAGGGCTCCCCTAGCCTCAGGCTAGGGCACCCCTAGGCTTAGGCTAGGGCACCACTAGGCTTAGGCTAAGGCTAGGCTCCCCTAGCCTAAGGCTAGAGCACCCCTAGGCTTAGGCTAGGGCACCCCTAGGCTTAGGCTAAGGCTAGGGGTCCCCTAGCCTAAGGCTAGGGCACCCTTAGCCTAAGGCTAAGGCACCCCTAGGCTTAGGCTAGGGCACCCCTAGGCTTAGGCTAATGCAAGGGCTCCCCTAGCCTATGGCTAGGGCACCCCTAGGCTTAGGCTAGGGCACCCCTAGACTTAGGCAAAGGCACCCCTAGGCTTAGAGTAGGGCACCCGTGGCTTAGGCTAGGGCACACCTAGGCTCAGGTTAGGGCACCACTAGGCTCAGGATAGGGCACGCCTAGGCTTAGGCTAAGGCTAGGGCTCCCCTAGACTAAGGCTAGGGCACCCCTAGACTCAGGCTAGGGCACCCGTTATCTTAGGCTAGGGCAATCCTAGGCTTAGGCTAAGTCTAGGGCTCCCCTATCCTCAGGCTAGGGCACCCCTAGACTTAGGCTAGGGCACCCCTAAGCTTAGGCTAGGGCTCCCCTAGGCTTAGGCTAAGACTGTGGCTCCTCTTGCCTCAGGCTAGTTCACCCCTAGACTCAGGCTATGGCACCCCTAGGCTTAGGCTAGGGCAATCCTAGGCTAGACTAACGTTAGGGCTCCCCTAGCCTCAGGCTAGGGCACCCGTAGGCTCAGGCTATGGCACCCCTAAGCCCAGGCTAGGGCACCCCTAGGCTTAGGCGAGGGCACCCCTAGGCGTAGGCTAAGGCTTGGACTCCCCTAGCCTCAGGCTAGGGCACCCCAAGGCTTAGGCTAGGGCACCCCTAGGCTTAGGCTAGGGCACCCTAGGCTAAGGCTAAGGCTAAGGCTCCCCATGTCTAAGGCTAGAGCACCCCTAGGCTTAGGCTAGGACACCCCTAGGATTAGGCTAGGGAACACCTAGGATCAGACTAAGGCTAGGGCTCCCCTACCCTAAGGCTAGGGCACCCCTAGGCTTAGGCTAGGGCACACCTAGGCTTAGCCTAGGGCACCCCTAGGCTTAGGCTAAGGCAAGGGCTCCCCTAGCCTATGGCTAGGACACCCCTAGGATTAGGCTAGGGCACCCCTAGGCTTAGGCAAGGGCACCCCTAGGCTTAGGCTAGGGCACCCCTAGGCTTAGGCTAGGGCACCCCTAGGCTTAAGCTAAGGCTAAGGATCCCCTAGCCTAAGGCTAGGGCACCCCTAGGCTCAAGCTAGGGCACCCCTAGGCTCAAGCTAGGGCACCCCTAGGCTTAGGCTTAGGCTAGGGCATGCCTAGGCTTAGGCTAGGGCACCCCTAGGCTTAGGCTAGGGCACCACTAGGCTTAGGATAAGACTACGGCTCCGAGAGCCTCAGGTTAGGGCACCCCTAGACTCAGGCTATGGCACCCCTAGGCTTAGGCGAGGGCAATCCTAGGCTAGACTAAGGCTAGGGCTCCCCTAACCTTATGCTAGGACACCCGTAGGCTCAGGCTAGGGCACCCATAGGCTTAGGCTAGGGCACCCCTAGGCTTAGGCTAAGGCTAGGACTCCCCTAGGCTTAGGCTAGGGCACGCCTAGGCTTAGGCTAGGCCACCCCTAGGCTTAGGCTAAGGCTAGGGCTTCCATAGCCTAAGGCTAGGGCACCCGTAGGCTCAGGCTAGGGCACCCGTAGGCTCAGGCTAGGGCACCCCTAGGCTTAAGCTAGGGCACCCCTAGGCTTAGGCTAAGGCTAGGCTCCCCTAGACTGAGGCTAGGGCACCCCTAGGTTTTGGCTAAGGCACACGTAGGCTTAGGATAGGGAACTTCTAAGCTTAGGGTAGGGCACCACTAGGATTAGGCTAAGGCTAGGGCTCCCCTAGCCTAAGGCTAGGGCACCCCTAGGCTTAGGCTAGGGCACCCCTAGACTCAGGCTAGGGTACCCCTAAGTTTAGGCTAAGGCTAGGGCTCCCCTAGGCTCAGGCTAGGGCACCCCTAGGCTCAGGCTAGGGCACCCCGAGGCTTAGGCTGGGGCACCCCAAGGCTTAGGCAAGGGTACCCCTAGGCTTAAGCTAGGGCACCCATAGGCTTAGGCTAAGGCTAGGGCTCCCTTAGCGTAAGGCTAGGGCATCCCTAGGCTTAGGTTAGGGCACCCCTAGGCTTTGGCTAGGGCACACCTAGGCTTAGGATAGGGAACTTCTAAGCTTAGGCTAGGGCATCTCTCGGCTTAGGCTAAGGCTAGGGCTCCCCTAGCCTAAGGCTAGGGCACCCATAGGCTTAGGCTAGGGCACCCCTAGGCTTAGGCTAGGGCACCCCTAGGCTTAGGCTAGGGCACCCTTAGGCTTACGCTAAGGCTAGGGATCCCCTAGCCTAAGGCTACGGCACCCGTAGGCTCAGGCTAGGGCACCCCTAGGCTTAGGCTAGGGCACCCGTAGGCTTAAGCTAGGGCTCCCGTAGGCTTAGGCTAAGACTACGGCTCACCTAGCCTCAGGCTAGTGCACCCCTAGACACAGGCTATGGCACCCGTAAGCTTAGGCTAGGGCACCCCTAGGTTTAGGCTAGGGCACACCTAAGCTTAGGCTAAGGCTAGGGCTCCCCTAGCCTAAGGCTATAGCACCCCTAGGCTTAGGCTAGGCCACCCCTAGGCTTAGGCTTGGGCACCCCTAGACTTAGGCTAAGGCTAGGGCTACCCTAGGCTTAGGCTAGGGAACCCCTAGACTAAGGCTAAGGCACCCCTAGGCTTAGGCTAGTGCACCGCTAGGCTTAGGCTAGGGCACCCCTACACTTAGGCTAATGCAACAGCTCCCCTAGCCTCAGGCAAGGGCACCCCTAGACTCAGGCTAGGGCACCCATTAGCTTAGGCTAGGGCAATCCTAGGCTTAGGCTAAGTCTAGGGTTCCCCTATGCTCAGGTAAGGGCACCCCTAGGCTCAGGCTAGGGCTCCCCTAGGCTTAGGCTAGGGCACCCCTAGGCTTAGGCTAGGGCACGCCTAAGCTTAGGCTAGGGCACCCCTACACTTATGCCAAGGCAACGGCTCCCCTAGCCTCAGGCTAGGGCACCCCTAGACTCAGTCTAGGGCACCCCTAAGCTTAGGCTAAGGCTAGGGCTCCCCTTGCCTAAGGCTAGGGCACCCCTAGGCTTAGGCTAGGGCACACCTAGGCTTAGCCCAGGGCACCCCTAGGCTTGGGCTAAGGCAAGGGCTCCCCTAGCCTATGGCTAGGACACCCCTAGGATTAGGCTAGGGCACCCCTAGGCTCAGGTTAGGCACCCCTAGGCTTAGGCTTAGGCTAGGGCATGCCTAGGCTTAGGCTAGGGCACCCCTAGGCTTAGGCTAGGGCACCACTAGGCTTAGGATAAGGCTACGGCTCCGAGAGCCTCAGGTTAGGGAAACCCTACACTCAGGCTATGGCACCCCTAGGCTTTGGCTAGGGCAATCCTAGGCTAGACTAAGGCTATTGCTCCCCTAACCTTATGCTAGGGCACCCATAGGCTCAGGCTAGGGCACCCATAGGCTTAGGCTAGGGCACCCCTAGCCTTAGGCTAAGGCTAGGACTCCCCTAGGCTTAGGCTAGGGCACGCCTAGGCTTAGGCTAGGCCACACCTAGGCTTAGGCTAAGGCTAGGGCTTCCATAGCCTAAGGCTAGGGCACCCGTAGGCTCAGGCTAGGGCACCCCTAGGCTCAGGCTAGGGCACCCCTACGTTTAGGCTAGGGCACCCCTAGGCTTAGGCTAAGGTTGGGCTCCCCTACCCTGAGGCTAGGGCTGACCTAGGCTTAGGCTAGGGCACCCCTAGACTTAGGCTAGGGCACCCGTAAGCTTAGTCTAAGGCTAGGACTCCCCTAGGCTTAGGCTAGGGCACGCCTAGGCTTATGCTAGGGCACCCCTAGGCTTAGGTTAGGGCACCCCGATGCTTAGGCTCAGACACCCCTAGGCTTAGGCTAGGGCACCCCTAGGCTTAGGCTAATGCTTGGGCTCACCTAGCCTAAGGCTAGGGCACCTCTAGGCTTAGGCTAGGGCACCACTAGGCTTAGGCTAGGGCACCCCTAGGCTTAGGCTAAGGCTAGGTCTCCCCTAGCCTAAGGCTAGGGCACCATAAGCTTAGGGTAGGGCACCGCTAAGCTTAGGCTAGGGCAGCCATAGGCTTAAGCTAAGGCAAGGGCTCCCCTAGCCTAAGGCCTGGGCAGCCTTAGGCTTAGGCTAGGGCACCCCAAAGCTTAGCCTTCAGCTAGGGCACCCCTAGGCTTAGGCTAGGGCACCCCAAGGCTTAATCTAGGGCAGCCCTGAGCTTAGGCTAGGTCACCCCTAGGCTTAAGCTAGGGCACCCCTAGGCTTAGGCTAGGGCATCCCTAGGCTAAGGCTAGGGCACCCCTAGGCTTAGGTTAGGGCACCCATAGGCTTAGGCTAGGGCACCCCTAGGCTTAGGCTAAGGCTGGGCTAACCTAGGCTTAGCCTAGGACACTCCTAGGCTTAGGCTAGGGAACTCCTAGACTAAGGCTAGGGTCCCCCTAGGCTTAAGCTTGGGCACCCCTAGGCTTAGGCTAGGGCAACCCTACACTTAGGCTAAAGCAACGGCTCCCCTAGCCTCAGGCAAGGGCACCCCTAGACTCAGGCTTGGGTACCCGTTATCTCAGGCTAGGGCATTCCTAGGCTTAGGCTAAGTCAAGGGCTCCCCTATCCTTAGGTTAGGGCACCCCTAGGCTCAGGCTAGGGCTACCATAGCCAAAGGCTAGGGCACCCTTGGCTTAGGCTACGGCACCCCTAAGCTTAGGCTAGGGCTCCCCTAGGCTTTGGCTAAGAATGTGGCTCCTCTTGCCTCAGGCTAGTTCACCCCTAGACTTAGGCTATGGCACCCCTAGGCTTAGGCTAGGGCAATCCTAGGCTAGACTAACGTTAGGGCTCCCCTAGCCTCAGGTTAGGGCACCCGTAGGCTCAGGCTATGGCACCCCTAGGCCCAGGCTAGGGCATCCCTAAGCTTAGGCTAGGGCAACCCTAGGCTAAGGCTAAGGCTAGGCTCCCCATGCCTAAGGCTAGAAGACCCCTGGGCTCAGGCTACGGCACCCCTAGGCTTAGGCTAGGGAACACCTAGGCTTAGGCTAAGTCTTGGGCTCCCCTAGCCTAAGGCTAGGGCACCCTTAGGCTTAGGCTAGGGCACAGCTAGGCTTAGCCTAGGGCACCCCTATGCTTAGGCTAAGGTAAGGGCTCCCCTAGCCTATGGTTAGGACACCCCTAGGATTAGGCTAGGGCACCCCTAGGCTTAGGCAAAGGCACCCCTAGACTTAGGCTAGGGAACCCCTAGGCTTAGGTAAGGGCACCCATAGGCTTAGGCTAGGGCACACCTAGGCTTAGGCTAGGGCACCCCTAGGCTTAGGCTATGGGACCCATAGGATTAGGCTAGGCCACCCCTAGGCTTAGGCTAAGGCTAGGGCTCCCCTAGCCTAAGGCTAGGGCACCCGTAGGCTCAGGCTAGGGCACCCCTAGGCTCAGGCTAGGGCACACCTAGGCTTAGGCTAAGGCTAGGGCTCCCCTAGCCTGAGGCTAGGGCTCACCTAGGCTTAGGCTAGGGCACTCCTAGGCTTACGCGAGGGCACCCGTAGGCTTAGGCTAAGGCTAAGACTCCCCTAGGCTTAGGCTAGGGTACGCCTAGGCTTAGGCTAGGGCACCCCTAGGCTTAGGTTAGGGCACCCCTAGGCTTAGGCTCAGGCACCCCTAGGCTTAGGCTAGGGCACCCCTAGGCTTAGTCTAATGCTTGGGCTCACCAAGCCTAAGGCTAGGGCACCTCTAGGCTTAGGCTAGGGCACCACTAGGCTTAAGCTAGGGCACCCCTAGGCTTAGGCTAAGGCTAGGGCTCCACTAGCCTAAGGCTAGGGCACCCCTAAGCTTAGGGAAGGGCACCCCTAAGCTTAGGCTAGGGCAGCCATAGGCTTAAGCTAAGGCAAGGGCTCCCCTAGCCTAAGGCCTGGGCACCCCTAGGCTTAGGCTAGGGTATCCCTAAGCTTAGGCTTAGGCTAGGGCACCCCTAGGCTTAGGCTAGGGCACCCCAAGGCTTAAGCTAGGGCAGCCCTAAGCTTAGGCTAGGGCATCCCTAGGCTAAGGCTAGGGCACCCCTTGACTTAGGTTAGGGCACCCATAGGCTTAGGCTAGGGCACCTCTAGGCTTAGGCTAGGGCACCCCTAGGCTTAGGCTAGGGAACCCCTAGGCTTAGGCTAGGGTAACCCTAGGCTTAGGCTAAGGCTAGGGCCCCCCTTGCCTAAGGCTAGGGAACCCCTAGGCTTAAGCTAGGGCACCCCTAGGCTTAGCCTATGGCACCCCTAGGCTTAGGCGATGGCACCCGTAGGCTTGTTCTAGGGCACCCCTAGGCTTAGGCTAGGGCACCCATAGGCTTAGGCTAGGGCACCCCTAGGCTTAGGCTAAGGCTAGGGCACCTCTAGGCTTAGGCTAGGGCACCACTAGGCTTAGGCTAGGGCACCCCTAGGCTTAGGCTAAGGCTAGGGCTCGCCTAGCCTAAGGCTAGGGAACACCTAGGCTTAGGCTAGGGCAGCTCTAGGCTTAGGCTAGGGCACCCCTAGGCTTAGGCTTGGGCACCCCTAGGCTTAGGCTAAGTCTAGGGCTCCCCTAGCCTAAGGCTAGAGCACCCCTAGGCTTAGGCTAGGGCACCACTAGGCTTAGGCTAGGCCACCCCTAGCCTTAGGCTAGGGCACCCCTTGGCTTAGGCTAAGGCTGGGCTAACCTAGGTTTAGGCTAGGGCACCCCTAAGCTTAGGCTAGGGCTCCCCTAGGCTTAGGCTAAGGCTGCGGCTCCCCTTGCCTCAGGCTAGTGCACCCCTAGACTCAGGCTATGGCACCCCTAGGCTTAGGCTAGGGTAATCCAAGGCTAGACTAACGTTAGGGCTCCCCTAGCCTCAGGCTAGGGCACCCGTAGGCTCTGGATAGGGCACCCCTAAGCTCAGGCTAGGGCACCCCTAGGCTTAGGCTAGTGCACACCTAGGCTTAGGGTAGGGCACCCCTAGGCTTACGCTAAGGCAAGGGCTCCCCTAGCCTATGGCTAGGGCACCCCTAGGATTAGGCTAGGGCACCATTAGGCTTAAGTTAGGGCACCCCTAGGCTTAGGCTAGGGCACCCCAAGGCTGAGGTTAGGGCACCCTTAAGCTGAGGCTAGGGCCCCCTAGGCTTAGGCTAAGGCTTGGGCTCCCCTAGCCTAAGGCTAGGGCACCTCTAGGCTTAGGCTAGGGCACCCTTAGGCTTAGGCTAAGGCTAGGGCTACCCTAGCCTAAGACTAGGGCACCCCTAGGCTTAGGCTACGGCACCCCTAGGCTTAAGCTAGGGCACCTGTAGGCTTAGGCTAAGGCTATGGCTCCCATAGCCTATGGCTAGGGCACCCTAGGCTTAGGCTAGGGCACCCCTAGGCTTAAGCTAGGGCACCCCTAGGCTTAGGCTAAGGCTAGGGATCTCCTAGCCTAAGGTTAGGGCACTCCTAGGCTTAGGCTAGGGCACCCGTAGGCTTAGGCAAGGGCACCCCTAGACATAGGCTAGGGTACCCCTAGGCTTAGGCTAAGTCTAGGGCTCCCCTATTCTAAGGCTAGGGCACCCATAGGCTTGGGCTAGGGCACCCCTAGGCTTAGACTAGGGCACCTGTGGCTTAGGTTAGGGCACCCCTAGGCTTAGGCTATGGCACCCCTAGGCTTAAGCTAGGGCACCCGTAGGCTTAGGCTAAGGCTAGGGCTCCCATAGCCTAAGGCTGGGGCACCCCTAGGCTTAGGCTAGGGCACCCCTAGGCTTTGGCTAGGCCACCCCTAGGCTTAGGATAGGGAACTTCTAAGCTTAGGCTAGGTCAACCCTAGGATTTGGCTAGGGCACCCCTAGGCTTAGACTAGAGGACCCATAGGCTTAAACTAGGGCGCCCCTAGGCTTAGGCTAAGGCTAGGGATCCCCTAGCCTAAGTCTAGAGCACTCCTAGGCTTAGGCTAGCGCACCCGTAGGCTTAGGCTAGGGCACCCCTATATTTAGGCTAGGGAACCCCTAGGCTTAGGCTAAGGCTAGGGCTCCACTAGCCTAAGGCTAGGCCACCCCTAGCCTTAGGCTAGGGCACCCCTTGGCTTAGGCTAAGGCTGGGCTAACCTAGGCTTAGGCTAGGGCACACCTAGGCTTAGGCTAGGGCTCCCCTAGGTTTAGGCTAGGGCACCCCTAAGCTTAGGCTAGGGCTCCCCTAGGCTTAGGCTAAGGCTGCGGCTCCCCTTGCCTCAGGCTAGTGCACCCCTAGACTCAGGCTATGGCACCCCTAGGCTTAGGCTAGGGTAATCCAAGTCTAGACTAACGTTAGGGCTCCCCTAGCCTCAGGCTAGGGCACCCGTAGGCTCAGGATAGGGCACCCCTAAGCTCAGGCTATGGGACCCCTAGGCTTAGGCTAGGGCACCCCTAGGCTTAGGCTAAGGCTAGGGCTCCCCTAGCCTAAGGCTAGGGCTCCCCTAGCCTAAGGCTAGTGCACCCCTAGGCTTAGGCTAGTGCACACCTAGGCTTAGGCTAGGGCACCCCTAGGATTAGGCTAGGGCTCCCCTAGGATTAGGCTAGGGCACCCCTAGGCTTAGGCAAAGGCACCCCTAGGCTAGGCTAGGGAACCCCTAGGATTAGGCTAGGACACCCCTAGGCTTAAGCTAAGGCTAGGGATCTCCTAGCCTAAGGCTAGGGCACCCCTAGGCTCAAGCTAGGGCACCCCTAGGCTTAGGCTAGGGCACCCCTACACTCAGGCTAGGGCACCCGAAGCTTAGGCTAGGGCAATCCTAGGCTTAGGCTAAGTTTAAGGCTCCCCTATCCTAAGGCTAGGGCACCCCTAGGCTCAGGCTAGGGCTCCCCTAGGCTTAAGCTAGGGCACCCGTAGGCTTAGACTAAGGCTAGGGCTCCCCTAGCCTAAGTCTACGGCACCCCTAGGCTTAGGCTAGGGCACCCCAAGGCTGAGGCTAGGGCACCCCTAGGCTTAGGCTAGGGCACCCCTAAGCTTTGGCTAGGGCACCCCTAGGCTTAGGATAGGGAACTTCTAAGCTTAGGCTAGGTCACCCCTAGGATTTGGCTAGGGCACCCATAGGCTTAGGCTAGAGCACCCCTAAGCTTAAACTAGGGCACCCCTAGTCTTAGGCTAAGGCTAGGGATCCCCTAGCCTAAGGCTAGGGCACTCCTAGGCTTAGGCTAGCACACCCGTAGGCTTATGCTAGGGCAGCCCTAGATTTAGGCTAGGGCACCCCTAGGCTTAGGCTAAGGCTAGGGCTCCCCTAGCCTAAGGCTAGGGCACCCCTAGCCTTAGGCTAGGGCACCCCAAGTCTTAGGATGAGGCACCCCTAGGCTTACACTAAGGTTAGGGCTCCCCTAGCCTAAGGCTAGGGCACCTCAAGGCTTAGGTTAGGGCACCCCTAGGCTTAGGCTAAGGCTAGGTCACCCCTAGGCTTAGGCTAAGGCACCACTAGGCTTAGGCTAGGGCACCATTAGGCTTAAGTTAGGGCACCCCTAGGCTTAGGCTAGGGCACCCCAAGGCTGAGGTTAGGGCAACCTTAAGCTGAGGCTAGGGCCCCCTAGGCTTAGGCTAAGGCTTGGGCTCCCCTAGCCTAAGGCTAGGGCACCTCTAGGCTTAGGCTAGGGCACCCTTAGGCTTAGGCTAAGGCTAGGGCTACCCTAGCCTAAGACTAGGGCACCCCTAGGCTTAGGCTACGGCACCCCTAGGCTTAAGCTAGGGCACCTGTAGGCTTAGGCTAAGGCTAGGGCTCCCATAGCCTAAGGCTAGGGCGCCCTAGGCTTAGGCTAGGGCACCCCTAGGCTTAAGCTAGGGCACCCCTAGGCTTAGGCTAAGGCTAGGGATCTGCTAGCCTAAAGTTAGGGCACTCCTAGGCTTAGGCTAGGGCACCCGTAGGCTTGGGCTAGGGCACCCCTAGGCTTAGGCTAGGGCACCTGTGGCTTAGGTTAGGGCACCCCTAGGCTTAGGCTATGGCACCCCTAGGCTTAAGCTAGGGCACCCGTAGGCTTAGGCTAAGGCTAGGGCTCCCATAGCCTAAGGCTGGGGCACCCCTAGGCTTAGGCTAGGGCACCCCTAGGCTTTGCCTAGGCCACCCCTAGGCTTAGGATAGGGAACTTCTAAGCTTAGGCTTGGTCAACCCTAGGATTTGGCTAGGGCACCCCTAGGCTTAGGCTAGAGCACCCCTAGGCTTAAACTAGGGCGCCCCTAGGCTTAGGCTAAGGCTAGGGATCCCCTAGCCTAAGGCTAGGGCACTCCTAGGCTTAGGCTAGCGCACCCGTAGGCTTAGGCTAGGGCACCCCTATATTTAGGCTAGGGCACCCCTAGGCTTAGGCTAAGGCTAGGGCTCCACTAGCCTAAGGCTAAGGCACCCCTAAGCTTAGGATAGGGCACCCCAAGTCTTAGGATAAGGCACCCTTAGGCTTAAGTTAGGGCACCCCTAGTCTTAGGCTTGGGCACCCCAAGGCTGAGGCTAGGGCACCCTTAAGCTGAGGCTAGGGCCCCCTAGGCTTAGGCTAAGGCTTGGGCTCCCCTAGCCTATGGCTAGGACACCCCTAGGATTAGGCTAGGGCACCCCTAGGCTTAGGCAAAGGCACCCTTAGACTTAGGCTAGGGAACTCCTAGGCTTAGGCAAGGGCACCCCTAGGCTTAGGGTAGGGCACCACTAGGCTTAGGCTTGGGCACCCTTACGCTTATGCAGGGGCAACTCTAGGCTTAGGTTAGGGCACCCCTAGGCTTAGGCTAGGGCACCCCTAGGCTTAGGCTAAGGCTAGGTCACCCCTAGGCTTAGGCTAAGGCACCACTAGGCTTAGGCTAGGGCACCCCTAGGCTTAAGTTAGGGCACCCCTAGTTTTAGGCTAGGGCACCCCAAGGCTGAGGCTAGGGCACCCTTAAGCTGAGGCTAGGGCCCCCTAGGCTTAGGCTAAGGCTTGGGCTCCCCAAGCCTAAGGCTAGGGCACCTCTAGGCTTAGGCTAGGGCACCCTTAGGCTTAGGCTAAGGCTAGGGCTCCCCTAGCCTAAGATTAGGGCACCCCTAGGCTTAGGCTATGGCACCCCTAGGCTTAAGCTAGGGCACCTAAAGGCTTAGGCTAAGGCTAGGGCTCCCATAGCCTAAGGCTAGGGCACCCCTAGGCTTAGGCTATGGCACCCCTAGGCTTAGGCTAGGGCACCCCTAGGCTTAAGCTAGGGCACCCCTAGGCTTAGGCTAAGGCTAGGGATCTCCTAGCCTAAGCCTAGGGCACTCCTAGGCTTAGGCTAGGGCACCCGTACGCTTAGGCTAGGGCACCCGTAGGCTTAGGAAAGGGCACCCCTAGACATAGGCTAGGGCACCCCAAGGCTTAAGTTAGGGTAGGGCACCACTAGGCTTAGGCTAGGGAACCCCTAGGCTTAGGCTAGGGCACCCGTAGGCTTAGGCTAGGTCAGCCCTAGGCTTAGGCTAAGTCTAGGGCTCCCCTAGCCTAAGGCTAGGGCACCCATAGGCTTGGGCTAGGGCACCCCTATGCTTAGGCTATGGCACGTCTAGGCTTAGGCTAGGGCACCCCTAGGCTTAGGCTAGGGCACCCCTAGGCTTAGTCTAGGGCACCCCTAGACTCAGGCTAGGGCACCCCTAAGCTTAGGCTAGGGCAATCCTATGCTTAGGCTAAGGTCGGGCTCCCCTAGGCTCAGGATAGGGCACCCTAGGCTTAGACTAGGGCACCCCTAGGCTTAGGCTAAGGCTAGGGCTCCCCTAGCCTAAGGCTACGGCACCCCACGGCTCAGGCTAGGGCACCCCGAGGCTTAGGCTAGGGCACCCCTAGGCTTAGGAAAAGGGTAGGGCTCCCCTAGCCTAAGGCTAGGGCACCGCTAGGCTTAGGCTGGGCACCCCTAGGCTTAGCCTAGGGCACCCCTAGGCTTAAGCTAGGGCTCCCCTATGCTTAGGCTAAGGCTGGGCTCCCCTAGCCTAAGGCTAGAGCACCCCTAGGCTTATGCTAGGGCACCCCTAGGCTTATGCTAGGACAACCCTAGGCTTAGGCTAGGGCACCCCTAGGCTTAGGCTAAGGCTGGGCTAACCTAGGCTTAGGCTAGGGCACCCCTAGGCTTAGGCTAGGGAACTCCTAGACTAAGGTTAGGGTACCCATAGGCTTAAGCTTGGGTACCCCTAGGCTTAGGCTAGGGCACCCCTACACTTAGGCTAAGGCAACGGCTCCCCCAGCCTCAGGCAAGGGCACCCCTAGACTCAGGCTAGGGCACCCGTTAGCTTAGGCTAGGGCAATCCTAGGCTTAGGCTAAGTCTAGGGCTCTCCTATCCTCAGGCTAGGGCACCCCTAGGCTTAGGCTAGGGCTTCCCTAGCCTAAGGCTAGGGCACCCCTAGGCTTAGGCTACGGCACCCCTAAGCTTAGGCTAGGGCTCCCCTAGGCTTTGGCTAAGAATGTGGCTCCTCTTGCCTCAGGCTAGTTCACCCCTAGACTTAGGCTATGGCACCCCTAGGCTTAGGCGAGGGCAATCCTAGTCTAGACTAACATTAGGGCTCCCCTAGCCTCAGGCTAGGGCACCCGTAGGCTCAGGCTATGGCACCTCTAGGCCCAGGCTAGGGCAGCCCTAGGCTTAGGCTAGGGCACCCCTAGGCTTAGGGTAAGGCTTGGGCTCCCCTAGCCTCAGGCTAGGGCACCCCAAGGCTTAGGCTAGGGCACCCCTAGGCTTAGGCTAGGGCACCCCTAGGCTAAGGCTAAGGCTTGGCTCCCCATGCCTAAGGCTAGAGCAACCCTAGGCTTAGGCTAGAGCACCCCTAGGCTTAGGCTAGGGCACACCTAGGCTTAGGCTAAGGTTAGGGCTCCCCTAGCCTAAGGCTAGGGCACCCCTAGGCTTATGCTAGGGCACACTTAGGCTTAGCCTAGGGCATCCCTAGGCTTAGGCTAAGGCAAGGGCTCCCCTAGCCTATGACTAGGTCACCCCTAGGATTAGGCTAGGGCACCCCTAGGCTTAGGCAAAGGCACCCCTAGACTTAGGCTAGGGAACCCCTAGGCTTAGGCAAGGGCACCCCTAGACTTAGGGTAGGGCACCCCTAGGCTTAGGCTAGGGCACCCGTAGGCTTAACCTAAGGCTAGGGATCCCCAAGCCTAAGGCTAGGGCACCCCTAGTCTCAAGCTAGGGCACCCCTAGGCTCAGGCTAGGGCACCCCTAGGCTTAGGCTAAGGCTAGGGCTCTCCTAGCCTTAGGATAGGGCACCCCTAGGCTTAGGCTAGGGCATGCCTAGGCTTAGGCTAGGGCACCCCTAGGCTTAGGCTAGGGCACTACTAGGCTTAGGATAAGGCTACGGCTCCAAGAGCCTCAGGTTAGGGCACCCCTAGACTCAGGCTATGGCACCCCTAGGCTTAGGCTAGGGCAATCCTAGGCTAGACTAAGGCTATGGCTCCCCTAACCTTATGCTAGGGCAACCGTAGGCTCAGGCTAGGGCACACATAGGCTTAGGCTAGGGCACCCATAGGCTTAGGCTAAGGATAGGACTCCCCTAGTCTTAGGCTAGGGCACGCCTAGGCTTAGGCTAGGCCACCCCTAGGCTTAGGCTAGGGCACCCCTAGGCTTAGGCTTGGGCACACCTAGGCTAAGGCTAGGGCTCCCCTAACCTAAGGCTAGGGCACCCGTAGGCTCAGGCTAGGGCACCCCTAGGCTCAGGCTAGGGCACCCCTAAGATTAGGCTAGGGCACCCCTAGGCTTAGGCTAAGGCTAGGGCTCCCCTAGCCTGAGGCTAGGGCTCAACTAGGCATAGGCTCAGGCACCCCTAGGCTTAGGCTAAGGCACCCGTAGGCTTAGGCTAAGGCTAGGACTCCCCTAGGCTTAGGCTAGGGCACGCCTAGGATTAGGCTAGGGCACCCCTAGGCTTAGGTTAGTGCACCCCTAGGCTTAGGCTCAGGCACCCCTAGGCTTAGGCTAGGGCACCCCTAGGCTTAGGCTAATTCTTGGGCTCACCTAGCCTAAGGCTAGGGCACCTCTAGGCTTAGGCTAGGGTACGACAAGGCTTAGGCTAGGGCACCCCTAGGCTTAGGCTAAGGCTAGGGCTCCCCTAGCCTAAGGCTAGGGCACCCCTAAGCTTAGGGTAGGGCACCCTTAAGCTGAGGCTAGGGCAGCCATAGGCTTAAGCTAAGGCAAGGGATCCCCTAGCCTAAGGCCTGGGCACCCCTAGGCTTTGGCTAGGGCACCCCTAAGCTTAGGCTTAGGCTAGGGCACCCCTAGGCTTAGGCTAGGGCACCCCTAGGTTAAGTTAGGGCACCCCTAAGCTTAGGCTAGGGCACCCCTAGGCTTAAGCTAGGGCACCCCTTGGCTTAGGCTAAGGCTAGGGCACCCCTAGGCTTAGGCTAGGGCACCCCTAGGTTAAGTTAGGGCACCCCTAAGCTTAGGCTAGGGCACCCCTAGGCTTAGGCTAGGGCACCCCTAGGCTTAGGCTAGGGCACCCCTAGGCTTAGGCTAGGGTAACCCTAGGCTTAGGCTAAGGCTAGGGCTCCCCTTGCCTAAGGCTACGGAACCCCTAGGCTTAGGCTAGGGCACCCCTAGGCTTAGCCTATGGCAACCCTAGGCTTAGGCGATGGCACCCCTAGGGTTGTTTTAGGGCACCCCTAGGCTTAGGCTAGGGCACCCATAGGCTTAGGCTAGGGCACCCCTAGGCTTAGGCTAAGGCTAGGGCACCCCTAGGCTTAGGCTAAGGCTAGGGCTCGCCTAGCCTAAGGCTAGGGCACCCCTAGGCTTAGGCTAGGGCAGCTCTAGGCTTAGGCTAGGGCACCCCTACGCTAAGGCTAAGGCTAGGCTCCCCATTCCTTAGGCTAGAGCAACGCTAGGCTTAGGCTAGGGCACCCCTGGGCTTAGGCTAGGGCACATCTAGGCTTAGGCTAAGGCTAGGGCTCCCCTAGCCTAAGGCTAGGGCACCCCTAGGCTTAGGCTAGGGCACACCTAGGCTTAGCCTAGGGCACCCCTAGGCTTAGGCTTAGGCAAAGGCACCCCTAGACTTAGGCTAGGGAACCCCTAGGCTTAGGCAAGGGCACCCGTAGGCTAAGGCTAGGGCACCCCTAGGCTTAGGCTAGGGCACCCATAGGCTTAAGCTAAGGCTAGGGATCCCCAAGCCTAAGGCTAGGGCACCCCTAGGCTCAGGCTAGGGCACCCCTAAGCTTAGGCTAAGGCTAGGTCTCTCCTAGCCTTAGGATAGGGCACCCCTAGGCTTAGGCTAGGGCATGCCTAGGCTTAGGCTAGGGCACCCCTAGGCTTAGGCTAGGGCACCACTGGGCTTAGGATAAGGCTACGGCTCCGAGAGACTCAGGTTACGGCACCCCTAGACTCAGGCTATGGCAACCCTAGGCTTAGGCTAGGGCAAGCCTAGGCTAGACTAAGGCTAGGGCTCCCCTAAGCTTATGCTAGGGCAACCGTAGGCTCAGGCTAGGGCACCCATAGGCTTAGGCGAGGGCACCCCTAGGCTTAGGCTAAGGCTAGGACTCCCCTAGTCTTAGGCTAGGGCACCCCTAGGCTTGTTCTAGGGCACCCCTAGGATTAGGCTAGGGCACCCATAAGTTTAGGCTAGGGCACGCCTAGGCTTAGGCTAAGTCTAGGGCACCCCTAGGCTTAGGCTAAGGCTAGGGCTCGCCTATCCTAAGGCTAGGGCACCCCTAGGCTTAGGCTAGGGCAGCTCTAGGCTTAGGTTAGGGCACCCCTAGGCTTAGGCTTGGGCACCCTTAGGCTTAGGCAGGGGCACCCCAAGGCTTAGGCTAGGGCATGCCTAGGCTTTGGCTAGGGCACCCCTAGGCTTAGGCTAAGGCTAGGGCTCTCCTAGCCTAAGGCTAGGGCACCCCTAGGCTTAGGCTAGGGAACCCCTAGGCTTAGGCTAGGGAACCGCTAGGCTTAGGCTAGGGCACCCCTAGGCTTAGGCTTGGGCACACCTAGACTTAGGCTAGGGCACCCCTAGGCTTAGGCTAAGGCAAGGGCTCCCCTAGCCTATGTCTAGGGCAACCCTAGGATTAGGCTAGGGCACCCCTAGGCTTAGGCAAAGGCACCCCTAGGCTTAGGCTAGGGAACCCCTAGGCTTAGGCTAGGGCACCCCTAGGCTTAAGCTAAGGCTAGGGATCCCCTAGCCTAAGGCTAGGGCACCCCTAGGCTCAAGCTAGGGCACCCCTAGGCTTAGGCTAGGGCACCCGCAGACTCAGGCTAGGGCACCCGAAGCTTAGGCTAGGGCAAACGTAGGCTTAGGCTAAGTCTAGGGCTCCCCTATCCTAAGGCTAGGGCACCCCTAGGCTCAGGTAGGGCTCCCCTAGGCTTAGGCTAGGGCACCCCTAGGCTTAGGCTAAGGCTAGGGCTCCCCTAGCCTAAGGCTAGGACACCCCTAGCCTAAGGCTAGGGCACCCCTAGGCTTAGGCTAGGGCACCCCTAGGTTTAGGCTAGGGCACCCCTAGGCTTAGGCTAAGGCAAGGGCTCCCCTAGACTATGGCTATGGCACCCCTAGGCTCAGGTAGGGCTCCCCTAGGCTTAGGCTAGGGCACCCCTAGGCTTAGGCTAAGGCTAGGGCTCCCCTAGCCTAAGGCTAGGGCACCCCTAGCCTAAGGCTAGGGCACTCCTAGGCTTAGGCTAGGGCACCCCTAGGTTTAGGCTAAGGCAAGGGCTCCCCTAGCCTATGGCTAGGACACCCCTAGGATTAGGCTAGGAGACCCCTAGGCTTAGGCTAGGGCACACCTAGGCTTAGCCTAGGGCACCCATAGGCTAAGGCAAGGGCTTCCCTAGCCTATGGCTAGGACACCCCTAGAATTAGGCTATGGCACCCCTAGGCTTAGGCAAAGGCACCCCTAGACTTAGGCTAGGGAACCCCTAGGCTTAGGCAAGGGCACCCCTAGGCTTAGGCTAGGGCACCCCTAGGCTTAGGCTAGGGCACCCCTAGGCTCAAGCTAGGGCACCCCTAGACTCAGGCTAGGGCACCCCTAGGCTTAGGCTAAGGCTAAGGCTCTCCTAGCCTTAGGATAGGGCACCCCTAGGTTAGGCTAGGGCATGCCTAGGCTTAGGCTAGGGCACCCTTAGGCTTAGGCTAGGGCACCACTAGGCTTAGGATAAGGCTACGGCTCCGAGAGCCTAAGGTTAGGACACCCCTAGACTCAGCCTATGGCACCCCTAGGCTTAGGCTAGGGCAATCCTAGGCTAGACTAAGGCTAGGGCTCCCCTAGTCTTAGGCTATGGGACCCATATGCTTAGGCTAGGCCACCCTAGGCTTAGGCTAAGGCTAGGACTCCCCTAGTCTTAGGCTAGGGCACACCTAGGCTTAGGCTAGGGCACCCCTAGGCTTAGGCTAGGGCACCCCTAGGCTTAGGCTAGGGCACACCTATGCTTAGGCTAGGGCACCCCTAGGCTTAGGCTATAGGACCCATAAGCTTAGGCTAGGCCACCCCTAGGCTTAGGCTAAGGCTAGGGCTCCCCTAGCCTAAGGCTAGGGCTCCCCTAGCCTAAGGCTAGGGCACCCGTAGGCTCAGGCTAGGGCACCCCTAGGCTCAGGCTAGGGCTCCCCTAGGTTTAGGCTAGGGCACCCCTAGGCTTAGGCTAAGGCTAGGGCTCCCCTAGCCTGAGGCTAGGGCTCACCTAGGCTTAGGCTCAGCACCCCTAGGCTTAGGCTAGGGCACTCGTAGGCTTAGGCTAAGGCTAGGACTCCCCTAGGCTTAGGCTAGGGCACGCCTAGGCTTAGGCGAGGGCACCCCTAGGATTAGGTTAGGGCACCCCTAGGCTTAGGCTCAGGCACCCCTAAGCTTAGGCTAGGGCACCCCTAGGCTTAGTCTAATGCTTGGGCTCACCTAGCCTAAGGCTAGGGCACCTCTAGGCTTAGACAAGGGTACCACTAGGCTTAGGCTAGGGCACCCCTAGGCTTAGGCTAAGGCTAGGGCTCCCCTAGCCTAAGGCTAGGGCACCCCTAAGCTTAGGGTAGGGCACCATTAAGCTTAGGCTAGGGCAGCCATAGGCTTAAGCTAAGGCAAGGGCTCCCCTAGCCTAAGGCCTGGGCACCCCTAGGCTTAGGCTAGGGCACCCCTAAGCTTAGGCTTAGGCTAGGGCACCCCTAGGCTTAGGCTAGGGCACCCCTAGGTTAAGCTAGGGCACCCCTAAGCTTAGGCTAGGGCACCCCTAGGCTTAAGCTAGGGCACCCCTAGGCTTAGGCTAAGGCCAGGGCTCCCCTAGCCTAAGGCTAGAGCACCCCTAGGCTTAGGCTAGGGCATCCCTAGGCTAAGGCTAGGCCACCCCTAGGCTTAGGTTAGGGCACCCATAAGCTTAGGCTAGGGCACCAATAGGCTTAGGCTAGGGTAACCCTAGGCTTAGCCTATGGCAACCCTAGGCTTAGGCGATGGCACTCCTAGGCTTGTTCTAGGGCACCCCTAGGCTTAGGCTGGGGCACCCATAGGCTTAGGCTAGGGAACCCCTAGGCTTAGGCTAAGGCTAGGGCTCGCCTAGCCTAAGGCTAGGGCACCCCTAGGCTTAGGCTAGGGAAGCTCTAGGCTTAGGTTAGGGCACATCTAGGCTTAGGCTTGGGCATCCCTAGGCTTAGGCAGGGGCACCCCTGGTCTTAGGCTAAGGCTAGGGCTCCCCTAGCCTAAGGTTGGGCACCCCTAGGCTTAGGCTAGGGCACCCCTAGGATTAGACTAGGGCACCCCTAGGCTTAGTCTAAGGCTAGGCCACCCCTAGGCTTAGGCAAGGGCATCCCTAGACTTACGCTAGGGCACCCCTAGGCTTTGGCTAAGGCTAGGGCTACGCTAGCCTAAGGTTAGGGCACCCCTAGGCATCTAGGGCACCCCTAGGCTTAGGCTAGGGCAGCCATAGGCTTAGGCTAAGTCTAAGGCTCCGCTAGCCTGAGGCTAGGGCACACCTAGGCTTAGGGTAGGGCACCCCTAGGCTTAGGCTAGGGCACCCCTAGGCTTAAGCTAAGGCTAGGACTCCCCTAGGCTTAGGCTAGGGCACGCCTAGGCTTAGGCTAGGGCACCCCTAGGCTTAGATTAGGGCACCCCTAGGCTTAGGCTCAGGCACCCCTAAGCTTAGTCTAGGGCACCACTAGGCTTAGGCTAGGGCACGCACAGGCTTAGGCTAGGACACCCCTAGGCTTAGGCTAGGGCACTCCTAGGCTTAGGCTAAGGCCAGGGCTCCCCTAGCCTAAGGCTAGAGCACCCCTAGGCTTAGGCTAGGGCACCCATAGGCTTAGGCTACGGCACCTCTAGGCTTAGGCTAGGGCACCCCTAGGCTTAGGCTAGGGCACCCCTAGGTTTAGGTTAAGGCAACCCTAGGCTTAGGCTAAGGCACCCCTAGGCTTAGGCTAAGGCTAGGGATCCCCTAGCCTAAGGCTAGGGCACTCCTAGGCTTAGGCTAGGGCACCCGTAGGCTTAGCCTAGGGCACCCCTAGGCTTAGGCTAGGGCACCCCAAGGCTTAGGCTAAGGCACCCCTAGGCTTACGCTAAGGTTAGGGCTCCCCTAGCCTAAGGCTAGGGCACCTCTAGGCTTAGCCTAGGATACCCCTAGGCTTTGGCTAGGGCACCCCTAGTCTTAGGCTAAGGCTAGGGCTCTCCTAGCCTAAGGCTACGGCACCCCTAGGCTTAGGCTAGGGCACCCTTAGGATTAGGCTAGGGCACCCCTAGGCTTAGGCTAAGGCTAGGTCACCCCTAGGCTTAGGCTAAGGCACCCTAGGCTTAGGCTAGGGCACCCCTAGGCTTAGGCTAGGGAACCCCTAGGCTTAGACTAGGGCACCCCAAGGCTGAGGCTAGGGCAACCCTAGGCTTTGGTTAGGGCACCCGTAGGCTTAGGCTAGGGCATCCCTAGGCTTAGGCTAAGGCTAGGGCTCCCCTAGCCTAAGGCTAGGGCACCCCTAGGCTTAGGCTAGGGCACCCCTAGGTTTAGGCTAGGGCACCCCTAGGCTTCGGCTAAGGCAAGGGCTCCCCTAGCCTATGGCTAGGGCACCCCTAGGCTTAGGCTAGGGCAACACTAGGCTTAGGCTAGGGCACCCCTAGGCTTATTCTAGGGCACCCCTAGGTTAGGCTAGTTCACCCGTAGACTTAGACTAGGGCACCCCTAGGCTTAAGCTAAGGCTAGGGCACCCCTAGGCTTCGGCTAGTGCAGCCCTGGGCTTAGGTTATGGCACCCCTAGGCTTGGGCTTGGGCACCCCTAGGCTTAGGCTGGGGCACCCCTAGGCTTAGGCTAAGGCTAGGGCTCCCCTAACCTAAGGCTAGGGAACCCCTAGGCTTAGGCTAGGGCACCCCTAGGCTTAAGCTAGGGCACCCGTAGGCTTAGGTTAAGGCTAGGGCTCCCCTATCCTAAGGCTAGGTCACCCCTAGGCTTTGGCTAAGGCACTCCTAGGCTTAGGCTAGGGCACCCCTAGGATTAGGCTAAGGTTAGGGCTCCCCTAGCCTAAGGCTAGAGCACCCCTAGGCTTAGGCTAGGGCACCCCTAGGCTTAGGCTAGGGCACCCCTAGACTTAGGCTAGGGCACCCCTAGGCTTAGGCTAGGGCATCACTAGGCTTAGGCTAGGGCACCCCTAGGCTTAGACTTGGGCACCCCTAGGCTAAGGCTAGGGCTCGCCTAGCCTAATGCTAGGGCACCCCTAGGCTTAGGCTAGGTCCCCTAGCTTAAGGCTATGGCACCCCTAGGCTTAGGCTTGGGTACCCCCAGGCTTAGGCTAGGGCACCCCTAGGCTTAGACTAAGGCTAGGTCTCACCTAGCCTAAGGATAGGGCACCCATAGGCTCGGGTTAGGGCACCCCTAGGCTTAGGCAAGGGAACCCATAGACTTGGCTAAGGCAACGGCTCCCCTAGCCTCAAGCTAGGGCAACCCTAGACTCAGGCTAGGGCACCCATAGGCTTAGGGTAGGGCAATCCTAGGCTTAGGCTAAGGATAGGGCTCACCTAGCCTCAGGTTAGGGCACCCCTAGGCTCAGGCTATGGCACCCCTAGGGTTAGGCCAGGGCTACCCCTAGGCTTAGGCTAAGGCAAGGGCTCCCCTAGCCTAAGGCTATGGCACCCCTAGGCTCAGGTTAGGGCACCCCTACGCTTAGTCTAGGCCACCCCTAGGCTTAGGAAAAGGCTAGGGCACCCCTAGGCATAGGCTAGGGTAATTCTAGGCTCGACTAACGCTAGAGCTCGCCTAGCCTCAGGCTAGGGCACCCGTAGGCTCAGGCTAGGGCACCCCTAGGCTCAGGCTAGAGCACCCCTAGACTTAGGCTCGGGCACCCCTAGGATTAGGCTAAGCTAGGGCTCCCCTAGCCTTAGGCTTGGTCACCCCTAGACTCAGGCGAGGGCACCCCTAGACTTAGGGTAAGGCAACGTCTCCCAAAGCCTCAGGCTAGGGCACCCCTAGACTAAGGCTAGGGAACCCCTAGGCTTAGGCTAGGGCACCCCTAGGCTTAGGCTAAGGCTAGGGCTCCCCTAGCCTAAGGCTAGTGTACCGTTAGGCTTAGGCTAGGGCACACCTAGGCTTAGGCTAGGGCACCCCTAGGATTAGGCTAGCGCGCCCCTAGTCTTAGGCTAGGGCACCCCTAGGCTTAGGCTGAGGCTAGGCTCCCCTAGCCTAAGGTTACAGCACCCCTAGGCTTAGTCTAGGGCACCCCTAGGCTTAGGCTAGGGCAACCCTAGGCTTAGGCTAAGGCTAGGTCACCCCTAGGCTTAGGCTAAGGCACCCTAG
This sequence comes from Tenrec ecaudatus, assembly GCF_050624435.1. Taxonomy (NCBI): domain Eukaryota; kingdom Metazoa; phylum Chordata; class Mammalia; order Afrosoricida; family Tenrecidae; genus Tenrec; species Tenrec ecaudatus. The sequence continues at coordinate 181,357 of NW_027458063.1, forward strand.
GCTTAGGCTAGGGCACCCCTAGGCTTAGGCTAGGGCACCCCTAGGCTTAGGCTAAGGCTAGGGCTCCCTTAGCCTAAGGCTAGGGCACCCCTAGGCTTAGGCTAGGGCACACCTAGGCTTAGGCTAGGGCACCCCTAGGCTTAGGCTAGGGCACCCCTAGGCTTAGGCTAGGGCACACCTAGGCTTAGGCTAGGGCACCCCTAGGCTTAGGCTATAGGACCCATAGGCTTAGGCTAGGCCACCCCTAGGCTTAGGCTAAAGCTAGGGCTCCCCTAGCCTAAGGCTAGGGCTCCCCTAGCCTAAGGCTAGGGCACCCGTATGCTCAGGCTAGGGCACCCCTAGGCTCAGGCTAGGGCACCCCTAGGTTTAGGCTAGGGCACCCCTAGGCTTAGGCTAAGGCTAGGGCTCCCCTAGCCTGAGGCTAGGGCTCACCTAGGCTTAGGCTCAGCACCCCTAGACTTAGGCTAGGGCACCCGTAGGCTTAGGCTAAGGCTAGGACTCCCCTAGGCTTAGGCTAGTGCACGCCTAGGCTTAGGCTAGGGCACCCCTAGGATTAGGTTAGGGCACCCCTAGGCTTAGGCTCAGGCACCCCTAGGCTTAGGCTAGGGCACCCCTAAGCTTAGTCTAATGCTTGGGCTCACCTAGCCTAAGGCTAGGGCACCTCTAGGCTTAGACAAGGGTACCACTAGGCTTAGGCTAGGGCACCCCTAGGCTTAGGCTAAGGCTAGGGCTCCCCTAGCCTAAGGCTAGGGCACCCCTAAGCTTAGGGTAGGGCACCATTAAGCTTAGGCTAGGGCAGCCATAGGCTTAAGCTAAGGCAAGGGCTCCCCGAGCCTAAGGCCTGGGCACCCCTAGGCTTAGGCTAGGGCACCCCTAAGCTTAGGCTTAGGCTAGGGCACCCCTAGGCTTAGGCTAGGGCACCCCTAGGTTAAGCTAGGGCACCCCTAAGCTTAGGCTAGGGCACCCCTAGGCTTAAGCTAGGGCACCCCTAGGCTTAGGCTAAGGCCAGGGCTCCCCTAGCCTAAGGCTAGAGCACCCCTAGGCTTAGGCTAGGGCATCCCTAGGCTAAGGCTAGGCCACCCCTAGGCTTAGGTTAGGGCACCCATAAGCTTAGGCTAGGGCACCAATAGGCTTAGGCTAGGGTAACCCTAGGCTTAGCCTATGGCAACCCTAGGCTTAGGCGATGGCACTCCTAGGCTTGTTCTAGGGCACCCCTAGGCTTAGGCTTGGGCACCCATAGGCTTAGGCTAGGGCACCCCTAGGCTTAGGCTAAGGCTAGGGATCTCCTAGCCTAAGGCTAGGGCACCCCTAGGCTTAGGCTAGGGAAGCTCTAGGCTTAGGTTAGGGCACATCTAGGCTTAGGCTTGGGCATCCCTAGGCTTAGGCAGGGGCACCCCTGGTCTTAGGCTAAGGCTAGGGCTCCCCTAGCCTAAGGTTGGGCACCCCTAGGCTTAGGCTAGGGCACCCCTAGGATTAGAATAGGGCACCCCTAGGCTTAGTCTAAGGCTAGGCCACCCCTAGGCTTACGCAAGGGCATCCCTAGACTTACGCTAGGGCACCCCTAGGCTTTGGCTAAGGCTAGGGCTCCCCTAGCCTAAGGTTAGGGCACCCCTAGGCGTCTAGGGCACCCCTAGGCTTAGGGTAGGGCAGCCATAGGCTTAGGCTAAGTCTAAGGCTCCGCTAGCCTGAGGCTAGGGCACACCTAGGCTTAGGGTAGGGCACCCCTAGGCTTAGGCTAAGGCACCCATAGGCTTAGGCTAAGGCTAGGACTCCCCTAGGCTTAGGCTAGGGCACGCCTAGACTTAGGCTAGGGCACCCCTAGGCTTAGATTAGGGCACCCCTAGGCTTAGACTCAGGCACCCCTAAGCTTAGGCTAGGGCACCACTAGGCTTAGGCTAGGGCACCCATAGGCTTAGGCTAGGACACCCCTAGGCTTAGGCTAGGGCACTCCTAGGCTTAGGCTAAGGCCAGGGCTCCCCTAGCCTAAGGCTAGAGCACCCCTAGGCTAAGGCTAGGGCACCCCTACGCTTACGTTAGGGCACCCATAGGCTTAGGCTACGGCACCTCTAGGCTTAGGCTAGGGCACCCCTAGGCTTAGGCTAAGGCTAGGGATCCCCTAGCCTAAGGTTAGGGCACTCCTAGGCTTAGGTTAGGGCACCCGTAGGCTTAGGCTAGGGCACCCCAAGGCTTAGGCTAGGGCACCCCAAGGCTTAGGCTAAGGCACCCCTAGGCTTACGCTAATGTTAGGGCTCCCCTAGCCTAAGGGCTAGGGCACCTCTAGGCTTAGCCTTGGGTACCCCTAGGCTTTGGCTAGGGCACCCCTAGTCTTAGGCTAAGGCTAGGGCTCTCCTAGCCTAAGGCTACGGCACCCCTAGGCTTAGGCTAGGGCACCCCTAGGATTAGGCTAGGGCACCCCTAGGCTTAGGCTAAGGCTAGGTCACCCCTAGGCTTAGGCTAAGGCACCCTAGGCTTAGGCTAGGGCACCCCTAGGCTTAGGCTAGGGCACCCCTAGGCTTAGACTAGGGCACCCCAAGGCTGAGGCTAGGGCACCCCTAAGCTGAGGCTAGGGCAACCCTAGGCTTTGGTTAGGGCACCCGTAGGCTTAGGCTAGGGCATCCCTAGGCTTAGGCTAAGGCTAGGGCTCCCCTAGCCTAAGGCTAGGGCACCCCTAGGCTTAGGCTAGGGCACCCCTAGGTTTAGGCTAGGGCACCCCTAGGCTTAGGCTAAGGCAAGGGCTCCCCTAGCCTATGGCTAGGGCACCCCTAGGCATAGGCTAGGGCACCACTAGGCTTAGGCTAGGGCACCCCTAGGCTTATTCTAGGGCACACCTAGGTTAGGCTAGTTCACCCGTAGACTTAGACTAGGGCACCCCTAGGCTTAAGCTAAGGCTAGGGCACCCCTAGGCTTCGGCTAGTGCAGCCCTGGGCTTAGGTTATGGCACCCCTAGGCTTGGGCTTGGGCACCCCTAGGCTTAGGCTGGGGCACCCCTAGGCTTAGGCTAAGGCTAGGGCTCCCCTAACCTAAGGCTAGGGAACCCCTAGGCTTAGGCTAGGGCACCCCTAGGCTTAAGCTAGGGCACCCGTAGGCTTAGGTTAAGGCTAGGGCTCCCCTATCCTAAGGCTAGGTCACCCCTAGGCTTTGGCTAAGGCACTCCTAGGCTTAGGCTAGGGCACCCCTAGGATTAGGCTAAGGTTAGGGCTCCCCTAGCCTAAGGCTAGAGCACCCCTAGGCTTTGGCTAGGGCACCCCTAGGCTTAGGCTAGGGCACCCCTAGACTTAGGCTAGGGCACCCCTAGGCTTAGGCTAGGGCATCACTAGGCTTAGGCTAGGGCACCCCTAGGCTTAGACTTGGGCACCCCTAGGCTAAGGCTAGGGCTCGCCTAGCCTAATGCTAGGGCACCCCTAGGCTTAGGCTAGGTCCCCTAGCTTAAGGCTATGGCACCCCTAGGCTTAGGCTTGGGTACCCCCAGGCTTAGGCTAGGGCACCCCTAGGCTTAGACTAAGGCTAGGTCTCACCTAGCCTAAGGATAGGGCACCCATAGGCTCGGGTTAGGGCACCCCTAGGCTTAGGCAAGGGAACCCATAGACTTGGCTAAGGCAACGGCTCCCCTAGCCTCAAGCTAGGGCAACCCTAGACTCAGGCTAGGGCACCCATAGGCTTAGGGTAGGGCAATCCTAGGCTTAGGCTAAGGATAGGGCTCACCTAGCCTCAGGTTAGGGCACCCCTAGGCTCAGGCTATGGCACCCCTAGGCTTAGGCCAGGGCTACCCCTAGGCTTAGGCTAAGGCAAGGGCTCCCCTAGCCTAAGGCTACGGCACCCCTAGGCTCAGGTTAGGGCACCCCTACGCTTAGTCTAGGCCACCCCTAGGCTTAGGAAAAGGCTAGGGCACCCCTAGGCTTAGGCTAGGGTAATTCTAGGCTCGACTAACGCTAGAGCTCGCCTAGCCTCAGGCTAGGGCACCCGTAGGCTCAGGCTAGGGCACCCCTAGGCTCAGGCTAGAGCACCCCTAGACTTAGGCTCGGGCACCCCTAGGATTAGGCTAAGCTAGGGCTCCCCTAGCCTTAGGCTTGGTCACCCCTAGACTCAGGCGAGGGCACCCCTAGACTTAGGGTAAGGCAACGTCTCCCAAAGCCTCAGGCTAGGGCACCCCTAGACTAAGGCTAGGGAACCCCTAGGCTTAGGCTAGGGCACCCCTAGGCTTAGGCTAAGGCTAGGGCTCCCCTAGCCTAAGGCTAGTGTACCGTTAGGCTTAGGCTAGGGCACACCTAGGCTTAGGCTAGGGCACCCCTAGGATTAGGCTAGCGCGCCCCTAGTCTTAGGCTAGGGCACCCCTAGGCTTAGGCTGAGGCTAGGCTCCCTTAGCATAAGGTTACAGCACCCCTAGGCTTAGGCTAGGGCACCCCTAGGCTTAGGCTAGGGCAACCCTAGGCTTAGGCTAAGGCTAGGTCACCCCTAGGCTTAGGCTAAGGCACCCTAGGCTTAGGCTAGGGCACCCCTAGGCTTAGGCTAGGGCACCCCTAGGCTTAGGCTAAGGCTAGGGCTCCCTTAGCCTAAGGCTAGGGCATCCCTAGGCTTAGGCTAGGGCACACCTAGGCTTAGCCTAGGGCACCCCTAGGCTTAGGCTAAGGCAAGGACTCCCCTAGCCTATGGCTAGGGCACCCCTAGGATTAGGCTAGGGCACCCCTAGGCTTAGGCAAAGGCACCCCTAGACTTCGGCTAGGGAATCCCTAGGCTTAGGCAAGGGCACCTCTAGGCTTAGGCTAGGGCACCCCTAGGCTTAGGCTAGGGCACCCCTAGGCTTAAGCTAAGGCTAGGGATCCCCTAGCCTAAGGCTATGGCACCCCTAGGCGCAAGCTAGGGCACCCCTAGGCTCAGGCTAGGGCACCCCTAGGCTCAAGCTAGGGCACGCCTAGGCTTAGGCTAGGGCACCTCTAGGCTTAGGCTAGGGCACCACTAGGCTTAGGATAAGGCTAAGGCTCCGAGATCCTCAGGTTAGGCCACCCCTCGACTCAAGCTAGGGCACCCCTAGGCTCAGGCTAGGGCACCCCTAGGCTTAGGCTAAGGCTTGGGCTCACCTAGCCTAAGGCTACGCACCCGTAGGCTCAGGCTAGGGCACCCCTAGGCTCAGGCTAGGGCACCCCTAGGTTTAGGCTAGGGCACCTCTAGGCTTAGGCTAAGGCTAGGGCTCCCCTAGCCTGAGGCTAGGGCTCACCTAGGCTTAGGCTAGGGCACCCCTAGGCTTAGGCTAGGGCACCCGTAGGCTTATGCTAAGGCTAGGACTCCCCTAGGCTTAGGCTAGGGCACACCTAGGCTTAGGCTAGGGCACCCCTAGGCTTAGGTTAGGGCACCCCTAGGCTTAGGCTCAGGCACCCCTAAGCTTAGGCTAGGGCACCCCTAGGCTTAGGCTAATGCTTGGGCTCATCTAGCCTAAGGCTAGGGCACCTCTAGGCTTAGGCTAGGGCACCACTAGGCTTAGGCTAGGGCACCCCTAGGCTTAGGCTAAGGCTAGGGCTCCCCTAGCCTAAGGCTAGGGCACCCCTAAGCTTAGGTTTGGGCACCCCTAAGCTTAGGCTAGGGCAGCCATAGGCTTAAGCTAAGGCAAGGGCTCCCCTAGCCTAAGGCCTGGGCACCCCTAGGCTTAGGCTAGGGCACCCCTAAGCTTAGGCTTAGGCAAGGGCACCCCTAGGCTTAGGCTAGGGGACCCCAAGGCTTAAGCTAGAGCACCCCTAAACTTACGCTAGGGCATCCCTAGGCTAAGGTTAGGGCACCCCTAGGCTTAGGTTATGGCACCCATAGGCTTAGGCTAGGGCACCTCTAGGCATAGGCTCGGGCACCCCTAGGCTTAGGCTAGGGAACCCCTAGGCTTAGGCTAGGGTAACCCTAGGCTTAGGCTAAGGCTAGGGCACCCCTAGGCTTAGGCTAAGGCTAGGGCTCGCCTTGCCTAAGGCTTGGGCACCCTTAGGCTTAGGCAGGGGCACCTCTAGGCTTAGGCTAGGGCACGCCTAGGCTTAGGCTAGGGCACCCCTAGGCTTCGGCTAGGGCACCCATAGGCTTAGGCTAGGGCACCCCTAGGCTTAGGCTAAGGCTAGGTCACCCCTAGGCTTAGGCTAAAGCTAGGGCTCGCCTAGCCTAAGGCTAGGGCACCCCTAGGATTAGGCTAGGGCACCCCTAGGCTTAGGCAAAGGCACCCCTAGGCTTAGGCTAGGGAACCCCTAGGCTTAGGCTAGGGCACCCCTAGGATTAAGCTAAGGCTAGGGATCCCCTAGCCTAAGGCTAGGGCACCCCTAGGCTCAAGCTAGGGCACCCTAGGCTTAGGCTAGGGCACCCGCAGACTCAGGCTAGGGCACCCGAAGCTTAGGCTAGGGCAATCCTAGGCTTAGGCTAAGTCTAGGGCTCCCCTATCCTAAGGCTAGGGCACCCCTAGGCTCAGGTAGGGCTCCCCTAGGCTTAGGCTAGGGCAACCCTAGGCTTAGGCTAAGGCTAGGGCTCCTCTAGCCTAAGGCTAGGGCACCCCTAGCCTAAGGCTAGGGCACCCCTAGGCTTAGGCTAGGGCACCCCTAGGTTTAGGCTAGGGCACCCCTAGGCTTAGGCTAAGGCAAGGGCTCCCCTAGGCTATGGCTAGGGCACCCCTAGGCTCAGGTAGGGCTCCCCTAGACTTAGGCTAGGGCACCCCTAGGCTTAGGCTAAGGCTAGGGCTCCCCTAGCCTAAGGCTAGGGCACCCCTAGCCTAAGGCTAGGGCACTCCTAGGCTTAGGCTAGGGCACCCCTAGGTTTAGGCTAGGGCACCCCTAGGCTTAGGCTAAGGCAAGAGCTCCCCTAGACTATGGCTAGGACACCCCTAGGCTTAGGCTAAGGCAAGGGCTCCCCTAGCCTATGGCTAGGACACCCCTAGGATTAGGCTAGGGCACCCCTAGGCTTAGGCTAGGGCACACCTAGGCTTAGCCTAGGGCACCCATAGGCTAAGGCAAGGGCTTCCCTAGCCTATGGCTAGGACACCCCTAGAATTAGGCTATGGCACCCCTAGGCTTAGGCAAAGGCACCCCTAGACTTAGGCTAGGGAACCCCTAGGCTTAGGCAAGGGCACCCCTAGGCTCAAGCTAGGGCACCCATAGACTCAGGCTAGGGAACCCCTAGGCTTAGGCTAAAGCTAGGTCTCTCCTAGCCTTAGGATAGGGCACCCCTAGGCTTAGGCTAGGGCATGCCTAGGCTTAGGCTAGGGCACCCCTAGGCTTAGGCTAGGGCACCACAAGGGTTAGGACAAGGCTACGGCTCCGAGAGCCTAAGGTTAGGGCACCCCTAGACTCAGGCTATGGCACCCCTAGGCTTAGGCTAGGGAAATCCTAGGCTAGACTAAGGCTAGGGCTCCCCTAGGCTTAGGCTATGGGACCCATATGCTTAGGCTAGGCCACCCTAGGCTTAGGCTAAGGCTAGGACTCCCCTAGTCTTAGGCTAGGGCACACCTAGGCTTAGGCTAGGGCACCCCTAGGCTTAGGCTAGGGCACCCCTAGGCTTAGGCTAAGGCAAGGACTCCCCTAGCCTATGGCTAGGGCACCCCTAGGATTAGGCTAGGGCACCCCTAGGCTTAGGCAAAGGCACCCCTAGACTTCGGCTAGGGAATCCCTAGGCTTAGGCAAGGGCACCTCTAGGCTTAGGCTAGGGCACCCCTAGGCTTAGGCTAGGGCACCCCTAGGCTTAAGCTAAGGCTAGGGATCCCCTAGCCTAAGGCTATGGCACCCCTAGGCGCAAGCTAGGGCACCCCTAGGCTCAGGCTAGGGCACCCCTAGGCTCAAGCTAGGGCACGCCTAGGCTTAGGCTAGGGCACCTCTAGGCTTAGGCTAGGGCACCACTAGGCTTAGGATAAGGCTAAGGCTCCGAGATCCTCAGGTTAGGCCACCCCTCGACTCAAGCTAGGGCACCCCTAGGCTCAGGCTAGGGCACCCCTAGGCTTAGGCTAAGGCTTGGGCTCACCTAGCCTAAGGCTACGCACCCGTAGGCTCAGGCTAGGGCACCCCTAGGCTCAGGCTAGGGCACCCCTAGGTTTAGGCTAGGGCACCTCTAGGCTTAGGCTAAGGCTAGGGCTCCCCTAGCCTGAGGCTAGGGCTCACCTAGGCTTAGGCTAGGGCACCCCTAGGCTTAGGCTAGGGCACCCGTAGGCTTATGCTAAGGCTAGGACTCCCCTAGGCTTAGGCTAGGGCACACCTAGGCTTAGGCTAGGGCACCCCTAGGCTTAGGTTAGGGCACCCCTAGGCTTAGGCTCAGGCACCCCTAAGCTTAGGCTAGGGCACCCCTAGGCTTAGGCTAATGCTTGGGCTCATCTAGCCTAAGGCTAGGGCACCTCTAGGCTTAGGCTAGGGCACCACTAGGCTTAGGCTAGGGCACCCCTAGGCTTAGGCTAAGGCTAGGGCTCCCCTAGCCTAAGGCTAGGGCACCCCTAAGCTTAGGTTTGGGCACCCCTAAGCTTAGGCTAGGGCAGCCATAGGCTTAAGCTAAGGCAAGGGCTCCCCTAGCCTAAGGCCTGGGCACCCCTAGGCTTAGGCTAGGGCACCCCTAAGCTTAGGCTTAGGCAAGGGCACCCCTAGGCTTAGGCTAGGGGACCCCAAGGCTTAAGCTAGAGCACCCCTAAACTTACGCTAGGGCATCCCTAGGCTAAGGTTAGGGCACCCCTAGGCTTAGGTTATGGCACCCATAGGCTTAGGCTAGGGCACCTCTAGGCTTAGGCTCGGGCACCCCTAGGCTTAGGCTAGGGAACCCCTAGGCTTAGGCTAGGGTAACCCTAGGCTTAGGCTAAGGCTAGGGCACCCCTAGGCTTAGGCTAAGGCTAGGGCTCGCCTTGCCTAAGGCTTGGGCACCCTTAGGCTTAGGCAGGGGCACCTCTAGGCTTAGGCTAGGGCACGCCTAGGCTTAGGCTAGGGCACCCCTAGGCTTCGGCTAGGGCACCCATAGGCTTAGGCTAGGGCACCCCTAGGCTTAGGCTAAGGCTAGGTCACCCCTAGGCTTAGGCTAAAGCTAGGGCTCGCCTAGCCTAAGGCTAGGGCACCCCTAGGATTAGGCTAGGGCACCCCTAGGCTTAGGCAAAGGCACCCCTAGGCTTAGGCTAGGGAACCCCTAGGCTTAGGCTAGGGCACCCCTAGGATTAAGCTAAGGCTAGGGATCCCCTAGCCTAAGGCTAGGGCACCCCTAGGCTCAAGCTAGGGCACCCTAGGCTTAGGCTAGGGCACCCGCAGACTCAGGCTAGGGCACCCGAAGCTTAGGCTAGGGCAATCCTAGGCTTAGGCTAAGTCTAGGGCTCCCCTATCCTAAGGCTAGGGCACCCCTAGGCTCAGGTAGGGCTCCCCTAGGCTTAGGCTAGGGCAACCCTAGGCTTAGGCTAAGGCTAGGGCTCCTCTAGCCTAAGGCTAGGGCACCCCTAGCCTAAGGCTAGGGCACCCCTAGGCTTAGGCTAGGGCACCCCTAGGTTTAGGCTAGGGCACCCCTAGGCTTAGGCTAAGGCAAGGGCTCCCCTAGGCTATGGCTAGGGCACCCCTAGGCTCAGGTAGGGCTCCCCTAGACTTAGGCTAGGGCACCCCTAGGCTTAGGCTAAGGCTAGGGCTCCCCTAGCCTAAGGCTAGGGCACCCCTAGCCTAAGGCTAGGGCACTCCTAGGCTTAGGCTAGGGCACCCCTAGGTTTAGGCTAGGGCACCCCTAGGCTTAGGCTAAGGCAAGAGCTCCCCTAGACTATGGCTAGGACACCCCTAGGCTTAGGCTAAGGCAAGGGCTCCCCTAGCCTATGGCTAGGACACCCCTAGGATTAGGCTAGGGCACCCCTAGGCTTAGGCTAGGGCACACCTAGGCTTAGCCTAGGGCACCCATAGGCTAAGGCAAGGGCTTCCCTAGCCTATGGCTAGGACACCCCTAGAATTAGGCTATGGCACCCCTAGGCTTAGGCAAAGGCACCCCTAGACTTAGGCTAGGGAACCCCTAGGCTTAGGCAAGGGCACCCCTAGGCTCAAGCTAGGGCACCCATAGACTCAGGCTAGGGCACCCCTAGGCTTAGGCTAAAGCTAGGTCTCTCCTAGCCTTAGGATAGGGCACCCCTAGGCTTAGGCTAGGGCATGCCTAGGCTTAGGCTAGGGCACCCCTAGGCTTAGGCTAGGGCACCACAAGGGTTAGGACAAGGCTACGGCTCCGAGAGCCTAAGGTTAGGGCACCCCTAGACTCAGGCTATGGCACCCCTAGGCTTAGGCTAGGGCAATCCTAGGCTAGACTAAGGCTAGGGCTCCCCTAGGCTTAGGCTATGGGACCCATATGCTTAGGCTAGGCCACCCTAGGCTTAGGCTAAGGCTAGGACTCCCCTAGTCTTAGGCTAGGGCACACCTAGGCTTAGGCTAGGGCACCCCTAGGCTTAGGCTAGGGCACCCCTAGGCTTAGGCTAGGGCACACCTACGCTTAGGCTAGGGCACCCCTAGGCTTAGGCTCAGCACCCCTAGGCTTAGGCTAGGGCACCCGTAGGCTTAGGCTAAGTCTAGGACTCCCCTAGGCTTAGGCTAGGGCACGCCTAGGCTTAGGCTAGGGCACCCCTAGGATTAGGTTAGGGCACCCCTAGGCTTAGGCTCAGGCACCCCTAGGCTTAGGCTAGGGCACCCATAGGCTTAGTCTAATGCTTGGGCTCACCTAGCCTAAGGCTAGGGCACCTCTAGGCTTAGACAAGGGTACCACTAGGCTTAGGCTAGGGCACCCCTAGGCTTAGGCTAAGGCTAGGGCTCCCCTAGCCTAAGGCTAGGGCACCCCTAAGCTTAGGGTAGGGCACCATTAAGCTTAGGCTAGGGCAGCCATAGGCTTAAGCTAAGGCAAGGGCTCCCCTAGCCTAAGGCCTGGGCACCCCTAGGCTTAGGCTAGGGCACCCCTAAGCTTAGGCTTAGGCTAGGGCACCCCTAGGCTTAGGCTAGGGCACCCCTAGGTTAAGCTAGGGCACCCCTAAGCTTAGGCTAGGGCACCCCTAGGCTTAAGCTAGGGCACCCCTAGGCTTAGGCTAAGGCCAGGGCTCCCCTAGCCTAAGGCTAGAGCACCCCTAGGATTAGGATAGGGCATCCCTAGGCTAAGGCTAGGCCACCCCTAGGCTTAGGTTAGGGCACCCATAAGCTTAGGCTAGGGCACCCATAGGCTTAGGCTAGGGCACCCCTAGGCTTAGGCTAAGGCTAGGGCTCGCCTAGCCTAAGGCTAGGGCACCCCTAGGCTTAGGCTAGGGAAGCTCTAGGCTTAGGTTAGGGCACATCTAGGCTTAGGCTTGGGCATCCCTAGGCTTAGGCAGGGGCACCCCTGGTCTTAGGCTAAGGCTAGGGCTCCCCTAGCCTAAGGTTGGGCACCCCTAGGCTTAGGCTAGGGCACCCCTAGGATTAGACTAGGGCACCCCTAGGCTTAGTCTAAGGCTAGGGCAGCCCTAGGCTTAGGCAAGGGCATCCCTAGACTTACGCCAGGGCACCCCTAGGCTTTGGCTAAGGCTAGGGCTCCCCTAGCCTAAGGTTAGGGCACCCCTAGGCGTCTAGGGCACCCCTTGGCTTAGGCTAGGGCACCCCTAGGCTTAGGCTAAGGCCAGGGCTCCCCTAGCCTAAGGCTAGAGCATCCCTAGGCTTAGGCTGGGGCACCCCTAGGCTAAGGCTAGGGCACCCTACGCTTAGGTTAGGGCACCCATAGGCTTAGGCTACGGCACCTCTAGGCTTAGGCTAGGGCACCCCTAGGCTTAGGCTAGGGCACCCCTAGGTTTAGGTTAGGGCAACCATAGGCTTAGGCTAAGGCACCCCTAGGCTTAGGCTAAGGCTAGGGATCCCCTAGCCTAAGGCTAGGGCACTCCTAGGCTTAGGCTAGGGCACCCGTAGGCTTAGGCTAGGGCACCCCTAGGCTTAGGCTAGGGCACCCCTAGGCTTAGGCTAATGCTTGGGCTCATCTAGCCTAAGGCTAGGGCACCTCTAGGCTTAGGCTAGGGCACCACTAGGCTTAGGCTAGGGCACCCCTAGGCTTAGGCTAAGGCTAGGGCTCCCCTAGCCTAAGGCTAGGGCACCCCTAAGCTTAGGTTTGGGCACCCCTAAGCTTAGGCTAGGGCAGCCATAGGCTTAAGCTAAGGCAAGGGCTCCCCTAGCCTAAGGCCTGGGCACCCCTAGGCTTAGGCTAGGGCACCCCTAAGCTTAGGCTTAGGCAAGGGCACCCCTAGGCTTAGGCTAGGGGACCCCAAGGCTTAAGCTAGAGCACCCCTAAACTTACGCTAGGGCATCCCTAGGCTAAGGTTAGGGCACCCCTAGGCTTAGGTTAGGGCACCCATAGGCTTAGGCTAGGGCACCTCTAGGCTTAGGCTCTGGCACCCCTAGGCTTAGGCTAGGGAACCCCTAGGCTTAGGCTAGGGTAACCCTAGGCTTAGGCTAAGGCTAGGGCACCCCTAGGCTTAGGCTAAGGCTAGGGTTCGCCTTGCCTAAGGCTTGGGCACCCTTAGGCTTAGGCAGGGGCACCTCTAGGCTTAGGCTAGGGCACGCCTAGGCTTAGGCTAGGGCACCCCTAGGCTTAGGCTAGGGCACCCATAGGCTTAGGCTAGGGCACCCCTAGGCTTAGGCTAAGGCTAGGGCACCCCTAGGCTTAGGCTAAGGCTAGGGCTCGCCTAGCCTAAGGCTAGGGCACCCCTAGGATTAGGCTAGGGCACCCCTAGGCTTAGGCAAAGGCACCCGTAGGCTTAGGCTAGGGAACCCCTAGGCTTAGGCTAGGGCACCCCTAGGATTAAGCTAAGGCTAGGGATCCCCTAGCCTAAGGCTAGGGCACCCCTAGGCTCAAGCTAGGGCACCCTAGGCTTAGGCTAGGGCACCCGCAGACTCAGGCTAGGGCACCCGAAGCTTAGGCTAGGGCAATCCTAGGCTTAGGCTAAGTCTAGGGCTCCCCTATCCTAAGGCTAGGGCACCCCTAGGCTCAGGTAGGGCTCCCGTAGGCTTAGGCTAGGGCACCCCTAGGCTTAGGCTAAGGCTAGGGCTCCCCTAGCCTAAGGCTTGGGCACCCCTAGCCTAAGGCTAGGGCACCCCTAGGCTTAGGCTAGGGCACCCCTAGGTTTAGGCTAGGGCACCCCTAGGCTTAGGCTAAGGCCAGGGCTCCCCTAGGCTATGGCTAGGGCACCCCTAGGCTCAGGTAGGGCTCCCCTAGGCTTAGGCTAGGGCACCCCTAGGCTTAGGCTAAGGCTAGGGCTCCCCTAGCCTAAGGCTAGGGCACCCCTAGCCTAAGGCTAGGGCACTCCTAGGCTTAGGCTAGGGCACCCCTAGGTTTAGGCTAGGGCACCCCTAGGCTTAGGCTAAGGCAAGGGCTCCCCTAGACTATGGCTAGGACACCCCTAGGCTTAGGCTAAGGCAAGGGCTCCCCTAGCCTATGGCTAGGACACCCCTAGGATTAGGCTAGGGCACCCCTAGGCTTAGGCTAGGGCACACCTAGGCTTAGCCTAGGGCACCCATAGGCTAAGGCAAGGGCTTCCCTAGCCTATGGCTAGGACACCCCTAGAATTAGGCTATGGCACCCCTAGGCTTAGGCAAAGGCACCCCTAGACTTAGGCTAGGGAACCCCTAGGCTTAGGCAAGGGCACCCCTAGGCTTAGGCTAGGGCACCCCTAGGCTTAGGCTAGGGCACCCCTAGATTTAAGCTAAGGCACCCATAGACTCAGGCTAGGGCACCCCTAGGCTTAGGCTAAGGCTAGGTCTCTCCTAGCCTTAGGATAGGGCACCCCTAGGCTTAGGCTAGGGCATGCCTAGGCTTAGGCTAGGGCACCCCTAGGCTTAGGCTAGGGCACCACAAGGCTTAGGATAAGGCTACGGCTCCGAGAGCCTAAGGTTAGGGCACCCCTAGACTCAGGCTATGGCACCCCTAGGCTTAGGCTAGGATAATCCTAGGCTAGACTAAGGCTAGGGCTCCCCTAGGCTTAGGCTAAGGGACCCATATGCTTAGGCTAGGCCACCCTAGGCTTAGGCTAAGGCTAGGACTCCCCTAGTCTTAGGCTAGGGCACACCTAGGCTTAGGCTAGGGCACCCCTAGGCTTAGGCTAGGGCACCCCTAGGCTTAGGCTAGGGCACACCTACGCTTAGGCTAGGGCACCCCTAGGCTTAGGCTAAGGCTAGGACTCCCCTAGGCTTAGGCTAGGGCACGCCTAGGCTTAGGCTAGGGCACCCCTAGGATTAGGTTAGGGCACCCCTAGGCTTAGGCTCAGGCACCCCTAGGCTTAGGCTAGTGCACCCCTAGGCTTAGTCTAATGCTTGGGCTCACCTAGCCTAAGGCTAGGGCACCTCTAGGCTTAGACAAGGGTACCACTAGGCTTAGGCTAGGGCACCCCTAGGCTTAGGCTAAGGCTAGGGCTCCCCTAGCCTAAGACTAGGGCACCCCTAAGCTTAGGGTAGGGCACCATTAAGCTTAGGCTAGGGCAGCCATAGGCTTAAGCTAAGGCAAGGGCTCCCCTAGCCTAAGGCCTGGGCACCCCTAGGCTTAGGCTAGGGCACCCCTAAGCTTAGGCTTAGGCTAGGGCACCCCTAGGCTTAGGCTAGGGCACCCCTAGGTTAAGCTAGGGCACCCCTAAGCTTAGGCTAGGGCACCCCTAGGCTTAAGCTAGGGCACCCCTAGGCTTAGGCTAATGCCAGGGCTCCCCTAGCCTAAGGCTAGAGCACCCCTAGGCTTAGGCTAGGGCATCCCTAGGCTAAGGCTAGGCCACCCCTAGGCTTAGGTTAGGGCACCCATAAGCTTAGGCTAGGGCACCCATAGGCTTAGGCTAGGGCACCCCTAGGCTTAGGCTAAGGCTAGGGCACGCCTAGCCTAAGGCTAGGGCACCCCTAGGCTTAGGCAAGGGAAGCTCTAGGCTTAGGTTAGGGCACATCTAGGCTTAGGCGTGGGCATCCCTAGGCTTAGGCAGGGGCACCCCTGGTCTTAGGCTAAGGCTAGGGCTCCCCTAGCCTAAGGTTGGGCACCCCTAGGCTTAGGCTAGGGCACCCCTAGGATTAGACTAGGGCACCCCTAGGCTTAGTCTAAGGCTAGGGCACCCCTAGGCTTAGGCAAGGGTATCCCTAGACTTACGCCAGGGCACCCCTAGGCTTTGGCTAAGGCTAGGGCTCCCCTAGCCTAAGGTTAGGGCACCCCTAGGCGTCTAGGGCACCCCTAGGCTTAGGCTAGGGCACCCCTAGGCTTAGGCAAAGGCTAGGACTCCCCTAGGCTTAGGCTACGGCACGCCTAGGCTTAGGCTAGGGCACCCCTAGGCTTAGATTAGGGCACCCCTAGGCTTAGGCTCAGGCACCCCTAAGCTTAGGCTAGGGCACCACTAGGCTTAGGCTAGGGCACCCATAGGCTTAGGCTAGGACACCCCTAGGCTTAGGCTAGGGCACTCCTAGGCTTAGGCTAAGGCCAGAGCTCCCCTAGCCTAAGGCTAGAGCATCCCTAGGCTTAGGCTAGGGCACCCCTAGGCTAAGGCTAGGGCACCCCTACGCTTAGGTTAGGGCACCCATAGGCTTAGGCTACGGCACCTCTAGGCTTAGGCTAGGGCACCCCTAGGCTTAGGCTAGGGCACCCCTAGGTTTAGGTAGGGCAACCATAGGCTTAGGCTAAGGCACCCCTAGGCTTAGGCTAAGGCTAGGGATCCCCTAGCCTAAGGCTAGGGCACTCCTAGGCTTAGGCTAGGGCACCCGTAGGCTTAGGCTAGGGCACCCCTAGGCTTAGGCTAGGGCACCCCAAGGCTTAGGCTAAGGCACCCCTAGGCTTACGCTAAGGTTAGGGCTCCCCTAGCCTAAGGTTAGGGCACCTCTAGGCTTAGCCTAGGGTACCCCTAGGCTTTGGCTAGGGCACCCCTAGTCTTAGGCTAAAGCTAGGGCTCTCCTAGCCTAAGGCTATGGCACCCCTAGGCTTAGGCTAGGGCACCCCTAGGATTAGGCTAGGGCACCCCTAGGCTTAGGCTAAGGCTAGGTCACCCCTAGGCTTAGGCTAAGGCACCCTAGGCTTAGGCTAGGGCACCCCTAGGCTTAGGCTAGGGCACCCCTAGGCTTAGACTAGGGCACCCCAAGGCTGAGGCTAGGGCACCCCTAAGCTGAGGCTAGGGCAACCCTAGGCTTTGGTTAGGGCACCCGTAGGCTTAGGCTAGGGCATCCCTAGGCTTAGGCTAAGGCTAGGGCTCCCCTAGCCTAAGGCTAGGGCACCGCTAGGGTTAGGCTAGGGCACCCCGAGGTTTAGGCAAGGGCACCCCTAGGCTTAGGCTAAGGCAAGGGCTCCCCTAGCCTATGGCTAGGGCACCCCTAGGCATAGGCTAGGGCACCACTAGGCTTAGGCTAGGGCACCCCTAGGCTTATTCTAGGGCACCCCTAGGTTAGGCTAGTTCACCCGTAGACTTATACTAGGGCACCCCTAGGCTTAAGCTAAGGCTAGGGCACCCCTAGGCTTCGGCTAGTGCAGCCCTGGGCTTAGGTTATGGCACCCCTAGGCTTGGGCTTGGGCACCCCTAGGCTTAGGCTGGGGCACCCCTAGGCTTAGGCTAAGGCTAGGGCTCCCCTAACCTAAGGCTAGGGAACCCCTAGGCTTAGGCTAGGGCACCCCTAGGCTTAAGCTGGGGCACCCGTAGGCTTAGGTTAAGGCTAGGGCTCCCCTATCCTAAGGCTAGGTCACCCCTAGGCTTTGGCTAAGGCACTCCTAGGCTTAGGCTAGGGCACCCCTAGGATTAGGCTAAGGTTAGGGCTCCCCTAGCCTAAGGCTAGAGCACCCCTAGGCTTAGGCTAGGGCACCCCTAGGCTTAGGCTAGGGCACCCCTAGACTTAGGCTAGGGCACCCCTAGGCTTAGGCTAG
Source organism: Tenrec ecaudatus (assembly GCF_050624435.1). Taxonomy (NCBI): domain Eukaryota; kingdom Metazoa; phylum Chordata; class Mammalia; order Afrosoricida; family Tenrecidae; genus Tenrec; species Tenrec ecaudatus. The sequence goes on from NW_027458063.1 coordinate 198,160, forward strand.
GGCATCACTAGGCTTAGGCTAGGGCACCCCTAGGCTTAGACTTGGGCACCCCTAGGCTAAGGCTAGGGCTCGCCTAGCCTAATGCTAGGGCACCCCTAGGCTTAGGCTAGGTCCCCTAGCTTAAGGCTATGGCACCCCTAGGCTTAGGCTTGGGTACCCCCAGGCTTAGGCTAGGGCACCCCTAGGCTTAGGCTAGGGCATCACTAGGCTTAGGCTAGGGCACCCCTAGGCTTAGACTTGGGCACCCCGAGGCTAAGGCTAGGGCTCGCCTAGCCTAATGCTAGGGCACCCCTAGGCTTAGGCTAGGTCCCCTAGCTTAAGGCTATGGCACCCCTAGGCTTAGGCTTGGGTACCCCCAGGCTTAGGCTAGGGCACCCCTAGGCTTAGACTAAGGCTAGGTCTCACCTAGCCTAAGGATAGGGCACCCATAGGCTCGGGTTAGGGCACCCCTAGGCTTAGGCAAGGGAACCCATAGACTTGGCTAAGGCAACGGCTCCCCTAGCCTCAAGCTAGGGCAACCCTAGACTCAGGCTAGGGCACCCATAGGCTTAGGGTAGGGCAATCCTAGGCTTAGGCTAAGGATAGGGCTCACCTAGCCTCAGGTTAGGGCACCCCTAGGCTCAGGCTATGGCACCCCTAGGCTTAGGCCAGGGCTACCCCTAGGCTTAGGCTAAGGCAAGGGCTCCCCTAGCCTAAGGCTACGGCACCCCTAGGCTCAGGTTAGGGCACCCCTACGCTTAGTCCAGGCCACCCCTAGGCTTAGGAAAAGGCTAGGGCACCCCTAGGCTTAGGCTAGGGTAATTCTAGGCTCGACTAACGCTAGAGCTCGCCTAGCCTCAGGCTAGGGCACCCGTAGGCTCAGGCTAGGGCACCCCTAGGCTCAGGCTAGAGCACCCCTAGACTTAGGCTCGGGTACCCCTAGGATTAGGCTAAGCTAGGGCTCCCCTAGCCTTAGGCTTGGTCACCCCTAGACTCAGGCGAGGGCACCCCTAGACTTAGGGTAAGGCAACGTCTCCCAAAGCCTCAGGCTAGGGCACCCCTAGGATTAGGCTAGCGCGCCCCTAGTCTTTGGCTAGGGCACCCCTAGGCTTAGGCTGAGGCTAGGCTCCCCTAGCCTAAGGTTACAGCACCCCTAGGCTTAGTCTAGGGCACCCCTAGGCTTAGGCTAGGGCAACCCTAGGCTTAGGCTAAGGCTAGGTCACCCCTAGGCTTAGGCTAAGGCACCCTAGGCTTAGGCTAGGGCACCCCTAGGCTTAGGCTAGGGCACCCCTAGGCTTAGGCTAAGGCTAGGGCTCCCTTAGCCTAAGGCTAGGGCACCCCTAGGCTTAGGCTAGGGCACACCTAGGCTTAGCCTAGGGCACCCCTAGGCTTAGGCTAAGGCAAGGGCTCCCCTAGCCTATGGCTAGGGCACCCCTAGGATTAGGCTAGGGCACCCCTAGGCTTAGGCAAAGGCACCCCTAGACTTAGGCTAGGAAATCCCTAGGCTTAGGCAAGCGCACCTCTAGGCTTATGCTAGGGCACCCCTAGGCTTAGGCTAGAGCACCCCTAGGCTTAAGCTAAGGCTAGGGCACCCCTAGGCTCAAGCTAGGGCACCCCTAGGCTCAGGCTAGGGCACCCCTAGGCTCAAGCTAGGGCACGCCTAGGCTCAGGCTAGGGCACCCCTAGGCTTAGGCTAAGGCTAGGGCTCACCTAGCCTAAGGCTAGGGCACCCGTAGGCTCAGGCTAGGGCACCCCTAGGCTCAGGCTAGGGCACCCCTAGGTTTAGGCTAGGGCACCTCTAGGCTTAGGCTAAGGCTAGGGCTCCCCTAGCCTGAGGCTAGGGCTCACCTAGGCTTAGGCTAGGGCACCCCTAGGCTTAGGCTAGGGCACCCGTAGGCTTATGCTAAGGCTAGGACTCCCCTAGGCTTAGGCTAGGGCACACCTAGGCTTAGGCTAGGGCACCCCTAGGCTTAGGTTAGGGCACCCCTAGGCTTAGGCTCAGGCACCCCTAAGCTTAGGCTAGGGCACCCCTAGGCTTAGGCTAATGCTTGGGCTCATCTAGCCTAAGGCTAGGGCACCTCTAGGCTTAGGCAAGGGCACCACTAGGCTTAGGCTAGGGCACCCCTAGGCTTAGGCTAAGGCTAGGGCTCCCCTAGCCTAAGGCTAGGGCACCCCTAAGCTTAGGTTTGGGAACCCCTAAGCTTAGGCTAGGGCAGCCATAGGCTTAAGCTAAGGCAAGGGCTCCCCTAGCCTAAGGCCTGGGCACCCCTAGGCTTAGGCTAGGGCACCCCTAAGCTTAGGCTTAGGCAAGGGCACCCCTAGGCTTAGGCTAGGGGATCCCAAGGCTTAAGCTAGAGCACCCCTAAACTTACGCTAGGGCATCCCTAGGCTAAGGTTAGGGCACCCCTAGGCTTAGGTTAGGGCACCCATAGGCTTAGGCTAGGGCACCTCTAGGCTTAGGCTCGGGCACCCCTAGGCTTAGGCTAGGGAACCCCTAGGCTTAGGCTAGGGTAAACCTAGGCTTAGGCTAAGGCTAGGGCACCCCTAGGCTTAGGCTAAGGCTAGGGCTCGCCTAGCCTAAGGCTTGGGCACCCTTAGGCTTAGGCAGGGGCACCTCTAGGCTTAGTCTAGGGCACGCCTAGGCTTAGGCTAGGGAACTCCTAGGCTTAGGCTAGGGCACCCATAGGCTTAGGCTAGGGCACCCCTAGGCTTAGGCTAAGGCTAGGGCACCCCTAGGCTTAAGCTAAGGCTAGGGATCCCCTAGCCTAAGGCTAGGGCACCCCTAGGCTCAAGCTAGGGCACCCCTAGGCTTAGGCTAGGGCACCCGCAGACTCAGGCTTGGGCACCCGAAGCTTAGGCTAGGGCAATCCTAGGCTTAGGCTAAGTCTAGGGCTCCCCTATCCTAAGGCTAGGGCACCCCTAGGCTCAGGTAGGGCTCCCCTAGGCTTAGGCTAGGGCACCCCTAGGCTTAGGCTAAGGCTAGGGCTCCCCTAGCCTAAGGCTAGGGCACCCCTAGCCTAAGGCTAGGGCACCCCTAGGCTTAGGCTAGGGCACCCCTAGGTTTAGGCTTGGGCACCCCTAGGCTTAGGCTAAGGCAAGGGCTCCCCTAGGCTATAGCTAGGGCACCCCTAGGCTCAGGTAGGGCTCCCCTAGGCTTAGGCTAGGGCACCCCTAGGCTTAGGCTAAGGCTAGGGCTCCCCTAGCCTAAGGCTAGGGCACCCCTAGCCTAAGGCTAGGGCACTCCTAGGCTTAGGCTAGGGCACCCCTAGGATTAGGCTAGGGCACCCCTAGGCTTAAGCTAAGGCTAGGGATCCCCTAGCCTAAGGCTAGGGCACCCCTTGGCTTAGGCAAGGGAACCCCTAGGCTTAGGCTAGGGCACCCCTAGGCTTAGGCTAGGGCACCACTAGGCTTAAGCTAAGGCTAGGGCTCTCCTAGCCTTAGGATAGGGCATCCCTAGGCTTAGGCTAGGGCATGCCTAGGCTTAGGCTAGGGCTACCCTAGGTTTAGGCTAGGGCACCACTAGGCTTAGGATAAGGCTACGGCTCCGAGACTCAGCTTAGGGCACCCCTAGACTCCGGCTATGGCACCCCTAGGCTTAGGCTAGGGCAATCCTAGGCTAGACTAAGGCTAGGGCTCCCCTAACCTTATGCTAGGGCAACCGTAGGCTCAGGCTAGGGCACCCATAGGCTTAGGCTAGGGCACGCCTAGGCTTAGGCTAGGGCACCCCTAGGCTTAGGCTAGGGCACCCCTAGGCTTAGGCTAAGGCACACCTAGGCTTAGGCTAGGGCACCCCTAGGCTTAGGCTAAGGCTAGGGCTCCCCTAGCCTAGGGCTGGGGCACCTATAGGCTCAGGCTAGGGCACCCCTAGGCTCAGGCTAGGGCACCCCTAGGTTTAGGCTAGGGCAACCCTAGGCTTAGGCTAAGGCTAGGGCTCCCCTAGCGTGAGGCTAGGGCTCACCTAGGCTTAGGCTCAGGCACCCCTAGGCTTAGGCTAAGGCACCCGTTGTCTTAGGCTAAGGCTAGGACTCCCCTAGGCTTAGGCTAGGGAACGCCTAGGCTTAGGCTAGGGCACCCCTAGGCTTAGGTTAGTGCACCCCTAGGCTTAGGCTCAGGCACCCCTAGGCTTAGGCTAGGGCACCCCTAGGCTTAGGCTAGGCCACCCCTAGGCTTTGGCTAAGGCTAGGGCTCCGCTAGCCTAAGGCTAGGGAACCCCTAAGCTTTGGTAGGGCACCCCTAAGCTTAGGCTAGGACACCCCTAGGCTTAAGCTAAGGCAAGGGCTCCCCTAGCCTAAGGCTAGAGCACCCCTAGGCCTAGGCGATGGCACCCCTAGGCTTGTTCTAGGGCACCCCTAGGCTTAGGCTAGGGCACTCATATGCTTAGGCTAGAGCACCCCTAGGCTTAGGCTAAGTCTAGGGCACCCCTAGGCTTAGGCTAAGGCTAGGGCTCGCCTAGCCTAAGGCTAGGGCACCCCTAGGCTTAGGCTAGGTCAGCTCTAGGCTTAGGTTAGGGCACATCTAGGCTTAGGCTTGGGCACCCCTAGGCTTAGGCAGGGGCACCTCTGGTCTTAGGCTAAGGCTAGGGCTCCCCTAGCCTAAGGCTAGGGCACCCCTAGGCTTAGGCTACGGCACCCCTAGGATTAGACTAGGGCACTCCTAGGCTTAGTCTAAGGCTAGGGCACCCATAGGCTTAGGCTAGGGCACCCATAGACTTAGGCTAGGGCACCCCTAGGCTTAGGCAAGGGCATCCTAGACTTACGCTAGGGCACCCCTAGGCTTAGGCTAAGGCTAGGGCTCCCCTAGCCTAAGGTTAGGGCACCCCTAGGCTTAGGCTAGGGCAGCCATAGGCTTAGGCTAAGTCTAGGGCTCCCCGAGGCTTAGGCTAGGGCACCCCTAGGCTTAGGCTAGGGCAACCATAGGCTTAGGCTAAGTCTAGGGCTCCCCTACGCTTAGGCTATGGCACCCCTAGGCTTAGGCTAGGGCAGCCATAGGCTTAGGCTAAGGCTAGGGCACCCCTAGGATTAGGCTAAGGCTAGGGCTCGCCTAGCCTAAGGCTAGGGCACCCCTAGGCTTAGGCTAGGGCAGCTCTAGACTTAGGTTAGGGCACGTCTAAGCTTAGGCTTGGGCACCCCTAGGCTTAGGCAGGGGCACCCCTGGTCTTAGGCTAAGGCTTGGGCTTACCTAGCCTAAGGCTAGGGCACCTCTAGTCTTAGGCTAGGGCACCCCTAGTCTTAGGTTAGGGCACCCCTAGACTTAGGCTAGGGCACCCCTAAGCTTAGACTAAGGCTAGGGCTCCCCTAGCCTAAGACTAGGGCATCCCTAAGCTTAGGCTAGGGGACGCCTAGGCTTAGGCTAGGGCACCCCTAGGCTTAGGCTAGGGAACACCTAGGCTTAGGCTAAGGCTAGGGCTCCCCGAGGCTTAGGCTAGGGCACCCCTAGGCTTAGGCTAGGGCAGCCATAGGCTTAGGCTAAGTCTAGGGCTCCCCTAGGCTTAGGCTAGGGCACCCCTAGGCTTAGGCTAGGGCAGACATAGGCTTAGGCTAAGTCTAGGGCACCCCTAGGCTTAGGCTAAGGCTAGGACTCCCCTAGGCTTAGGCTAGGGCATGCCTAGGCTTCGGTTAGGGCACCCCTAGGCTTAGGTTAGGGCACCCCTAGGCTTAGGCTCAGGCACCCCTAGGCTTAGGCTAGGGCACCACTAGGCTTAGGCTAAGGCTTGGGCTTACCTAGCCTAAGGCTAGGGCACCTCTAGTCTTAGGCTAGGGCACCCCTAGGCTTAGGTTAGGGCACCCCTAGACTTAGGCTAGGGCACCCCTAAGCTAGACTAAGGCTAGGGCTCCCCTAGCCTAAGACTAGGGCATCCCTAAGCTTAGGCTAGGGGACGCCTAGGCTTAGGCTAGGGCACCCCTAGGCTTAGGCTAGGGAACACCTAGGCTTAGGCTAAGGCTAGGGCTCCCCTAGCCTAAGGCTAGGGCACCCCTAGGCTTAGGCTAGGGCACACCTAGGCTTAGCCTAGGGCACCCCTAGGTTTAGGCTAAGGCAAGGGCTCCCTTAGGCTATGGCTAGGACACCCCTAGGATTAGGCAAAGGCACCCCTAGACTTAGGCTAGGGAACCCCTAGGCTTAGGCAAGGGCACCCCTAGGCTTAGGCTAGGGCACCCCTAGGCTTAGGCTAGGGCACCCCTAGGCTTAGGCTAGGCCACACCTAGGCTTAAGCTAAGGCTAAGGATCCCCTAGCCTAAGGCTAGGTCACCCCTAGGCTCAAGCTAGGGCACCCCTAGGCTCAGGCTAGGGCACCCCTAGGCTTAGGCTTAGGCTAGGGCATGCCTAGGCTTAGGCTAGGGCACACCTAGGCTTAGGCTCGGGCACCACTAGGCTTAGGATAAGGCTACGGCTCCGAGAGCCTCAGGTTAGGGCACCCTAGACTCAGGCTATGGCAACCCTAGGCTTAGGCTAGGGCAATCCTAGGCTAGACTAAGGCTAGGGCTCCCCTAACCTTATGCTAGGGCACCCGTAGGATCAGGCTAGGGAACCCATAGGCTTAGGCTAGGGCACCCCTAGGCTTAGGCTAAGGCTAGGACTCCCCTAGGCTTAGGCTAGGGGAAGCCTAGGCTTAGGCTAGGGCACCCCTGGGCTTAGGCTAGGGCACCCCTAGGCTTAGGCTAGGGCACCCCTAGGCTTAGGCTAGGGCACCCCTAGGCTTAGGCTATGGGACACATAGGCTTAGGCTAGGCCACCCCTAGGCTTAGTGTAAGGTTAGGGCTCCCCTAGCCTAAGGCTAGGGCACCCGTAGGCTCAGGCTAGGGCACCCCTAGGCTTAGGCTAAGGCTAGGGCTCCCCTAGCCTGAGGCTAGGGCTCACCTAGGCTTAGGCTAGGGCACCCCTAGGCTTAGGCTAGGGCATCCGTAGGCTTAGGCTAAGGCTAGGATTCCCTAGGCTTAGGCTAGGGCACGCCTAGGCTTAGGCTAGGGCACCCCTAGGCTTAGGTTAGGGCACCCCTAGGCTTAGGCTCAGGCACCCCTAGGCTTAGGCTAGGGCACCCCTAGGCTTAGGCTAATGCTTGGTCTCACCTAGCCTAAGGCTAGGGCACCTCTAGGCTTAGGGTAGGGCACCACTAGGCTTAGGCTATGGCAGCCATAGGCTTAAGCTAAGGCTGGGCTCCCCTAGCCTAAGGCCTTGGTACCCCTAGGCTTAGGCTAGCGCACCCCTAAGCTTAGGCTTAGGCTAAGGCACCCCTAGGCTTAGGCTAAGGCTAGGACTCCCCTAGGCTTAGGCTAGGGCATGCCTAGGCTTCGGTTAGGGCACCCCTAGGCTTAGGTTAGGGCACCCCTAGGCTTAGGCTCAGGCACTCCTAGGCTTAGGCTAGGGCACCACTAGGCTTAGGCTAAGGCTTGGGCTTACCTAGCCTAAGGCTAGGGCACCTCTAGTCTTAGGCTAGGGCACCCCTAGGCTTAGGTTAGGGCACCCCTAGACTTAGGCTAGGGCACCCCTAAGCTTAGACTAAGGCTAGGGCTCCCCTAGCCTAAGACTAGGGCATCCCTAAGCTTAGGCTAGGGGACGCCTAGGCTTAGGCTAGGGCACCCCTAGGCTTAGGCTAGGGAACACCTAGGCTTAGGCTAAGGCTAGGGCTCCCCTAGCCTAAGGCTAGGGCACCCCTAGGCTTAGGCTAGGGCACACCTAGGCTTAGCCTAGGGCACCCCTAGGTTTAGGCTAAGGCAAGGGCTCCCTTAGGCTATGGCTAGGACACCCCTAGGATTAGGCAAAGGCACCCCTAGACTTAGGCTAGGGAACCCCTAGGCTTAGGCAAGGGCACCCCTAGGCTTAGGCTAGGGCACCCCTAGGCTTAGGCTAGGGCACCCCTAGGCTTAGGCTAGGCCACACCTAGGCTTAAGCTAAGGCTAAGGATCCCCTAGCCTAAGGCTAGGTCACCCCTAGGCTCAAGCTAGGGCACCCCTAGACTCAGGCTAGGGCACCCCTAGGCTTAGGCTTAGGCTAGGGCATGCCTAGGCTTAGGCTAGGGCACGCCTAGGCTTAGGCTCGGGCACCACTAGGCTTAGGATAAGGCTACGGCTCCGAGAGCCTCAGGTTAGGGCACCCTAGACTCAGGCTATGGCAACCCTAGGCTTAGGCTAGGGCAATCCTAGGCTAGACTAAGGCTAGGGCTCCCCTAACCTTATGCTAGGGCACCCGTAGGATCAGGCTAGGGAACCCATAGGCTTAGGCTAGGGCACCCCTAGGCTTAGGCTAAGGCTAGGACTCCCCTAGGCTTAGCCTAGGGGAAGCCTAGGCTTAGGCTAGGGCACCCCTAGGCTTAGGCTAGGGCACCCCTAGGCTTAGGCTAGGGCACCCCTAGGCTTAGGCTAGGGCACCCCTAGGCTTAGGCTATGGGACACATAGGCTTAGGTTAGGCCACCCCTAGGCTTAGGGTAAGGTTAGGGCTCCCCTAGCCTAAGGCTAGGGCACCCGTAGGCTCAGGCTAAGGCACCCCTAGGCTTATGCTAAGGCTAGGGCTCCCCTAGCCTGAGGCTAGGGCTCACCTAGGCTTAGGCTAGGGCACCCCTAGGCTTAGGCTAGGGCACCCGTAGGCTTAGGCTAAGGCTAGGATTCCCTAGGCTTAGGCTAGGGCACGCCTAGGCTTAGGCTAGGGCACCCCTAGGCTTAGGTTAGGGCACCCCTAGGCTTAGGCTCAGGCACCCCTAGGCTTAGGCTAGGGCACCCCTAGGCTTAGGCTAATGCTTGGTCTCACCTAGCCTAAGGCTAGGGCACCTCTAGGCTTAGGGTAGGGCACCACTAGGCTTAGGCTAGGGCACCCCTAGGCTTAGGCTAGGGCACCCCTAGGCTTAGGCTAGGGCACCCCTAGGCTTAGGCTATGGGACACATAGGCTTAGGCTAGGCCACCCCTAGGCTTAGGGTAAGGTTAGGGCTCCCCTAGCCTAAGGCTAGGGCACCCGTAGGCTCAGGCTAGGGCACCCCTAGGCTTAGGCTAATGCTAGGGCTCCCCTAGCCTGAGGCTAGGGCTCACCTAGGCTTAGGCTAGGGCACCCCTAGGCTTAGGCTAGGGCACCCGTAGGCTTAGGCTAAGGCTAGGATTCCCTAGGCTTAGGCTAGGGCACGCCTATGCTTAGGCTAGGGCACCCCTAGGCTTAGGTTAGGGCACCCCTAGGCTTAGGCTCAGGCACCCCTAGGCTTAGGCTAGGGCACCCCTAGGCTTAGGCTAATGCTTGGTCTCACCTAGCCTAAGGCTAGGGCACCTCTAGGCTTAGGGTAGGGCACCACTAGGCTTAGGCTATGGCAGCCATAGGCTTAAGCTAAGGCTGGGCTCCCCTAGCCTAAGGCCTTGGTACCCCTAGGCTTAGGCTAGCGCACCCCTAAGCTTAGGCTTAGGCTAAGGCACCCCTAGGCTTAGGCTAAGGCTAGGACTCCCCTAGGCTTAGGCTAGGGCATGCCTAGGCTTCGGTTAGGGCACCCCTAGGCTTAGGTTAGGGCACCCCTAGGCTTAGGCTCAGGCACCCCTAGGCTTAGGCTAGGGCACCACTAGGCTTAGGCTAAGGCTTGGGCTTACCTAGCCTAAGGCTAGGGCACCTCTAGTCTTAGGCTAGGGCACCCCTAGGCTTAGGTTAGGGCACCCCTAGACTTAGGCTAGGGCACCCCTAAGCTTAGACTAAGGCTAGGGCTCCCCTAGCCTAAGACTAGGGCATCCCTAAGCTTAGGCTAGGGGACGCCTAGGCTTAGGCTAGGGCACCCCTAGGCTTAGGCTAGGGAACACCTAGGCTTAGGCTAAGGCTAGGGCTCCCCTAGCCTAAGGCTAGGGCACCCCTAGGCTTAGGCTAGGGCACACCTAGGCTTAGCCTAGGGCACCCCTAGTTTTAGGCTAAGGCAAGGGCTCCCTTAGGCTATGGCTAGGACACCCCTAGGATTAGGCAAAGGCACCCCTAGACTTAGGCTAGGGAACCCCTAGGCTTAGGCAAGGGCACCCCTAGGCTTAGGCTAGGGCACCCCTAGGCTTAGGCTAGGGCACCCCTAGGCTTAGGCTAGGCCACACCTAGGCTTAAGCTAAGGCTAAGGATCCCCTAGCCTAAGGCTAGGTCACCCCTAGGCTCAAGCTAGGGCAACCCTAGGCTCAGGCTAGGGCACCCCTAGGCTTAGGCTTAGGCTAGGGCATGCCTAGGCTTAGGCTAGGGCACGCCTAGGCTTAGGCTCGGGCACCACTAGGCTTAGGATAAGGCTACGGCTCCGAGAGCCTCAGGTTAGGGCACCCTAGACTCAGGCTATGGCAACCCTAGGCTTAGGCTAGGGCAATCCTAGGCTAGACTAAGGCTAGGGCTCCCCTAACCTTATGCTAGGGCACCCGTAGGATCAGGCTAGGGAACCCATAGGCTTAGGCTAGGGCACCCCTAGGCTTAGGCTAAGGCTAGGACTCCCCTAGGCTTAGGCTAGGGGAAGCCTAGGCTTAGGCTAGGGCACCCCTAGGCTTAGGCTAGGGCACCCCTAGGCTTAGGCTAGGGCACCCCTAGGCTTAGGTTAGGGCACCCCTAGGCTTAGGCTAGGGCACCCCTAGGCTTAGGCTAGGGCACCCCTAGGCTTAGGCTATGGGACACATAGGCTTAGGCTAGGCCACCCCTAGGCTTAGGGTAAGGTTAGGGCTCCCCTAGCCTAAGGCTAGGGCACCCGTAGGCTCAGGCTAGGGCACCCCTAGGCTTATGCTAAGGCTAGGGCTCCCCTAGCCTGAGGCTAGGGCTCACCTAGGCTTAGGCTAGGGCACCCCTAGGCTTAGGCTAGGGCACCCGTAGGCTTAGGCTAAGGCTAGGATTCCCTAGGCTTAGGCTAGGGCACGCCTAGGCTTAGGCTAGGGCACCCCTAGGCTTAGGTTAGGGCACCCCTAGGCTTAGGCTCAGGCACCCCTAGGCTTAGGCTAGGGCACCCCTAGGCTTAGGCTAATGCTTGGTCTCACCTAGCCTAAGGCTAGGGCACCTCTAGGCTTAGGGTAGGGCACCACTAGGCTTAGGCTAGGGCACCCCTAGGCTTAGGCTAGGGCACCCCTAGGCTTAGGCTAGGGCACCCCTAGGCTTAGGCTATGGGACACATAGGCTTAGGCTAGGCCACCCCTAGGCTTAGGATAAGGTTAGGGCTCCCCTAGCCTAAGGCTAGGGCACCCGTAGGCTCAGGCTAGGGCACCCCTAGGCTTAGGCTAAGGCTAGGGCTCCCCTAGCCTGAGGCTAGGGCTCACCTAGGCTTAGGCTAGGGCACCCCTAGGCTTAGGCTAGGGCACCCGTAGGCTTAGGCTAAGGCTAGGATTCCCTAGGCTTAGGCTAGGGCACGCCTAGGCTTAGGCTAGGGCACCCCTAGGCTTAGGTTAGGGCAGCCCTAGGCTTAGGCTCAGGCACCCCTAGGCTTAGGCTAGGGCACCCCTAGGCTTAGGCTAATGCTTGGTCTCACCTAGCCTAAGGCTAGGGCACCTCTAGGCTTAGGGTAGGGCACCACTAGGCTTAGGCTATGGCAGCCATAGGCTTAAGCTAAGGCTGGGCTCCCCTAGCCTAAGGCCTTGGTACCCCTAGGCTTAGGCTAGCGCACCCCTAAGCTTAGGCTTAGGCTAAGGCACCCCTAGGCTTAGGCTAAGGCTAGGACTCCCCTAGGCTTAGGCTAGGGCATGCCTAGGCTTCGGTTAGGGCACCCCTAGGCTTAGGTTAGGGCACCCCTAGGCTTAGGCTCAGGCACCCCTAGGCTTAGGCTAGGGCACCACTAGGCTTAGGCTAAGGCTTGGGCTTACCTAGCCTAAGGCTAGGGCACCTCTAGTCTTAGGCTAGGGCACCCCTAGGCTTAGGTTAGGGCACCCCTAGACTTAGGCTAGGGCACCCCTAAGCTTAGACTAAGGCTAGGGCTCCCCTAGCCTAAGACTAGGGCATCCCTAAGCTTAGGCTAGGGGACGCCTAGGCTTAGGCTAGGGCACCCCTAGGCTTAGGCTAGGGAACACCTAGGCTTAGGCTAAGGCTAGGGCTCCCCTAGCCTAAGGCTAGGGCACCCCTAGGCTTAGGCTAGGGCACACCTAGGCTTAGCCTAGGGAACCCCTAGGTTTAGGCTAAGGCAAGGGCTCCCTTAGGCTATGGCTAGGACACCCCTAGGATTAGGCAAAGGCACCCCTAGACTTAGGCTAGGGAACCCCTAGGCTTAGGCAAGGGCACCCCTAGGCTTAGGCTAGGGCACCCCTAGGCTTAGGCTAGGGCACCCCTAGGCTTAGGCTAGGCCACACCTAGGCTTAAGCTAAGGCTAAGGATCCCCTAGCCTAAGGCTAGGTCACCCCTAGGCTCAAGCTAGGGCACCCCTAGGCTCAGGCTAGGGCACCCCTAGGCTTAGGCTTAGGCTAGGGCATGCCTAGGCTTAGGCTAGGGCACGCCTAGGCTTAGGCTCGGGCACCACTAGGCTTAGGATAAGGCTACGGCTCCGAGAGCCTCAGGTTAGGGCACCCTAGACTCAGGCTATGGCAACCCTAGGCTTAGGCTAGGGCAATCCTAGGCTAGACTAAGGCTAGGGCTCCCCTAACCTTATGCTAGGGCACCCGTAGGATCAGGCTAGGGAACCCATAGGCTTAGGCTAGGGCACCCCTAGGCTTAGGCTAAGGCTAGGACTCCCCTAGGCTTAGGCTAGGGGAAGCCTAGGCTTAGGCTAGGGCACCCCTAGGCTTAGGCTAGGGCACCCCTAGGCTTAGGCTAGGGCACCCCTAGGCTTAGGCTAGGGCACCCCTAGGCTTAGGCCATGGGACACATAGGCTTAGGCTAGGCCACCCCTAGGCTTAGGGTAAGGTTAGGGCTCCCCTAGCCTAAGGCTAGGGCACCCGTAGGCTCAGGCTAGGGCACCCCTAGGCTTATGCTAAGGCTAGGGCTCCCCTAGCCTGAGGCTAGGGCTCACCTAGGCTTAGGCTAGGGCACCCCTAGGCTTAGGCTAGGGCACCCGTAGGCTTAGGCTAAGGCTAGGATTCCCTAGGCTTAGGCTAGGGCACGCCTAGGCTTAGGCTAGGGCACCCCTAGGCTTAGGTTAGGGCACCCCTAGGCTTAGGCTCAGGCACCCCTAGGCTTAGGCTAGGGCACCCCTAGGCTTAGGCTAATGCTTGGTCTCACCTAGCCTAAGTCTAGGGCACCTCTAGGCTTAGGGTAGGGCACCACTAGGCTTAGGCTATGGCAGCCATAGGCTTAAGCTAAGGCTAGGGCTCCCCTAGCCTAAGGCCTGGGCACCCCTAGGCTTAGGCTAGCGCACCCCTAAGCTTAGGCTTAGGCTAGGGCACCCCTAGGCTTAGGCTAGGGCATCCCTAGGCTAAGGCTAGGGCACCCCTAGGCTTAGGTTAGGGCACCCATAGGCTTAGGCTAGGGCACCTCTAGGCTTAGGCTAGGACACCCCTAGGCTTAGGGTAGGGAAGTCCCTAGGCTTAGGCTAGGGTAAACCTAGGCTTAGGCTAAGGCTAAGGCTCCCCTTGCCTAAACCTAGGGAACCCCTAGGCTTAGGCTAAGGCACCCCTAGGCTTAGCCTATGGCACCCCTAGGCTTAGGCGATGGCACCCCTAGGCTTATTCTAGTGCACCCCTAGGCTTAGGCTAGGGCACCCATAGGCTTATGCTAGGGCACCCCTAGGCTTAGGTTTAGGCTAGGGCACCCCTAGGCTTAGGCTAGGGCACCCCTAGGCTTAGGCTAGGGCACCCCTAGGCTTAGGCTAGGGCACCCCTAGGCTTAAGCTTGGGCACCCCTAGGCTTAGGCTAGGGCACCCCTACACTTAGGCTAAGGCAACGGCTCCCCTAGCCTCAGGCAAGGGCACCCCTAGTTCAGGCTAGGGCACCCGTTATCTTAGGCTAGGGCAATCCTAGCCTAAGTCTAGGGCACCCCTAGGCTTAGGCTAGGGCACCCCTAGGCTAAGGCTAGGGCAATCCTAGGCTAGACTAAGGCTAGGGCTCCCCTAACCTTATTCTAGGGCAACCGTAGGCTCAGGCTAGGGCACCCATAGGCTTAGGCTAGGGCACGCCTAGGCTTAGGCTAGGGCACCCCTAGGCTTAGGCTAGGGCACCCCTAGGCTTAGGCTAGGGCACCCCTAGGCTTAGGCTAGGGCACACCTACGCTTAGGCTAGGGCACCCCTAGGCGTAGGCTAAGGCTAGGGCTCCCCTAGCCTAAGGCTGGGGCACCTATAGGCTCAGGCTAGGGCACCCCTAGGCTCAGGCTAGGGCACCCCTAGGTTTAGGCTAGGGCACCCCTAGGCTTAGGCTAAGGCTAGGGCTCCCCTAGCCTGAGGCTAGGGCTCACCTAGGCTTAGGCTCAGGCACCCCTAGGCTTAGGCTAAGGCACCCGTAGTCTTAGGCTAAGGCTAGGACTCCCCTAGGCTTAGGCTAGGGAACGCCTAGGCTTAGGCTAGGGCACCCCTAGGCTTAGGTTAGTGCACCCCTAGGCTTAGGCTCAGGCACCCCTAGGCTTAGGCTAAGGCTAGGACTCCCCTAGGCTTAGGCTAGGGCATGCCTAGGCTTCGGTTAGGGCACCCCTAGGCTTAGGTTAGGGCACCCCTAGGCTTAGGCTCAGGCACCCCTAGGCTTAGGCTAGGGTAGACATAGGCTTAGGCTAAGTCTAGGGCACCCCTAGGCTTAGGCTAAGGCTAGGACTCCCCTAGGCTTAGGCTAGGGCATGCCTAGGCTTCGGTTAGGGCACCCCTAGGCTTAGGTTAGGGCACCCCTAGGCTTAGGCTCAGGCACCCCTAGGCTTAGGCTAGGGCACCACTATGCTTAGGCTAAGGCTTGGGCTTACCTAGCCTAAGGCTAGGGCACCTCTAGTCTTAGGCTAGGGCACCCCTAGGCTTAGGTTAGGGCACCCCTAGACTTAGGCTAGGGCACCCCTAAGCTTAGACTAAGGCTAGGGCTCCCCTAGCCTAAGACTAGGGCATCCCTAAGCTTAGGCTAGGGGACGCCTAGGCTTAGGCTAGGGCACCCCTAGGCTTAGGCTAGGGAACACCTAGGCTTAGGCTAAGGCTAGGGCTCCCCTAGCCTAAGGCTAGGGCACCCCTAGGCTTAGGCTAGGGCACACCTAGGCTTAGCCTAGGGCACCCCTAGGTTTAGGCTAAGGCAAGGGCTTCCTTAGGCTATGGCTAGGACACCCCTAGGATTAGGCAAAGGCACCCCTAGACTTAGGCTAGGGAACTCCTAGGCTTAGGCAAGGGCACCCCTAGGCTTAGGCTAGGGCACCCCTAGGCTTAGGCTAGGGCACCCCTAGGCTTAGGCTAGGCCACACCTAGGCTTAAGCTAAGGCTAAGGATCCCCTAGCCTAAGGCTAGGTCACCCCTAGGCTCAAGCTAGGGCACCCCTAGGCTCAGGCTAGGGCACCCCTAGGCTTAGGCTTAGGCTAGGGCATGCCTAGGCTTAGGCTAGGGCACGCCTAGGCTTAGGCTCGGGCACCACTAGGCTTAGGATAATGCTACGGCTCTGAGAGCCTCAGATTAGGGCACCCTAGACTCAGGCTATGGCAACCCTAGGCTTAGGCTAGGGCAATCCTAGGCTAGACTAAGGCTAGGGCTCCCCTAACCTTATGCTAGGGCACCCGTAGGATCAGGCTAGGGAACCCATAGGCTTAGGCTAGGGCACCCCTAGGCTTAGGCTAAGGCTAGGACTCCCCTAGGCTTAGGCTAGGGGAAGCCTAGGCTTAGGCTAGGGCACCCCTAGGCTTAGGCTAGGGCACCCCTAGGCTTAGGCTAGGGCACCCCTAGGCTTAGGCTATGGGACACATAGGCTTAGGCTAGGCCACCCCTAGGCTTAGGGTAAGGTTAGGGCTCCCCTAGCCTAAGGCTAGGGCACCCGTAGGCTCAGGCTAGGGCACCCCTAGGCTTATGCTAAGGCTAGGGCTCCCCTAGCCTGAGGCTAGGGCTCACCTAGGCTTAGGCTAGGGCACCCCTAGGCTTAGGCTAGGGCACCCGTAGGCTTAGGCTAAGGCTAGGATTCCCTAGGCTTAGGCTAGGGCACGCCTAGGCTTAGGCTAGGGCACCCCTAGGCTTAGGTTAGGGCACCCCTAGGCTTAGGCTCAGGCACCCCTAGGCTTAGGCTAGGGCACCCCTAGGCTTAGGCTAATGCTTGGTCTCACCTAGCCTAAGGCTAGGGCACCTCTAGGCTTAGGGTAGGGCACCACTAGGCTTAGGCTATGGCAGCCATAGGCTTAAGCTAAGGCTAGGGCTCCCCTAGCCTAAGGCCTGGGCACCCCTAGGCTTAGGCTAGCGCACCCCTAAGCTTAGGCTTAGGCTAGGGCACCCCTAGGCTTAGGCTAGGGCATCCCTAGGCTAAGGCTAGGGCACCCCTAGGCTTAGGTTAGGGCACCCATAGGCTTAGGCTAGGGCACCTCTAGGCTTAGGCTAGGGCACCCCTAGGCTTAGGGTAGGGAACCCCTAGGCTTAGGCTAGGGTAAACCTAGGCTTAGGCTAAGGCTAAGGCTCCCCTTGCCTAAACCTAGGGAACCCCTAGGCTTAGGCTAAGGCACCCCTAGGCTTAGCCTATGGCACCCCTAGGCTTAGGCGATGGCACCCCTAGGCTTGTTCTAGGGCACCCCTAGGCTTAGGCTAGGGCACCCATAGGCTTATGCTAGGGCACCCCTAGGCTTAGGTTTAGGCTAGGGCACCCCTAGGGTTAGGCTAGGGCACCCCTAGGCTTAGGCTAGGGCACCCCTAGGCTTAGGCTAGGGCACCCCTAGGCTTAAGCTTGGGCACCCCTAGGCTTAGGCTAGGGCACCCCTACACTTAGGCTAAGGCAACGGCTCCCCTAGCCTCAGGCAAGGGCACCCCTAGTTCAGGCTAGGGCACCCGTTATCTTAGGCTAGGGCAATCCTAGCCTAAGTCTAGGGCACCCCTAGGCTTAGGCTAGGGCACCCCTAGGCTAAGGCTAGGGCAATCCTAGGCTAGACTAAGGCTAGGGTTCCCCTAACCTTATTCTAGGGCAACCGTAGGCTCAGGCTAGGGCACCCATAGGCTTAGGCTAGGGCACGCCTAGGCTTAGGCTAGGGCACCCCTAGGCTTAGGCTAGGGCACCCCTAGGCTTAGGCTAGGGCACCCCTAGGCTTAGGCTAGGGCACACCTACGCTTAGGCTATTGCACCCCTAGGCGTAGGCTAAGGCTAGGGCTCCCCTAGCCTAAGGCTGGGGCACCTATAGGCTCAGGCTAGGGCACCCCTAGGCTCAGGCTAGGGCACCCCTAGGTTTAGGCTAGGGCACCCCTAGGCTTAGGCTACGGCTAGGGCTCCCCTAGCCTGAGGCTAGGGCTCACCTAGGCTTAGGCTCAGGCACCCCTAGGCTTAGGCTAAGGCACCCGTAGTCTTAGGCTAAGGCTAGGACTCCCCTAGGCTTAGGCTAGGGAACGCCTAGGCTTAGGCTAGGGCACCCCTAGGCTTAGGTTAGTGTACCCCTAGGCTTAGGCTCAGGCACCCCAAGGCTTAGGCTAGGGCACCCCTAGGCTTAGGCTAATGCTTGGGCTCACCTAGCCTAAGGCTAGGGCACCTCTAGGCTTAGGCTTGGGCACCCCTAGGCTTTGGCTAAGGCTAGGGCTCCGCTAGCCTAAGGCTAGGGAACCCCTAAGCTTTGGTAGGGCACCCCTAAGCTTAGGCTAGGACACCCCTAGGCTTAAGCTAAGGCAAGGGCTCCCCTAGCCTAAGGCTAGAGCACCCCTAGGCTTAGGCTAGGGCATCCCTAGGCTAAGGCTAGGCCACCCCAAGGCTTAGGTTAGGGCACCCATAGGCTTAGGCTAGGGCACCTCTAGGCTTAGGCTAGGGCACCCCTAGGCTTAGGCTAGGGTAACCCTAGGCTTAGGCTAAGGCTAGGGCTCCCCTTGCCTAAGGCTACGGAACCCCTAGGCTTAGGCTAGGGCACCCCTAGGCTTAGCCTATGGCAACCCTAGGCCTAGGCGATGGCACCCCTAGGCTTGTTCTAGGGCACCCCTAGGCTTAGGCTAGGGCACTCATAGGCTTAGGCTAGAGCACCCCTAGGCTTAGGCTAAGGCTAGGGCACCCCTAGGCTTAGGCTAAGGCTAGGGCTCGCCTAGCCTAAGGCTAGGGCACCCCTAGGCTTTGGCTAGGGCAGCTCTGGGCTTAGGTTAGGGCACATCTAGGCTTAGGCTTGGGCACCCCTAGGCTTAGGCAGTGGCACCCCTGGTCTTAGGCTAAGGCTAGGGCTCCCCTAGCCTAAGGCTAGGGCACCCCTAGGCTTAGGCTAGGGCACCCCTAGGATTAGACTAGGGCACCCCTAGGCTTAGTCTAAGGCTAGGGCACCCCTAGGCTTAGGCTAGGGCACCCATAGACTTAGGCTAGCGCACCCCTAGGCTTAGGCAAGGGCATCCCTAGACTTACGCTAGGGCACCCCTAGGCTTAGGCTAAGGCTAGGGCTCCCCTAGCCTAAGGTAAGGGTACCCCTAGGCTTAGGCTAGGGCACCCCTAGGCTTAGGCTAGGGCAGCCATAGGCTTAGGCTAGGGCAGACATAGGCTTAGGCTAAGTCTAGGGCACCCCTAGGCTTAGGCTAAGGCTAGGACTCCCCTAGGCTTAGGCTAGGGCATGCCTAGGCTTCGGCTAGGGCACCCCTAGGCTTAGGTTAGGGCACCCCTAGGCTTAGGCTCAGGCACCCCTAGGCTTAGGCTAGGGCACCACTAGGCTTAGGCTAAGGCTTGGGCTTACCTAGCCTAAGGCTAGGGCACCTCTAGTCTTAGGCTAGGGCACCCCTAGGCTTAGGTTAGGGCACCCATAGACTTAGGCTAGGGCACCCCTAAGCTTAGACTAAGGCTAGGGCTCTCCTAGCCTAAGACTAGGGCATCCCTAAGCTTAGGCTAGGGGACGCCTAGGCTTAGGCTAGGGCACCCCTAGGCTTAGGCTAGGGAACACCTAGGCTTAGGCTAAGGCTAGGGCTCCCCTAGCCTAAGGCTAGGGCACCCCTAGGCTTAGGCTAGGGCACACCTAGGCTTAGCCTAGGGCACCCCTAGGTTTAGGCTAAGGCAAGGTCTCCCCTAGGCTATGGCTAGGACACCCCTAGGATTAGGCAAAGGCACCCCTAGACTTAGGCTAGGGAACCCCTAGGCTTAGGCAAGGGCACCCCTAGGCTTAGGCTAGGGCACCCCTAGGCTTAGGATAGGGCACCCCTAGGCTTAGGCTAGGGCACACCTAGGCTTAAGCTAAGGCTAAGGATCCCCTAGCCTAAGGCTAGGTCACCCCTAGGCTCAAGTTAGAGTACCCCTAGGCTCAGGCTAGGGCACCCCTAGGCTTAGGCTTAGGCTAGGGCATGCCTAGGCTTAGGCTAGGGCACGCCTAGGCTTAGGCTCGGGCACCACTAGGCTTAGGATAAGGCTACGGCTCCGAGAGCCTCAGGTTATGGCACCCTAGACTCAGGCTATGGCAACCCTAGGCTTAGGCTAGGGCAATCCTAGGCTAGACTAAGGCTAGGGCTCCCCTAACCTTATGCTAGGGCACCCGTAGGATCAGGCTAGGGAACCCATAGGCTTAGGCTAGGGCACCCCTAGGCTTAGGCTAAGGCTAGGACTCCCCTAGGCTTAGGCTAGGGGAAGCCTAGGCTTAGGCTAGGGCTCCCCTAGGCTTAGGCTAGGGCACCCCTAGGCTTAGGCTATGGGACCCATATGCTTAGGCTAGGCCACACCTAGGCTTAGGGTAAGGTTAGGGCTCCCCTAGCCAAAGGCTAGGGCACCCGTAGGCTCAGGCTAGGGCACCCCTAGGCTTAGGCTAGGGCACCCGTAGGCTTAGGCTAAGGCTAGGACTCCCCTAGGCTTAGGCTAGGGCACGCCTAGGCTTAGGCTAGGGCACCCCTAGGCTTAGGCTAGGGCACCCCTAGGCTTAGGTTAATGCTTGGTCTCACCTAGCCTAAGGCTAGGGCACCTCTAGGCTTAGGGTAGGGCACCACTAGGCTTAGGCTATGGCAGCCATAGGCTTAAGCTAAGGCAAGGGC
This sequence comes from Tenrec ecaudatus, assembly GCF_050624435.1. Taxonomy (NCBI): domain Eukaryota; kingdom Metazoa; phylum Chordata; class Mammalia; order Afrosoricida; family Tenrecidae; genus Tenrec; species Tenrec ecaudatus. The sequence goes on from NW_027458063.1 coordinate 218,070, forward strand.
TCCCCTAGCCTAAGGCCTGGGCACCCCTAGGCTTAGGCTAGGGCACCCCTAAGCTTAGGCTTAGGTAGGGCACCCCTAGGCTTAGGCTAGGGCATCCCTAGGCTAAGGCTAGGGCACCCCTAGGCTTAGGTTAGGGCACCCATAGGCTTAGGCTAGGGCACCTCTAGGCTTAGGCTAGGGCACCCCTAGGCTTAGGGTAGGGAACCCCTAGGCTTAGGCTAGGGTAAACCTAGGCTTAGGCTAAGGCTAAGGCTCCCCTTGCCTAAACCTAGGGAACCCCTAGGCTTAGGCTAAGGCACCCCTAGGCTTAGCCTATGGCACCCCTAGGCTTAGGCGATGGCACCCCTAGGCTTGTTCTAGGGCACCCCTAGGCTTAGGCTAGGGCACCCATAGGCTTATGCTAGGGCACCCCTAGGCTTAGGTTTAGGCTAGGGCACCCCTAGGCTTAGGCTAGGGCACCCCTAGGCTTAGGCTAGGGCACCCTTAGGCTTAGGCTAGGGCACCCGTAGGCTTAGGCTAAGGCTAGGGATCTCCTAGCCTAAGGCTAGGGCACCCCTAGGCTTAGGCTAGGGCACCCCTAGGCTTAGGCTAGGGAACCCCTAGGCTTAGGCTAGGGCACCCCTAGGCTTAGGCTAAGGCACCCCTAGGCTTATGCTAGGGCACCTCTCTGCTTAGGCTAGGGCACCCCTAGGCTTATGCTAAGGCACCCCTAGACTTAGGCTAAGGCAACGGCTCCCCTAGCCTCAGGCTTGGGCACCCCTAGACTCAGGCTAGGGCACCCCTAAGCTTAGGCTAGGACAATCCTATGCTTAGGCTAAGGTAGGGCTCCCTAGGCTCAGGATAGGGCACCCTAGGCTTAGACTAGGGCACCCCTAGGCTTAGGCTAAGGCTAGGGCAACCCTAGGCTTAGGCTAGGGCATCCCTAGGCTAAGGCTAGGGCACCCCTAGGCTTAGGTTAGGGCACCCATAGGCTTAGGCTAGGGCACCTCTAGGCTTAGGCTAGGGCACCCCTAGGCTTAGGGTAGGGAACCCCTAGGCTTAGGCTAGGGTAAACCTAGGCTTAGGCTAAGGCTAAGGCTCCCCTTGCCTAAAGCTAGGGAACCCCTAGGCTTAGGCTAAGGCACCCCTAGGCTTAGCCTATGGCACCCCTAGGCTTAGGCGATGGCACCCCTAGGCTTGTTCTAGGGCAACCCTAGGCTTAGGCTAGGGCACCCATAGGCTTAGGCTAGGGCACCCCTAGGCTTAGGTTTAGGCTAGGGCACCCCTAGACTTACCCTAGGGCACCCCTAAGCTTAGGCTAGGGCACCCCTAGGATTTGGCTAGGGCACCCCTAGGCTTAGGCTAAGGCTAGGGCTCTCCTAGCCTAAGGCTAGGGCACCCCTAGGCGTAGGCTAGGGCACCCCTATGCTTAGGCTAGGGGACCCCTAGGCTTAGGCTAGGGCACCCCTAGGCTTAGGCTAGGGCACCCCTAGGCTTAGGCTAGGGCACCTCTAGGCTTAGGCTAGGGCAACCCTAGGCTTAGGCTAAGGCACCCCTAGACTTAGGCTAAGGCAACGGCTCCCCTAGCCTCAGGCTAGGGCACCCCTAGACTCAGGCTTGGGCACCCCTAAGCTTAGGCTAGGACAATCCTATGCTTAGGCTAAGGTAGGGCTCCCTAGGCTCAGGCTAGGGCACCCCGAGGCTTAGGCTAGGGCACCCCTAGGATTAGGAAAAGGCTAGGGCTCTCCTAGCCTAAGGCTAGGGCACCGTAAAGCTTAGCCTAGGGCACCCCTAGGCTTAGGATAGGACACCCCTAGGCTTAAGCTAGGGCTACCCTATGCTTAGGCTAAGGCTACGGCTCCCATAGCCTCAGGCTAGTGCACCCCTAGACTCAGGCTATTGCACCCCTAAGCTTAGGCTAGGGTACCCCTAGGCTTAGGCTAGGGCACCCCTAGGCTTAGGCTAAGGCTGGGCTCCCCTAGCCTAAGGCTAGAGCACCCCTAGGCTTAGGCTAGGGCACCCCTAGGCTTAGGCTAGGACAACCCTAGGCTTAGGCTAGGGCACCCCTAGGCTTAGGCTAAGGCTGAGATAACTTAGGCTTAGGCTAGGGCACCCCTAGGCTTAGGCTAGGGAACTCCTAGACTAAGGCTAGGGCACCCCTAGGCTTAAGCTTGGGCACCCCTAGGCTTAGGCTAGGGCACCCCTACACTTAGGCTAAGGCAACGTCTCCCCTAGCCTCAGGCAAGGGCACCCCTAGACTCAGGCTAGGGCACCCGTTATCTTAGGCTAGGGCAATCCTAGGCTTAGGCTAATTCTAGGGCTCCCCTATCCTCAGGCAAGGGCACCCCTAGGCTCAGGCTAGGGCTACCCTAGCCTAAGGCTAGAGCACCCCTAGGCTTAGGCTAGGGCACCCCTAAGCTTAGGCTAGGGCTCCCCTAGGTTTAGGCTAAGACTGTGGCTCCTCTTGCCTCAGGCTAGTTCACCCCTAGACTCAGGCTATGGCACCCCTAGGCTTAGGCTAGGGCAATCCTAGGCTAGACTAACATTAGGGCTCCCCTAGCCTCAGGTTAGGGCACCCGTAGGCTCAGGCTATGGCACCCCTAGGCCCAGGCTAGGGCACCCTTAAGCTTAGGCTAGGGCACCCCTAGGCTTAGGCTAAGGCTTGGGCTCCCCTAGCCTCAGGCTAGGGCACCCCAAGGCTTAGGCTAGGGCACCCCTAGGCTTAGGCTAGGGCACCCCTAGGCTAAGGCTAAGGCAAGGCTCCCCATGCCTAAGGCTAGAACACCCCTAGGCTTAGGCTAGGGCACCCCTAGGCTTAGGCTAGGGCACACCTAGTCTTAGGCTAAGGCTAGGGCTCCCCTAGCCTAAGGCTAGGGCACCCCTAGGCTTAGGCTAGGGCACACCTAGGCTTAGCCTAGGGCACCCCTAGGCTTAGGCTAAGGCAAGGGCTCCCTTGGCCTATGGCTAGGACACCCCTAGGATTAGGCTAGGGCACCCCTAGGCTTAGGCAAAGGCACCCCTAGACTTAGGCTAGGGAACCCCTAGGCTTAGGCAAGGGCACCCCTAGGCTTAGGCTAGGGCACCCCTAGGCTTAGGCTAGGGCACCCCTAGGCTTAAGCTAAGGCCAGGGATCCCATAGCCTAAGGCTAGGGCATCCCTAGGCTCAAGCTAGGGCACCCCTAGGCTGAGGCTAAGGCACCCCTAGGATTAGGCTAAGGCTAGGGCTCTCCTAGCCTTAGGATAGGGCATCCCTAGGCTTAGGCTAGGGCATGCCTAGGCTTAGTCTAGGGCACCCCTAGGCTTAGGCTAGGGCACCACTAGGCTTAGCATAAGGCTAAGGCTCTGAGAGCCTCAGGTTAGGGCACCCCTAGACTCAGGCTATGGCATCCCTAGGCTTAGGCTAGGGCAATCCTAGGCTAGACTAAGGCTAGGGCTCCCCTAACCTTATGCTAGGGTAACCGTAGGCTCAGGCTAGGGCACCCATAGGCTTAGGCTAGGGCACCCCTAGGCTTAGGCTAGGGCACCCCTAGGCTTAGGTTAGGGCACCCCTAGGTTTAGGCTAGGACACCCCTAGGCTTAGGCTATGGGACCCATAGGCTTAGGTTAGGTCACCCCTAGGCTTAGGCTTAGGCTAGGGCACCCCTAGGCTCAGGCTAGGGAACCCCTAGGTTTAGGCTAGGGCACCCCTAGGCTTAGGCTAAGGCTAGGGCTCCCCTAGCCTGAGGCTAGGGCTCACCTAGGCTTAGGCTCAGCAACCCTAGGCTTAGGCTAGGGTACCCGTAGGCTTAGGCTAAGGCTAGGACTCCCCTAGGCTTAGGCTAGGTCACGCCTAGGCTTAGGCTCCGGCACCCCTAGGCTTAGTCTAGGGCACCACTAAGCTTAGGCTTAGGCTAGGGAAACCCTAGGCTTAGGCTAGGGCACCCCTAGGTTAAGCTAGGGCACCCCTAAGCTTAGGCTAGGGCACCCCTAGGCTTAAGCTAGGGCACCCCTAGGCTTAGGCTAAGGCTAGGGCTCTTCTAGCCTAAGGCTAGGGAACCCCTAGGCTTAGGCTAGGGCACCCATAGGCTTAGGCTAGGACACCCCTAGGCTTAGGCTAAGGCCAGGGCTTCCCTAGCCTTAAGGCTAGAGCACCACTAGGCTTAGGTAAGGGCACCCATAAGCTTAGGCTAGGGCATCTCTAGGCTAAGGCTAGGGCACCCCTAGGCTTGTTCTAGGGCACCCCTAGGCTTAGGCTAGGGCACACATAGGCTTAGGCTAGGGCACCCCTAGGCTTGTTCTAGGGCACCCCTAGGCTTAGGCTAGGGCACACATAGGCTTAGGCTAGGGCACCCCTAGGCTTAGGCTAAGGCTACGGCACCCCTAGGATTAGGCTAAGGCTAGGGCTCGCCTAGCCTAAGGCTTGGGCACCCCTAGGCTTAGGGTAGGGCACCACTAGGCTTAGGCTATGGCAGCCATAGGCTTAAGCTAAGGCAAGGGCTCCCCTAGCCTAAGGCCTGGGCACCCCTAGGCTTAGGGTAAGACACCCCTAAGCTTAGGCTTAGGCTAGGGCACCCCTAGGCTTAGGCTAGGGCATCCCTAGGCTAAGGCTAGGGCACCCATAGGCTTAGGTTAGGGCACCCATAAGCTTAGGCTAGGGCACCTCTAGGCATAGGCTAGGGCACCCCTAGGCTTAGGGTAGGGAACCCCTAGGCTTAGGCTAGGGTAAACCTAGGCTTAGGCTAAGGATAAGGCTCCCCTTGCCTAAAGCTACAGAAACCCTAGGCTTAGGCTAGGGCACCCTTAGGCTTTGCCTATGGCACCCCTAGGCTTAGGCGATGGCACCCCTAGGCTTGTTCTCGGGCACCCCTAGGCTTAGGCTAGGGCACCCATAGGCTTAGGCTAGGGCACCCCTAGGCTTATGTTTAGGCTAAGGCACCCCTAGGCTTAGGCTAGGGCACCCCTAGGCTTAGGCTAGGGCACCCCTAGGCTTTGTCTAGGGCACCCCTAGGCTTAGGCTAAGGCTAGGGCTCTCCTAGCCTAAGGCTAGGGCACCCCTAGGCTTAGGCTAGGGCACCCCTAGGCTTAGGCTAGGGAACCCCTAGGCTTAGGCTAGGGCACCCCTAGGCTTAGGCTAGGGCACCCGTGGCTTAGGCTAGGGCACCCGTGGCTTAGGCTAGGGCACCCCTAGGCTTAGACTAGGGCACCCCTAGGCTTAAGCTAGGGCACCCGTAGGCTTAGGCTAAGGCTAGGGCTCCCCTAGGCTTAGGCTAGGGCACCCCTAGGCTTTGGCTAGGGCACCCCTAGGCTTAGGATAGGGAACTTCTAAGCTTAGGCTAGGTCACCCCTAGGCTTTGGCTAGGGCAGCCTTAGGCTTAGGCTAGAGCACCCCTAGGCTTAAGCTAGGGCACCCCTAGGCATAGGCTAAGGCTTGGGAACCCCTAGCCTAAGGCTATGGCACTCCTAGGCTTAGGCTAGGCACCCGCAGGCTTGGGCTAGGGCACCCCTAGATTTAGGCAAGGGCACCCCTAGGCTTAGGCTAAGGCTACGGCTCCTCCAGCCTAAGGCTAGGGCACCCCTAGGCTTAGGCTAGGGCACCCCAAGGCTTAGGCTAAGGCAACCCTAGGCTTGCGCTAAGGTTAGGGCTCCCCTAGCCTAAGGCTAGGGCACCTCTAGGCTTAGGCTCGGGCACCCCTAGGCTTTGGCTAGGGCACCCCTAGGCTTAGGCTAAGGCTAGGGCTCTCCTAGCCTACGGCTAGGGCATCTCTAGGCTTAGTCTAGGGCACCCCTAGGCTTTGGCTAGGGCACCCCTAAGCTTAGTCTAAGGCTAGGGCTCTCCAAGCCTAAGGCTAGGGCACCTCTAGGCTTAGGCTAGGGCACTCCTAGGCTTAGGCTAGGGCAGCCCTAGGCTTAAGCTAAGGCACCCCTAGGCTTAGGATAGGGCAGCCCTACGCTTAGGCTAGGGCACCCCTAAGCTTAGGCTAGGGCACCCCTAGGCTTAGGCTAAGCCTAGGGCTCCCTTAGCCTAAGGCTAGGGCACCCATAGGCTTAGGATAATGCACCCCTAGGCTTTGGCTAGGGCACCCCTAGGTTTAGGCTAAGGCTAGGGCTCCCCTAGCCTATGGCTAGGGCACCCCTAGGCTTAGGCCAGGGCACTCCTAGGCTTAGGCTAGGGCAGCCCTAGGCTTAGGCTAGGGCCCCCTAGGCTTAGGCTAGGGCAGCCCTAGGCTTAGGCTAAGGCTTGGGCTCCCCTAGTCTAAGGCTAGGGCACCCTAAGGCTTAGGCTAGGGCACCCCTAGGCTTAGGCTAAGGCTTGGGCTCCCCTAGTCTAAGGCTAGGGCACCCCTAGGCTTAGGTTAGGGCACCCTTAGGCTTAGGCTAGGGCACCCCTAGGCTTAGGCTAGGGCACCCCTAGGCTTAGGCTAGGGCAACCCTAGGCTTAGGCTAAAGCACCCCTTGGCTTACGCTAAGGTTAGGGCTCCCCTAGCCTAAGGCTAGGGCACCTCTAGGCTTAGGCTAGGGCACCCCTAGGCTTTGGCTAGGGCACCCGTAGGCTTAGGCTAGGGCACCCATGGACTTAGGCTAAGGCTAGGTCACCCCTAGGCTTAGGCTAAGGCACCATTAGGCTTAGGCTAGGGCACCACTAGGCTTAGGCTAGGGCAACCCTAGGCTTAGGCTAGGGCACTCCAAGGCTTAGGCTAAGGCACCATTAGGCTTAGGCTAGGGCCCCCCTAAGCTGAGGCTAGGGCACCCCTAGGCTTAGGCTAAGGCTAGGGTTCCCATAGCCTAAGGCTAGAGCACCTCTAGGCTTAGGCTAGGGCACCCTCGGCTTAGGCTAAGGCTAGGTCTCCCCTAGGCTAAGGCTAGGGCACCCCTAGGCTTAGGCTAGGGCACCCCTAGGATTAGCCTAGGGCACCCCTAGGCTTAGGCTAAGGCTAGGGATCTCCTAGCCGAAGGCTACGGCACCCCTAAGCTCAGGAAAGTGCACCCCAAGGCTTAGGCTAGGGCACCCCTAGACTTAGGAAAAGGCTAGGGCTCCCCTAGCCTAAGGCTAGGGCACCTCTCGGCTTAGGCTAGGGCACCCCTAAGCTTAGGCTTGGGCACCCCTAGGCTTAAGCTAGGGATCCCGTAGGCTTAGGCTAAGGCTATGGCTCCCCTAGCCTCAGGCTAGTGCACCCCTAGACTCAGGCTATGGCATCCCTAAGCTTAGGTTAGGGCACCCCTAGACTTAGGCTAGGGCACCCCTAAGCTTAGGGTAAGGCTAGGGCTCCCCTAGCCTAAGGCTTGAGCACCCCCGGCTTAGCCTAGGGCACCCCTAAGCTTAGGCTAGGCCACCCCTAGTCTTAGGCTAGGGCACACCTAGGCTTAGGCTAAGGCTAGGTCTAACCTAGGCTTAGGCTAGGGAACCCCTAGACTAAGGCTAGGGCACCCCTAGACTCAGGCTACGACACCCGTTAGCCTGGGCAAGGGCAATCCTAGGCTTAGGCAAAGTCTAGGGCTCCCCTATCCTCAGGCTAGGACACCCCTAGGCTCAGGCTAGGGCTCCCCTAGCCTTAGGCTAGGGCACCCCTAGGCTTAGGCTAAGGCTAGGGCTCCCCTAGCCTAAGGCTAGAGCACCCCTAGGCTTAGGCTAGGGCACCCCTAGGCTTAGGCTAAGGCTAGGCTCCCCTAGCCTAAGGCTAGAGCACCCCTAGGCTTAGGCTAGGGCACCCCTAGGCTTAGGCTAGGGCAACCCTAGGCTTAGGCTAAAGCACCCCTTGGCTTACGCTAAGGTTAGGGCTCCCCTAGCCTAAGGCTAGGGCACCTCTAGGCTTAGGCTAGGGCACCCCTAGGCTTTGGCTAGGGCACCCGTAGGCTTAGGCTAGGGCACCCATGGACTTAGGCTAAGGCTAGGTCACCCCTAGGCTTAGGCTAAGGCACCATTAGGCTTAGGCTAGGGCACCACTAGGCTTAGGCTAGGGCAACCCTAGGCTTAGGCTAGGGCACTCCAAGGCTTAGGCTAAGGCACCATTAGGCTTAGGCTAGGGCCCCCCTAAGCTGAGGCTAGGGCACCACTAGGCTTAGGCTAAGGCTAGGGTTCCCATAGCCTAAGGCTAGAGCACCTCTAGGCTTAGGCTAAGGCTAGGGATCTCCTAGCCGAAGGCTAGGGCACCCCTAAGCTCAGGAAAGTGCACCCCGAGGCTTAGGCTAGGGCACCCCTAGACTTAGGAAAAGGCTAGGGCTCCCCTAGCCTAAGGCTAGGGCACCTCTCGGCTTAGGCTAGGGCACCCCTAAGCTTAGACTTGGGCACCCCTAGGCTTAAGCTAGGGATCCCGTAGGCTTAGGCTAAGGCTACGGCTCCCCTAGCCTCAGGCTAGTGCACCCCTAGACTCAGGCTATGGCATCCCTAAGCTTAGGTTAGGGCACCCCTAGGCTTAGGCTAGGGCACCCCTAAGCTTAGGGTAAGGCTAGGGCTCCCCTAGCCTAAGGCTTGAGCACCCCCGGCTTAGCCTAGGGCACCCCTAAGCTTAGGCTAGGCCACCCCTAGTCTTAGGCTAGGGCACACCTAGGCTTAGGCTAAGGCTAGGTCTAACCTAGGCTTAGGCTAGGGAACCCCTAGACTAAGGCTAGGGCACCCCTAGACTCAGGCTACGACACCCGTTAGCCTGGGCAAGGGCAATCCTAGGCTTAGGCAAAGTCTAGGGCTCCCCTATCCTCAGGCTAGGACACCCCTAGGCTCAGGCTAGGGCTCCCCTAGCCTTAGGCTAGGGCACCCCTAGGCTTAGGCTAAGGCTAGGGCTCCCCTAGCCTAAGGCTAGAGCACCCCTAGGCTTAGGCTAGGGCACACCTAGGCTTAGGCTAAGGCTAGGCTCCCCTAGCCTAAGGCTAGAGCACCCCTAGGCTTAGGCTAGGGCACCCCTAGGCTTAGGCTAGGGCAACCCTAGGCTTAGGCTAAAGCACCCCTTGGCTTACGCTAAGGTTAGGGCTCCCCTAGCCTAAGGCTAGGGCACCTCTAGGCTTAGGCTAGGGCACCCCTAGGCTTTGGCTAGGGCACCCGTAGGCTTAGGCTAGGGCACCCATGGACTTAGGCTAAGGCTAGGTCACCCCTAGGCTTAGGCTAAGGCACCATTAGGCTTAGGCTAGGGCACCACTAGGCTTAGGCTAGGGCAACCCTAGGCTTAGGCTAGGGCACTCCAAGGCTTAGGCTAAGGCACCATTAGGCTTAGGCTAGGGCCCCCCTAAGCTGAGGCTAGGGCACCACTAGGCTTAGGCTAAGGCTAGGGTTCCCATAGCCTAAGGCTAGAGCACCTCTAGGCTTAGGCTAGGGCACCCTAGGCTTAGGCTAAGGCTAGGGCTCCCCTAGGCTAAGGCTAGGGCACCCCTAGGCTTAGGCTAGGGCACCCCTAGGATTAGCCTAGGGCACCCCTAGGCTTAGGCTAAGGCTAGGGATCCCCTAGCCGAAGGCTACGGCACCCCTAAGCTCAGGCAAGTGCACCCCGAGCATTAGGCTAGGGCACCCCTAGACTTAGGCTAGGGCACACCTAGGCTTAGGCTTAGGCTAGGGCACCCCTAGGCGTAGGCTAGGGCACTCCTAGCCTCAGGCAAGGGCACCCCTAGACTCAGGCTACGACACCCGTTAGCCTGGGCAAGGGCAATCCTAGGCTTAGGCAAAGTCTAGGGCTCCCCTATCCTCAGGCTAGGACACCCCTAGGCTCAGGCTAGGGCTCCCCTAGCCTTAGGCTAGGGCACCCCTAGGCTTAGGCTAAGGCTAGGGCTCCCCTAGCCTAAGGCTAGAGCACCCCTAGGCTTAGGCTAGGGCACCCCTAGGCTTAGGCTAAGGCTAGGCTCCCATAGCCTAAGGCTAGAGCACCCCTAGGCTTAGGCTAGGGCACCCCTAGGCTTAGGCTAGGGCAACCCTAGGCTTAGGCTAAAGCACCCCTTGGCTTACGCTAAGGTTAGGGCTCCCCTAGCCTAAGGCTAGGGCACCTCTAGGCTTAGGCTAGGGCACCCCTAGGCTTTGGCTAGGGCACCCGTAGGCTTAGGCTAGGGCACCCATGGACTTAGGCTAAGGCTAGGTCACCCCTAGGCTTAGGCTAAGGCACCATTAGGCTTAGGCTAGGGCACCACTAGGCTTAGGCTAGGGCATCCCTAGGCTTAGGCTAGGGCACTCCAAGGCTTAGGCTAAGGCACCATTAGGCTTAGGCTAGGGCCCCCCTAAGCTGAGGCTAGGGCACCCCTAGGCTTAGGCTAAGGCTAGGGTTCCCATAGCCTAAGGCTAGAGCACCTCTAGGCTTAGGCTAGGGCACCCTAGGCTTAGGCTAAGGCTAGGGCTCCCCTAGGCTAAGGCTAGGGCACCCCTAGGCTTAGGCTAGGGCACCCCTAGGATTAGCCTAGGGCACCCCTAGGCTTAGGCTAAGGCTAGGGATCCCCTAGCCGAAGGCTACGGCACCCCTAAGCTCAGGCAAGTGCACCCCGAGGCTTAGGCTAGGGCACCCCTAGACTTAGGAAAAGGCTAGGGCTCCCCTAGCCTAAGGCTAGGGCACCTCTCGGCTTAGGCTAGGGCACCCCTAAGCTTAGGCTAGGGCACCCCTAGGCTTAAGCTAGGGATCCCGTAGGCTTAGGCTAAGGCTACGGCTCCCCTAGCCTCAGGCTAGTGCACCCCTAGACTCAGGCTATTTCATCCCTAAGCTTAGGTTAGGGCACCCCTAGGCTTAGGCTAGGGCACCCCTAAGCTTAGGGTAAGGCTAGGGCTCCCCTAGCCTAAGGCTTGAGCACCCCCGGCTTAGCCTAGGGCACCCCTAAGCTTAGGCTAGGCCACCCCTAGTCTTAGGCTAGGGCACACCTAGGCTTAGGCTAAGGCTAGGTCTAACCTAGGCTTAGGCTAGGGAACCCCTAGACTAAGGCTAGGGCACCCCTAGGCTTAGGCTAGGGCACCCCTAGGCTTAGGCTAGGGCACTCCTAGCCTCAGGCAAGGGCACCCCTAGACTCAGGCTACGACACCCGTTAGCCTGGGCAAGGGCAATCCTAGGCTTAGGCAAAGTCTAGGGCTCCCCTATCCTCAGGCTAGGACACCCCTAGGCTCAGGCTAGGGCTCCCCTAGCCTTAGGCTAGGGCACCCCTAGGCTTAGGCTAAGGCTAGGGCTCCCCTAGCCTAAGGCTACAGACCCCTAGGCTTAGGCTAGGGCACCCCTAGGCTTAGGCTAAGGCTAGGCTCCCCTAGCCTAAGGCTAGAGCACCCCTAGGCTTAGGCTAGGGCACCCCTAGGCTTAGGCTAGGGCACCCCTAAGCTTAGGGTAAGGCTAGGGCTCCCCTAGCCTAAGGCTTGAGCACCCCCCGGCTTAGCCTAGGGCACCCCTAAGCTTAGGCTAGGCCACCCCTAGTCTTAGGCTAGGGCACACCTAGGCTTAGGCTTAGGCTAGGTCTAACTTAGGCTTAGGCTAGGGAACCCCTAGACTAAGGCTAGGGAACCCCTAGGCTTACGCTAGGGCACCCCTAGGCTTAGGCTAGGGCACTCCTAGCCTCAGGCAAGGGCACCCCTAGACTCAGGCTACGACACCCGTTAGCCTGGGCTAGGGCAATCCTAGGCTTAGGCAAAGTCTAGGGCTCCCCTATCCTCAGGCTAGGACACCGCTAGGCTCAGGCTAGGGCTCCCCTAGCCTTAGGCTAGGGCACCCCTAGGCTTAGGCTAAGGCTAGGGCTCACCTAGCCTAAGGCTAGGGCACCTCTAGGCTTAGGGTAGGGCACCACTAGGCTTAGGCTATGGCAGCCATAGGCTTAAGTTAAGGCAAGGGCTCCCCTAGCCAAGGCCTGGGCACCCCTAGCCTTAGGGTAAGGCACCCCTAAGCTTAGGCTTAGGCTAGGGCACCCCTAGGCTTAGGCTAGGGCACCCCTAGGCTTAGGTTAGGGCACCCATAGGCTTAGGCTAGGGCACCTCTAGGCTTAGGCTAGGGCACCCCTAGGCTTAGGGTAGGGAACCCCTAGGCTTAGGCTAGGGTAAACCTAGGCTTAGGCTAAGGCTAAGGCTCCCCTTGCCTAAAGCTAGGGAACCCCTAGGCATAGGCTAGGGCACCCTTAGGCTTAGCCTATGGCACCCCTAGGCTTAGGCGATGGCACCCCTAGGCTTGTTCTAGGGCACCCCTAGGCTTAGGCTAGGTCACCCATAGGCTTAGGCTAGGGCACCCCTAGGCTTATGTTTAGGCTAAGGCACCCCTAGGCTTAGGCTAGGGCACCCCTAGGCTTAGGCTAGGGCACCCCTAGGCTTTGTCTAGGGCACCCCTAGGCATAGGGTAAGGCTAGGGCTCTCCTAGCCTAAGGCTAGGGCACCCCTAGGCTTAGGCTAGGGCACCCCTAGGCTTAGGCTAGGGAACCCCTAGGCTTACGCTAGGGCACCCCTAGGCTTAGGCTACGGCACCCCTAAGCTTAGGCTTGGGCACCTCAAGGCTTAGGCTAGGGCACCCCTAGGCTTAGACTAAGGCACCCCTAGACTTAGGCTAAGGCAACGGCTCCCCTAGCCTCAGGCTAGGGCACCCCTAGGTTTAGGCTAGGGCACCCATAGGCTTAGGCAAAGGCACCCCTAGGCTTAGGCTATGGTACCCCTAGGCTTAGGCTAGGGCACCCGTGGCTTAGGCTAGGGCACCCGTGGCTTAGGCTAGGGCACCCCTAGGCTTAGACTAGGGCACCCCTAGGCTTAAGCTAGGGCACCCATAGGCTTAGGCTAAGGCTAGGGCTCCCCTAGGCTTAGGCTAGGGCACCCGTAGGCTTTGGCTAGGGCACCCCTAGGCTTAGGATAGGGAACTTCTAAGCTTAGGCTAGGTCACCCCTAGGCTTTGGCTAGGGCAGCCTTAGGCTTAGGCTAGAGCACCCCTAGGCTTAAGCTAGGGCACCCCTAGGCATAGGCTAAGGCTAGGGAACCCCTAGCCTAAGGCTATGGCACTCCTAGGCTTAGGCTAGGCACCCGCAGGCTTGGGCTAGGGCACCCCTAGATTTAGGCAAGGGCACCCCTAGGCTTAGGCTAAGGCTACGGCTCCTCCAGCCTAAGGCTAGGGCACCCCTAGGCTTAGGCTAGGGCACCCCAAGGCTGAGGCTAAGGCAACCCTAGGCTTACGCTAAGGTTAGGGCTCCCCTAGCCTAAGGCTAGGGCACCTCTAGGCTTAGGCTCGGGCACCCCTAGGCTTTGGCTAGGGCACCCCTAGGCTTAGGCTAAGGCTAGGGCTCTCCTAGCCTACGGCTAGGGCATCTCTAGGCTTAGTCTAGGGCACCCCTAGGCTTTGGCTAGGGCACCCCTAAGCTTAGTCTAAGGCTAGGGCTCTCCAAGCCTCAGGCTAGGGCACCCCTAGGTTTAGGCTAGGGCACCCATAGGCTTAGGCAAAGGCACCCCTAGGCTTAGGCTATGGTACCCCTAGGCTTAGGCTAGGGCACCCGTGGCTTAGGCTAGGGCACCCGTGGCTTAGGCTAGGGCACCCCTAGGCTTAGACTAGGGCACCCCTAGGCTTAAGCTAGGGCACCCGTAGGCTTAGGCTAAGGCTAGGGCTCCCCTAGGCTTAGGCTAGGGCACCCCTAGGCTTTGGCTAGGGCACCCCTAGGCTTAGGATAGGGAACTTCTAAGCTTAGGCTAGGTCACCCCTAGGCTTTGGCTAGGGCAGCCTTAGGCTTAGGCTAGAGCACCCCTAGGCTTAAGCTAGGGCACCCCTAGGCATAGGCTAAGGCTAGGGAACCCCTAGCCTAAGGCTATGGCACTCCTAGGCTTAGGCTAGGCACCCGCAGCCTTGGGCTAGGGCACCCCTAGATTTAGGCAAGGGCACCCCTAGGCTTAGGCTAAGGCTACGGCTCCTCCAGCCTAAGGCTAGGGCACCCCTAGGCTTAGGCTAGGGCACCCCAAGGCTTAGGCTAAGGCAACCCTAGGCTTACGCTAAGGTTAGGGCTCCCCTAGCCTAAGGCTAGGGCACCTCTAGGCTTAGGCTCGGGCACCCCTAGGCTTTGGCTAGGGCACCCCTAGGCTTAGGCTAAGGCTAGGGCTCTCCTAGCCTACGGCTAGGGCATCTCTAGGCTTAGTCTAGGGCACCCCTAGGCTTTGGCTAGGGCACCCCTAAGCTTAGTCTAAGGCTAGGGCTCTCCAAGCCTAAGGCTAGGGCACCTCTAGGCTTAGGCTAGGGCACTCCTAGGCTTAGGCTAGGGCAGCCCTAGGCTTAAGCTAGGGCACCCCTAGGCTTAGGATAGGGCAGCCCTACGCTTAGGCTAGGGAACCCCTAAGCTTTGGCTAGGGCACCCCTAGGTTTAGGCTAAGTCTAGGCCTCCCCTAGCCTATGGCTAGGGCACCCCTAGGCTTAGGCCAGGGCACTCCTAGGCTTAGGCTAGGGCAGCCCTAGGCTTAGGCTAGGGCCCCCTAGGCTTAGGCTCGGTTAGCCCTAGGCTTAGGCTAAGGCTTGGGCTCCCCTAGTCTAAGGCTAGGGCACCCTAAGGCTTAGGCTAGGGCACCCATAGGCTTAGGCTAAGGCTTGGGCTCCCCTAGTCTAAGGCTAGGGCACCCCTAGGCTTAGGTTAGGGCACCCTTAGGCTTAGGCTAGGGCACCCCTAGGCTTAGGCTAGGGCACCCCTAGGCTTAGGCTAGGGCAACCCTAGGATTAGGCTAAAGCACCCCTAGGCTTACGCTAAGGTTAGGGCTCCCCTAGCCTAAGGCTAGGGCACCTCTAGGCTTAGGCTAGGGCACCCCTAGGCTTTGGCTAGGGCACCCGTAGGCTTAGGCTAGGGCACCCATAGGCGTAGGCTAAGGCTTGGGCTCCCCTAGTCTAAGGCTAGGGCACCCCTAGGCTTAGGTTAGGGCACCCTTAGGCTTAGTCTAGGGCACCCCTAGGCTTAGGCTAGGGCACCCCTAGGCTTAGGCTAGGGCAACCCTAGGCTTAGGCTAAAGCACCCCTAGGCTTACGCTAAGGTTAGGGCTCCCCTAGCCTAAGGATAGGGCACCTCTAGGCTTAGGCTAGGGCACCCCTAGGCTTTGGCTAGGGCACCCGTAGGCTTAGGCTAGGGCACCCATGGACTTAGGCTAAGGCTAGGTCACCCCTAGGCTTAGGCTAAGGCACCATTAGGCTTAGGCTAGGGCACAACTAGGCTTAGGCTAGGGCAACCTTAGGCTTAGGCTAGGGCACTCCAAGGCTTAGGCTAAGGCACCATTAGGCTTAGGCTAGGGCCCCCCTAACCTGAGGCTAGGGCACCCCTAGGCTTAGGCTAAGGCTAGGGTTCCCTAGCCTAAGGCTAGGGCACCTCTAGGCTTAGGCTAGGGCACCCTAGGCTTAGGCTAAGGGTAGGGCTCCCCTAGGCTATGGCTAGGGCACCCCTGGGCTAAGGCTAGGGCACCCCTAGGATTAGCCTAGGGCACCCCTAGGCTTAGGCTAAGGCTAGGGATCCCCTAGCCAAAGGCTACGGCACCCCTAAGCTCAGGCAAGTGCACCCCGAGGCTTAGGCTAGGGCACCCCTAGACTTAGGAAAAGGCTAGGGCTCCCCTAGCCTAAGGCTAGGGCACCTCTCGGCTTAGGCTAGGGCACCCCTAAGCTTAGGCTAGGGCACCCCGAGGCTTAAGCTAGGGATCCCGTAGGCTTAGGCTAAGGCTACGGCTCCCCTAGCCTCAGGCTAGTGCACCCCTAGACTCAGGCTATGGCATCCCTAAGCTTAGGTTAGGGCACCCCTAGGCTTAGGCTAGGGCACCCCTAAGCTTAGCGTAAGGCTAGGGCTCCCCTAGCCTAAGGCTTGAGCACCCCCCGGCTTAGCCTAGGGCACCCCTAAGCTTAGGCTAGGCCACCCCTAGTCTTAGGCTAGGGCACACCTAGGCTTAGGCTAAGGCTAGGTCTAACTTAGGCTTAGGCTAGGGAACCCCTAGACTAAGGCTAGGGCACCCCTAGGCTTAGGCTAGGGCACCCCTAGGCTTAGGCTAGGGCACTCCTAGCCTCAGGCAAGGGCACCCCTAGACTCAGGCTACGATACCCGTTAGCCTGGGCTAGGGCAATCCTAGGCTTAGGCAAAGTCTTGGGCTCCCCTATCCTCAGGCTAGGACACCCCTAGGCTCAGGCTAGGGCTCCCCTAGCCTTAGGCTAGGGCACCCCTAGGCTTAGGCTAAGGCTAGGGCTCCCCAAGCTTAAGGCTAGAGCACCCCTAGGCTTAGGCTAGGGCACCCCTAGGCTTAGGCTAAGGCTAGGCTCCCCTAGCCTAAGGCTAGAGCACCCCTAGGCTTAGGCTAGGGCACCCCTAGGCTTAGGGTAGGGCACCCCTACGCTTAGGCTAAGGCTAGGGCTCCCTAGCCTAAGGCTAGGGCACCCCTAGGCTTAGGCAAAAGCATCCCTAGGCTTAGGCTAGGGCACCCCTAGGCATAGGCTAGGTCACCCGTAGCTTAGTCTAGGGCACCCCTAGCCTAAAGCTAGGGTACCCCTAGGCTTAAGCTAGGGCATCCGTAGGCTTAGCCTAAGGCTAGGGCTCCCCTAGCCTAAGGCTAGGGCACCCCTAGGCTTAGGCTAGTGCACCCCTAGGTTTAGGCAATGGCACACCTAGGCTTAGGCTAAGGCAAAGGCTCCCCTAGCCTATGGCTAGGGCACCCTTAGGCTTAGGCTTTGGCACCCCTAGGCTTAGGCAAAGGCACCCCTAGGCTTAGGCTAGGGCACCCCTAGGCTTTGCCTAGGGCACCCCTAGGCTTAGGATAGGGAACTTCTAAGCTTAGGCTAGGGCACCCCTAGGCTTAGGCTAGGGCACCCCTAGGCTTAGGCTAAGGCTAGGGCTCCCCTAGCCTAAGGCTAGGGCACCGCTAGGCTTAGGCTAGGGCACCCCTAGGCTTTGGCTAGGGCACCCCTAGGCTTAGGATAGGGAACTTCTAAGCTAAGGCTAGGTCACCCCTAGGCTTAGGCTAGGGCACCCCTAGGCTTAGGCTAGGGCACCCCTAGGCTTAGGCTAAGGCTAGGGCTCCCCTAGCCTAAGGCTAGGGCAACCCTAGGCTTAGGCTAGGGCACCCCTAATCTTAGGCTAGGGCACCCATAGGCTTAAGCTAGGGCACCCCTAGGCTTAGGCTAAGGCTAGGGATCCCCTAGCCTAAGACTACAGCACTCCTAGGCTTAGGCTAGGGCACACCTAGGCTTAGGCTAAGGCTAGGGCTCCCCTAGCTTAAGGCTAGAGCACCCCTAGGCTTAGGCTAGGACACCCCTAGGCTTATGCTAGGGCACCACTAGGCTTAGGCTAAGGCTAGGCTCCCCTAGCCTAAGGCTAGAGCACCCCTAGGCTTAGGCTAGGGCACCCCTAGGCTTAGGCTAGGGCACCCCTAGGCTTAGGCTAAGGCTAGGGCACCCCTAGGCTTAGGCAAAAGCATCCCTAGGCTTAGGCTAGGGCACCCCTAGGCTTAGGCAAGTGCACCCCTAGGTTTAGGCAATGGCACCCCTAGGCTTAGGCTAAGGCAAGGGCTCCCCTAACCTATGGCTAGGGCACCCCTAGGCTTAGGCTTTGGCACCCCTAGGCTTAGGCAAAGGCACCCCTAGGCTTAGGCTAGGGCACCCCTAGGCTTAGGATAGGGAACTTCTAAGCTTAGGCTAGGGCACCCCTAGGCTTAGGCTAGGGCACCCCTAGGCTTAGGCTAAGGCTAGGGCTCCCCTAGCCTAAGGCTAGGGCACCGCTAGGCTTAGGCTAGGGCACCCCTAGGCTTAGGATAGGGAACTTCTAAGCTAAGGCTAGGTCACCCCTAGGCTTAGGCTAGGGCACCCCTAGGCTTAGGCTAGGGCACCCCTAGGCTTAGGCTAAGGCTAGGGCTCCCCTAGCCTAAGGCTAGGGCAACCCTAGGCTTAGGCTAGGGCCCCCCCAATCTTAGGCTAGGGCACCCCTAGGCTTAAGCTAGGGCACCCCTAGGCTTAGGCTAAGGCTAGGGATCCCCTAGCCTAAGGCTACGGCACTCCTAGGCTTAGGCTAGGGCACCCCTAGGCTTAGGTTTAGGCTAGGGCACACCTACGCTTAGGCTAGGGCACCCTTATGCTTAAGCTAGGGCACCCCAAGGCTTAGGCTAGGGCACCCCTAGGCTTAGGCTAAGGTTAGGGCTCTCCTAGCCTAAGGCTAGGGAACCCCTAGCCTTAGGCTAGGGCACCCCTAGGCTTAGGCTAGGTCAGCCCTAGGCTTAGGCTAACTCTAGGGCTCCCCTAGCCTAAGGCTAGGGCACCCATAAGCTTGGGCTAGGGCACCCCTAGGCGTAGGCTAGGGCACCACTAGGCTAAGGCTAGGGCACCCCTAGGCTTAGGCTAGGGCACCCCTAGACTTAGGCTAAGGCAACGGCTCCCCTAGCCTCAGGCTAGGGCACCCCTAAGCTTAGACTAGGGCACCCCTAGGCTTAGGCTAAGGCTAGGGCTCCCCTAGCCTAAGGCAACGGCACCCCTAGGCTCAGGCTAGGGCACCCCGAGGCTTAGGCCAGGGAACCCCTAGGCGTAGGAAAAGGCTAGGGCTCCCCTAGCCTAAGGCTAGGGCATCGCTAGGCTTAGGTTAGGGCACCCCTAGGCTTAGGCTAGGGCACCCCTAGGCTTAAGCTAGGGCTCCCCTAGGCTTAGGCTAAGGCTACGTCTCCCATAGCCTCAGGCTAGTGCACCCCTAGACGCAGGCTATGGCACCCCTAAGTTTAGGCTAGGGCACCCCTAGGCTTAAGCTAGGTCACCCCTAGGCTTAGGCTAAGGCAAGGGCTCCCCTAGCCTAAGGTTAGAGCACCCCTAGGCTTAGGCTAGGGCACCCCTAGGCTTAGGCTAGGCCACCCCAAGGCTTAGGCTAGGGCACCCCTAGGCTTAGGCTAAGGCTGGGCTAACCTAGGCTTAGGCTAGGGCACCCCTAGTCTTAGGCTAGGGAACCCCTACACTTGGGCTAAGGCAACGGCTCCCCTAGCCTCAGGCAAGGGAACCCCTTGTCAGGCTAGGGCACCCGTTAGCTTAGGCTACGGCAATCCTAGGCTTAGGGTAAGTCTAGGGCTCCCCTATCCTCAGGCTAGGGCACCCCTAGGCTCAGGCTAGGGCTTCCTTAGCCTAAGGCTAGGGCTCCCCTAGGCTTTGGCTAAGGCTGCGGCTCCCCTTGCCTCAGACTAGTGCACCCCTAGACTCAGGCTATGGCACCTCTATGCTTAGGCTAGCAATCCTAGGCTAGACTAACGTTAGGGCTCCTCTAGCGTGAGGCTATGGCACCCGTAGGCTCAGGCTAGGGCACCCTAGGCTCAGGCTAGGGCACCCCTAGGCTTAGGCTAGGGCACCCCTAGGCTTAGGCTAGGGCACCCCTAGGCTTAGGCTAAGGCTAGGCTCCCCTAGCCTATGGCTAGAGAACCCCTAGGCTTAGGCTAGGGCAACCGTAGGCTTAGGCTAGGGCACCCCTAAGCTTAGGCTAAGGCTAGGGCTCCCCTAGCCTAAGCTCTAGGGCACCCCTAGGCTTAGGCTAGGGCACACGTAAGCTTAGGCTAGGGCACCCCTAGGCTTAGGCTAAGGCAAGGGCTCCCTTAGCCTATGGCTGGGGCACCCCTATGATTAGGCTAGGGCACACCTAGGCTTAGGCAAAGGCACCCCTAGACTTAGGGTAGGGAACCCCTAGGCTTAGGCAAGGGCACCCCTAGGCTTGGGCTAGGGCACCCCTAGGCTTAGGCTAGGGCACCCCTAGGCTTAAGCTAAGGTTAGGGATCCCCTAGCCTAAGGCCAGGGCACCCTAGGCTCTAGCTAGGGCACCCCTAGGCTTAGGCTAGGGCACCCCTACACTTAGGCTAAGGCAACGGCTCCCCTAGCCTCAGGCAAGGGCACCCCTAGACTCAGGGTAGGGCACCCGTTAGCTTAGGCTAGGGCAATCCTAGGCTTAGGCTAAGTCTAGGGCTCCCCTATCCTCAGGTTAGGGCACCCCTAGGCTCCACTAGGGCTCTCCTAGGCTTAGGCTAGGGCACCCCTACGCTTAGGCTAAGGCTAGGGCTCCCCTAGCCTCAGGCTAGGGCACCCATAGGCTTAGGCTAGGGCACCCCTAGGCTTAGGCTAGGGCACCCCTAGGCTTAGGCTAAGGCTAGGCTCCTCTAGCCTAATGCTAGAGCACCCCTAGGCTTAGGCTAGGACACCCCTAGGCTTAGGCTAAGGCTAGGGCTCCCCTATCATCAGGCTAGGGCACCTCTAGGCTTAGGCTAGGGCACCCCTAGGCTTAGGCTAAGGCTAGGCTCCCATAGCCTAAGGCTAGAGCACCCCTAGGCTTAGGCTAGGGCACCCCAAGGCTTAGGCTAGGGCACCCCTAGGCTTAGGCTAAGGCTAGGGCTCCCCTAGCCTAAGGCTAGGGCACCCCTAGCCTAAGGCTAGGGCACCACTAGGCTTAGGCTAGGGCACTCCTAGGTTTAGGCTAGGGCACCCCTTGGCTTAGTCTAAGGCAAGGGCTCCCCTAGCCTATGGCTACGGCACCCCTAGGCTGAGGCTAGGGCACCCCTAGGCTTAGGCAAAGGCACCCCTAGGCTTAGGCTAGGGCACCCCTAAGCTTAGACTAGGTCACCCGTGGCTTAGGCCAGGGTACCCCTAGGCTTAGACTAGGGCACCCTAGGCTTAAGCTAGGGCACCCGTAGGCTTAGTCTAAGGCTAGGGCTCCCCTAGCCTAAGGCTAGGGCACCCCTAGGCTTAGACTAGGGCACTCCTAGGCTTAGGCTAGGGCAGCCCTATGCTTAGGCTAGGGCACCTCTAGGCTTCGGCTAGGTTATCCCAAGGCATAGGTTAAGGCTTGGGCTCCCCTAGTCTAAGGCTAGGGCACCCTTAGGCTTAGGCTAGGGCACCCCAAGGCTTAGGCTAAGGCTTGGGCTCCCCTAGTCTAAGGCTAGGGCACCCCTAGGCTTAGGTTAGGGCACCCTTAGGCTTAGGCTAGGACACACCTAGGCTTAGGCTACGTCACTCCTAGGCTTAGGCTAGTGCAACCCTAGGCTTAGGCTAAGGCACACCTAGGGTTACGCTAAGGATAGGGCTCCCATAGCCTTAGGCTAGGGCACCTCTAGGCTTAGGCTAGGGCAACCCTAGGCTTTGGCTAAGGCACCCCTAGGCTTAGGCTAAGGCTATGGCTCTCCTAGCCTAAGGCTAGGGCACCCCTAGGCTTAGGCTAGGGCACCCGTAGGCTAAGGCTAGGGCACCCCAAGGCTTAGGCTAAGGCTAGCTCACCCCTAGGCTTAGGCTAAGGCACCACTAGGCTTGGGCTAGGGCACCACTAGGCTTAGGCTAGGGCACCCCTAGGCTTAGGCTAGGGCACCCCAAGGCTGAGGCTAGGGCACCGCTAAGCTGAGGCTAGGGCACCCCTAGGCTTAGGCTAAGGCTAGGGTTCCCCTAGCCTAAGGCTAGGGCACCCCTAGTCTTACGCTAGGGCTCCCCTAGGCTTAAGCTAGGGCACCCCTAGGCTTAGGCTAAGGCTAGGGATCCCCTAGCCTAAAGCTAGGGCACCCCTAGTCTTAGTCTAGGGCACCCCTACGATTAGTCTAGGGCACACTAGGCTTAGGCTAAGGCTAGGGCTCCCATAGTGTAAGGCTAGGGCACCCCTAGACTTAGGCTAGGGCACCCCTAGGCTTAGGCTAGGGCACCCCTAGGCTTAGGCTAAGGCTAGGCTCCCCTAGCCTAAGGCTAGAGCACCCCTAGGCATAGCTTGGGCACCCGTAGGCTTAGGCTAGGGCACCCCTAGGCTTAGGCTAAGGCTAGGGCTCCCTTAGCCTATGGCTAGGGCACCCCTAGGATTAGGCTAGGGCACACCTAGGCTTAGGCAAAGGCACCCCTAGGCTTAGGGTAGGGAACCCCTAGGCTTAGGCAAGGGATCCCCTAGCCTAAGGCTAGGGCACCCTAGGCTCAAGGTAGGGCACCCCTAGGCTTAGGCTAGGGCACCCCTATGCTTAGGCTAGGGCACCCCTAGGTTTAGGCTAGGGTACCCAAAGGCTTAGGCTAGAGCACCCCTAGGCTTAGGCTAGGGCACACCTAGGCTTAGACTAGGGCACCCCTAGGCTTAGGCTAAGGCAACGGCTCGCCTAGCTTCAGGCTGGGGCATCCCTAGACTCAGGCTAGGGCACCCCTAGGTTCAGGATATGGCACGCCTAGGCTTAGGCTAAGGCTAGGGCACCCCTAGACTTAGGCTAGGGCACCCCTAGGCTTAGGCTAGGGCACCCCTAGGCTTAGGCTACGGCACCCCTAGGCTTAGGCTAGGGCACCCCTAGGCTTAGGCTAGGGCACCCCTAGGCTTAGGCTAAGGCAACGACTCCCCTAGCCTCAGGCGATGGCACCCCTAGACTCAGGCTAGGGCACCCCTAAGCTTAGGCTTCGGCAATCCTAGGCTTAGGCTAAGGCTAGGGCTCCCCTAGGCTCAGGCTAGGGCACCCCTAGGCTTAGACTAGGGCACCCCTAGGCTTAGGCTAGGGCACCCGTGGCTTAGGCTAGGGCACCCCTAGGCTTAGACTAGGGCACCCCTAGGCTTAAGCTAGGGCACCCCTAGGCTTAGGCTAGGGCACCCCTAGGCTTTGGCTAGGGCACCCCTAGGCTTAGGATATGGAACTTCTAAACTTAGGCTAGAGCACCCATAGGCTTAGGCTAGGGCACCCCTAAGCTTAGGCTAAGGCTAGGGCTCCCCTAGCCTAAGGCTAGGGCACCCCTAGGCTTAGGCTAGGGCACCCCTAGGCTTTGGCTAGGGCACCCCTAAGCTTAGGATAGGGAACTTCTAAGCTTAGGCTAGGTCACCCCTAGGCTTTGGCTAGGGCAGCCCTAGGCTTAGGCTAGAGCACCCCTAGGCTTAAGCTAGGGCACCCCTAGGCTTAGGCAAAGACTAGAGCTCCCCTAGCCTAAGGCTAGGGCACCCCTAGGCTTAGGCTAGGGCACCCCTAGGCTTTGGCTAGGGCACCCCTAAGCTTAGGATAGGGTACTTCTAAGCTTAGGCTAGAACACCCCTAGGCTTTGGCTAGGGCAGCCCTAGGCTTAGGCTAGAGCACCCCTAGGCTTAAGCTAGGGCACCCCTAGGCTTAGGCTAAGGCAAGGGCTCCCTTAGCCTATGGCTAGGGCACCCCTAGGATTAGGCTAGGGCACCCCTAGGCTTAGACTAGGGCACCCCTAGGCTTAGGCTAGGGCACCCGTGGCTTAGGCTAGGGCACCCCTAGGCTTAGACTAGGGCACCCCTAGGCTTAAGCTAGGGCACCCCTAGGCTTAGGCTAGGGCACCCCTAGGCTTTGGCTAGGGCACCCCTAGGCTTAGGATATGGAATTTCTAAACTTAGGCTAGAGCACCCATAGGCTTAGGCTAGGGCACCCCTAAGCTTAGGCTAAGGCTAGGGCTCCCCTAGCCTAAGGCTAGGGCACCCCTAGGCTTAGGCTAGGGCACTCCTAGGCTTTGGCTAGGGCACCCCTAAGCTTAGGATAGGGAACTTCTAAGCTTAGGCTAGGTCACCCCTAGGCTTTGGCTAGGGCAGCCCTAGGCTTAGGCTAGAGCACCCCTAGGCTTAAGCTAGGGCACCCCTAGGCTTAAGCTAAGACTAGGGCTCCCCTAGCCTAAGGCTAGGGCACCCCTAGGCTTAGGCTAGGGCACACCTAGGCTCAGGCTAGGGCACCCCTAGGCTTAGGCTAAGGCAAGGGCTCCCTTAGCCTATGGCTAGGGCACCCCTAGGATTAGGCTAGGGCACACCTAGGCTTAGGCAAAGGCACCCCTAGGCTTAGGGTAGGGAACCCCTAGGCTTAGGCAAGGGATCCCCTAGCCTAAGGCTAGGGCACCCTGGCTCAAGCTAGGGCACCCCTATGCTTAGGCTAGGGCACCCCTATGCTTAGGTTAGGGCACCCCTAGGATTAGGCTAGGGCGCCCCTAGGCTTAGGCTAAGACTAGGGCTCCCCTAGCCTAAGGCTAGGGCACCCCTAGGCTTAGGCTAGGGCACACCTAGGCTTCGGCTAGGGCACCCCTAGGCTTAGGCTAAGGCAAGGGCTCCCTTAGCCTATGGCTAGGGCACCCCTAGGATTAGGCTAGGGCACACCTAGGCTTAGGCTAGGGCACCCCTAGGCTTAGGCTAAGGCAAGGGCTCCCATAGCCTATGGCTAGGGCACCCCTAGGATTAGGGTAGGGGACACCTAGGCTTAGGCAAAGGCACCCCTAGGCTTAAGCTAGGGCACCCCTAGGCTTAGGCTAAGGCTAGGGATCCCCTAGCCTAAGGCTACGGCACTCCTAGGCTTAGGCTAGGGCACCCCTAGGCTTAGGTTTAGGCTAGGGCACACCTACGCTTAGGCTAGGGCACCCTTATGCTTAAGCTAGGGCACCCCAAGGCTTAGGCTAGGGCACCCCTAGGCTTAGGCTAAGGCTAGGGCTCTCCTAGCCTAAGGCTAGGGAACCCCTAGACTTAGGCTAGGGCACCCCTAGGCTTAGGCTAGGTCAGCCCTAGGCTTAGGCTAACTCTAGGGCTCCCCTAGCCTAAGGCTAGGGCACCCATAAGCTTGGGCTAGGGCACCCCTAGGCGTAGGCTAGGGCACCACTAGGCTAAGGCTAGGGCACCCCTAGGCTTAGGCTAGGGCACCCCTAGACTTAGGCTAAGGCAACGGCTCCCCTAGCCTCAGGCTAGGGCACCCCTAAGCTTAGACTAGGGCACCCCTAGGCTTAGGCTAAGGCTAGGGCTCCCCTAGCCTAAGGCAACGGCACCCCTAGGCTCAGGCTAGGGCACCCCGAGGCTTAGGCCAGGGAACCCCTAGGCGTAGGAAAAGGCTAGGGCTCCCCTAGCCTAAGGCTAGGGCACCGCTAGGCTTAGGTTAGGGCACCCCTAGGCTTAGGCTAGGGCACCCCTAGGCTTAAGCTAGGGCTCCCCTAGGCTTAGGCTAAGGCTACGTCTCCCATAGCCTCAGGCTAGTGCACCCCTAGACGCAGGCTATGGCACCCCTAAGTTTAGGCTAGGGCACCCCTAGGCTTAAGCTAGGTCACCCCTAGGCTTAGGCTAAGGCAAGGGCTCCCCTAGCCTAAGGTTAGAGCACCCCTAGGCTTAGGCTAGGGCACCCCTAGGCTTAGGCTAGGCCACCCCAAGGCTTAGGCTAGGGCACCCCTAGGCTTAGGCTAAGGCTGGGCTAACCTAGGCTTAGGCTAGGGCACCCCTAGGCTTAGGCTAGGGAACCCCTACACTTGGGCTAAGGCAAGGGCTCCCCTAGCCTCAGGCAAGGGAACCCCTTGTCAGGCTAGGGCACCCGTTAGCTTAGGCTACGGCAATCCTAGGCTTAGGGTAAGTCTAGGGCTCCCCTATCCTCAGGCTAGGGCACCCCTAGGCTCAGGCTAGGGCTTCCTTAGCCTAAGGCTAGGGCTCCCCTAGGCTTTGGCTAAGGCTGCGGCTCCCCTTGCCTCAGACTAGTGCACCCCTAGACTCAGGCTATGGCACCTCTATGCTTAGGCTAGCAATCCTAGGCTAGACTAACGTTAGGGCTCCTCTAGCGTGAGGCTATGGCACCCGTAGGCTCAGGCTAGGGCACCCTAGGCTCAGGCTAGGGCACCCCTAGGCTTAGGCTAGGGCACCCCTAGGCTTAGGCTAGGGCACCCCTAGGCTTAGGCTAAGGCTAGGCTCCCCTAGCCTATGGCTAGAGAACCCCTAGGCTTAGGCTAGGGCAACCGTAGGCTTAGGCTAGGGCACCCCTAAGCTTAGGCTAAGGCTAGGGCTCCCCTAGCCTAAGCTCTAGGGCACCCCTAGGCTTAGGCTAGGGCACACGTAAGCTTAGGCTAGGGCACCCCTAGGCTTAGGCTAAGGCAAGGGCTCCCTTAGCCTATGGCTAGGGCACCCCTATGATTAGGCTAGGGCACACCTAGGCTTAGGCAAAGGCACCCCTAGGCTTAGGGTAGGGAACCCCTAGGCTTAGGCAAGGGCACCCCTAGGCTTGGGCTAGGGCACCCCTAGGCTTAGGCTAGGGCACCCCTAGGCTTAAGCTAAGGTTAGGGATCCCCTAGCCTAAGGCCAGGGCACCCTAGGCTCTAGCTAGGGCACCCCTAGGCTTAGGCTAGGGCACCCCTACACTTAGGCTAAGGCAACGGCTCCCCTAGCCTCAGGCAAGGGCACCCCTAGACTCAGGGTAGGGCACCCGTTAGCTTAGGCTAGGGCAATCCTAGGCTTAGGCTAAGTCTAGGGCTCCCCTATCCTCAGGTTAGGGCACCCCTAGGCTCCACTAGGGCTCTCCTAGGCTTAGGCTAGGGCACCCCTACGCTTAGGCTAAGGCTAGGGCTCCCCTAGCCTCAGGCTAGGGCACCCATAGGCTTAGGCTAGGGCACCCCTAGGCTTAGGCTAGGGCACCCCTAGGCTTAGGCTAAGGCTAGGCTCCTCTAGCCTAATGCTAGAGCACCCCTAGGCTTAGGCTAGGACACCCCTAGGCTTAGGCTAAGGCTAGGGCTCCCCTATCATCAGGCTAGGGCACCTCTAGGCTTAGGCTAGGGCACCCCTAGGCTTAGGCTAAGGCTAGGCTCCCATAGCCTAAGGCTAGAGCACCCCTAGGCTTAGGCTAGGGCACCCCAAGGCTTAGGCTAGGGCACCCCTAGGCTTAGGCTAAGGCTAGGGCTCCCCTAGCCTAAGGCTAGGGCACCCCTAGCCTAAGGCTAGGGCACCACTAGGCTTAGGCTAGGGCACTCCTAGGTTTAGGCTAGGGCACCCCTAGGCTTAGTCTAAGGCAAGGGCTCCCCTAGCCTATGGCTACGGCACCCCTAGGCTGAGGCTAGGGCACCCCTAGGCTTAGGCAAAGGCACCCCTAGGCTTAGGCTAGGGCACCCCTAGGCTTAGACTAGGTCACCCGTGGCTTAGGCCAGGGTACCCCTAGGCTTAGACTAGGGCACCCTAGGCTTAAGCTAGGGCACCCGTAGGCTTAGTCTAAGGCTAGGGCTCCCCTAGCCTAAGGCTAGGGCACCCCTAGGCTTAGACTAGGGCACTCCTAGGCTTAGGCTAGGGCAGCCCTATGCTTAGGCTAGGGCACCTCTAGGCTTCGGCTAGGTTATCCCAAGGCATAGGCTAAGGCTTGGGCTCCCCTAGTCTAAGGCTAGGGCACCCTTAGGCTTAGGCTAGGGCACCCCAAGGCTTAGGCTAAGGCTTGGTCTCCCCTAGTCTAAGGCTAGGGCACCCCTAGGCTTAGGTTAGGGCACCCTTAGGCTTAGGCTAGGACACACCTAGGCTTAGGCTACGTCACTCCTAGGCTTAGGCTAGTGCAACCCTAGGCTTAGGCTAAGGCACACCTAGGGTTACGCTAAGGATAGGGCTCCCATAGCCTTAGGCTAGGGCACCTCTAGGCTTAGGCTAGGGCAACCCTAGGCTTTGGCTAAGGCACCCCTAGGCTTAGGCTAAGGCTATGGCTCTCCTAGCCTAAGGCTAGGGCACCCCTAGGCTTAGGCTAGGGCACCCGTAGGCTAAGGCTAGGGCACCCCTAGGCTTAGGCTAAGGCTAGCTCACCCCTAGGCTTAGGCTAAGGCACCACTAGGCTTGGGCTAGGGCACCACTAGGCTTAGGCTAGGGCACCCCTAGGCTTAGGCTAGGGCACCCCAAGGCTGAGGCTAGGGCACCGCTAAGCTGAGGCTAGGGCACCCCTAGGCTTAGGCTAAGGCTAGGGTTCCCCTAGCCTAAGGCTAGGGCACCCCTAGTCTTACACTAGGGCTCCCCTAGGCTTAAGCTAGGGCACCCCTAGGCTTAGGCTAAGGCTAGGGATCCCCTAGCCTAAAGCTAGGGCACCCCTAGTCTTAGTCTAGGGCACCCCTACGATTAGTCTAGGGCACACTAGGCTTAGGCTAAGGCTAGGGCTCCCATAGCGTAAGGCTAGGGCACCCCTAGACTTAGGCTAGGGCACCCCTAGGCTTAGGCTAGGGCACCCCTAGGCTTAGGCTAAGGCTAGGCTCCCCTAGCCTAAGGCTAGAGCACCCCTAGGCATAGCTTGGGCACCCGTAGGCTTAGGCTAGGGCACCCCTAGGCTTAGGCTAAGGCTAGGGCTCCCTTAGCCTATGGCTAGGGCACCCCTAGGATTAGGCTAGGTCACACCTAGGCTTAGGCAAAGGCACCCCTAGGCTTAGGGTAGGGAACCCCTAGGCTTAGGCAAGGGATCCCCTAGCCTAAGGCTAGGGCACCCTAGGCTCAAGGTAGGGCACCCCTAGGCTTAGGCTAGGGCACCCCTATGCTTAGGCTAGGGCACCCCTAGGTTTAGGCTAGGGTACCCAAAGGCTTAGGCTAGAGCACCCCTAGGCTTAGGCTAGGGCACACCTAGGCTTAGACTAGGGCACCCCTAGGCTTAGGCTAAGGCAACGGCTCGCCTAGCTTCAGGCTGGGGCATCCCTAGACTCAGGCTAGGGCACCCCTAGGTTCAGGATATGGCACGCCTAGGCTTAGGCTAAGGCTAGGGCACCCCTAGACTTAGGCTAGGGCACCCCTAGGCTTAGGCTAGGGCACCCCTAGGCTTAGGCTACGGCACCCCTAGGCTTAGGCTAGGGCACCCCTAGGCTTAGGCTAGGGCACCCCTAGGCATAGGCTAAGGCAACGACTCCCCTAGCCTCAGGCGAGGGCACCCCTAGACTCAGGCTAGGGCACCCCTAAGCTTAGGCTTCGGCAATCCTAGGCTTAGGCTAAGGCTAGGGCTCCCCTAGGCTCAGGCTAGGGCACCCCTAGGCTTAGACTAGGGCACCCCTAGGCTTAGGCTAGGGCACCCGTGGCTTAGGCTAGGGCACCCCTAGGCTTAGACTAGGGCACCCCTAGGCTTAAGCTAGGGCACCCCTAGGCTTAGGCTAGGGCACCCCTAGGCTTTGGCTAGGGCACCCCTAGGCTTAGGATATGGAACTTCTAAACTTAGGCTAGAGCACCCATAGGCTTAGGCTAGGGCACCCCTAAGCTTAGGCTAAGGCTAGGGCTCCCCTAGCCTAAGGCTAGGGCACCCCTAGGCTTAGGCTAGGGCACCCCTAGGCTTTGGCTAGGGCACCCCTAAGCTTAGGATAGGGAACTTCTAAGCTTAGGCTAGGTCACCCCTAGGCTTTGGCTAGGGCAGCCCTAGGCTTAGGCTAGAGCACCCCTAGGCTTAAGCTAGGGCACCCCTAGGCTTAGGCAAAGACTAGGGCTCCCCTAGCCTAAGGCTAGGGCACCCCAAGGCTTAGGCTAGGGCACCCCTAGGCTTTGGCTAGGGCACCCCTAAGCTTAGGATAGGGAACTTCTAAGCTTAGGCTAGGTCACCCCTAGGCTTTGGCTAGGGCAGCCCTAGGCTTAGGCTAGAGCACCCCTAGGCTTAAGCTAGGGCACCCCTAGGCTTAGGCTAAGGCAAGGGCTCCCTTAGCCTATGGCTAGGGCACCCCTAGGATTAGGCTAGGGCACCCCTAGGCTTAGACTAGGGCACCCCTAGGCTTAGGCTAGGGCACCCGTGGCTTAGGCTAGGGCACCCCTAGGCTTAGACTAGGGCACCCCTAGGCTTAAGCTAGGGCACCCCTAGGCTTAGGCTAGGGCACCCCTAGGCTTTGGCTAGGGCACCCCTAGGCTTAGGATATGGAATTTCTAAACTTAGGCTAGAGCACCCATAGGCTTAGGCTAGGGCACCCCTAAGCTTAGGCTAAGGCTAGGGCTCCCCTAGCCTAAGGCTAGGGCACCCCTAGGCTTAGGCTAGGGCACTCCTAGGCTTTGGCTAGGGCACCCCTAAGCTTAGGATAGGGAACTTCTAAGCTTAGGCTAGGTCACCCCTAGGCTTTGGCTAGGGCAGCCCTAGGCTTAGGCTAGAGCACCCCTAGGCTTAAGCTAGGGCACCCCTAGGCTTAAGCTAAGACTAGGGCTCCCCTAGCCTAAGGCTAGGGCACCCCTAGGCTTAGGCTAGGGCACACCTAGGCTCAGGCTAGGGCACCCCTAGGCTTAGGCTAAGGCAAGGGCTCCCTTAGCCTATGGCTAGGGCACCCCTAGGATTAGGCTAGGGCACACCTAGGCTTAGGCAAAGGCACCCCTAGGCTTAGGGTAGGGAACCCCTAGGCTTAGGCAAGGGATCCCCTAGCCTAAGGCTAGGGCACCCTGGCTCAAGCTAGGGCACCCCTATGCTTAGGCTAGGGCACCCCTATGCTTAGGCTAGGGCACCCCTAGGTTTAGGCTAGGGCGCCCCTAGGCTTAGGCTAAGGCTAGGGCTCCCCTAGCCTAAGGCTAGGGCACCCCTAGGCTTAGGCTAGGGCACACCTAGGCTTCGGCTAGGGCACCCCTAGGCTTAGGCTAAGGCAAGGGCTCCCTTAGCCTATGGCTAGGGCACCTCTAGGATTAGGCTAGGGCACACCTAGGCTTAGGCTAGGGCACCCCTAGGCTTAGGCTAAGGCAAGGGCTCCCATAGCCTATGGCTAGGGCACCCCTAGGATTAGGGTAGGGCACACCTAGGCTTAGGCAAAGGCACCCCTAGGTTTAGTGTAGGGAACCCCTAGGCTTAGGCATGGGATCCCCTAGCCTAAGGCTAGGGCACCCTAGGCTCAAGCTAGGGCACCCCTAGGCTTAGGCTAGGGCACCCCTATGCTTAGGCTAGGGCACCCCTAGATTTAGGTTAGGGCGCCCCTAGGCTTAGGCTAAGGCTAGGGCTCCCCTAGCCTAAGGCTAGGGTACCCCAAGGCTTAGGCTAGAGCACCCCTAGGCTTAGGCTAGGGAACACCTAGGCTTAGACTAGGGCACCCCTAGGCTTAGGCTAAGGCAACGGCTCCCCTAGCTTCAGGCTGGGGCACCCCTAGACTCAGGCTAGGGCACCCCTAGGCTCAGGATATGGCACGCCTAGGCTTAGGCTAAGGCTAGGGCACCCTTAGACTTAGGCTAGGGCACCCCTAGGCTTAGGCTAGGGCACCCCTAGGCTTAGGCTACGGCACCCCTAGGCTTAGGCTAGGGCACCCCTAGGCTTAGGCTAGGGCACCCCTAGACTCAGGCTAGGGCACCCCTAAGCTTAGGCTTCGGCAATCCTAGGCTTAGGCTAAGCCTAGGGCTCCCCTAGGCTCAGGCTAGGGCACCCCTAGGCTTAGACTAGGGCACCCCTAGGATTAGGCTAGGGCACCCGTGGCTTAGGCTAGGGCACCCCTAGGCTAAGACTAGGGCTCCCCTAGGCTTAAGCTAGGGCACCCCTAGGCTTAGGCTAGGGCACCCCTAGGCTTTGGCTAGGGCACCCCTAGGCTTAGGATATGGAACTTCTAAACTTAGACTAGGGCACCCATAGGCTTAGGCTACGGCACCCCTAAGCTTAGGCTAAGGCTAGGGCTCCCCTAGCCTAAGGCTAGGGCATCCCTAGGCTTAGGCTAGGGCACCCCTAGGCTTTGGCTATGGCACCCCTAGGCTTAGGATAGGGAACTTCTAAGCTTAGGCTAGGTCACCCCTAGGCTTTGGCTAGGGCAGCCCTAGGCTTAGGCTAGAGCACCCCTAGGCTTAAGCTAGGGCACCCCTAGGCTTAGGCTAAGACTAGGGCTCCCCTAACCTAAGGCTAGGGCACCCCTAGGCTTAGGCTAGGGCACACCTAGGCTTAGGCTAGGGCACCCCTAGGCTTAGGCTAAGGCAAGGGCTCCCTTAGCCTATGGCTAGGGCACCCCTAGGATTAGGCTTGGGCACACCTAGGCTTAGGCTAGGGCACCCCTAGGCTTAGGCTAAGGCAAGGGCTCCCTTAGCTTATGGCTAGGGCACCCCTAGGATTAGGCTAGGGCACACCTAGGCTTAGGCAAAGGCACCCCTAGGCTTAGTGTAGGGAACCCCTAGGCTTAGGCATGGGATCCCCTAGCCTAAGGCTAGGGCACCCTAGGCTCAAGCTAGGGCACCCCTAGGCTTAGGATAGGGCACCCCTATGCTTAGGCTAGGGCACCCCTAGGTTTAGGTTAGGGCGCCCCTAGGCTTAGGCTAAGGCTAGGGCTCCCCTAGCCTAAGGCTAGGGTACCCCAAGGCTTAGGCTAGAGCACCCCTAGGCTTAGGCTAGGGCACACCTAGGCTTAGACTAGGGCACCCCTAGGCTTAGGCTAAGGCAACGGCTCCCCTAGCTTCATGCTGGGGCACCCCTAGACTCAGGCTAGGGCACCCCTAGGCTCAAGATATGGCACGCCTAGGCTTAGGCTAAGGCTAGGGCACCCCTAGAATTAGGCTAGTGCACCCCTAGGCTTAGGCTAGGGCACCCCTAGGCTTAGGCTACTGCACCCCTAGGCTTAGGCTAGGGCACCCCTAGGCTTAGGCTAAGGCAACGAATCCCCTAGCCTCAGGCTAGGGCACCCCTAGACTCAAGCTAGGGCACCCCTAAGCTTAGGCTTCGCCAATCCTAGGCTTAGGCTAAGGCTAGGGCTCCCCTAGGCTCAGGCTAGGGCACCCCTAGGCTTAGACTAGGGCACCCCTAGGCTTAGGCTAGGGCACCCCTAGGCCTAGACTAGGGCACCCCTAGGCTTAAGCTAGGGCACCCCTAGGCTTTGGCTAGGGCACCCCTAGGCTTAGGATAGGGAACTTCTAAACTTAGGCTAGGGCACCCATAGGTTAGGCTAGGGCACCCCTAAGCTTAGGCTAAAGCTAGGGCTCCCCTAGCCTAAGGCTAGGGCACCCCTAGGCTTAGACTAGGGCACCCCTAGGCTTTGGCTAGGGCACCCCTAAGCTTAGGATAGGGAACTTCTAAGCTTAGGCTAGGTCACCCCTAGGCTTTGGCTAGGGCAGCCCTAGGCTTAGGCTAGAGCTCCCCTAGGCTTAAGCTAGGGCACCCCTAGGCTTAGGCTAAGGCTAGGGATCCCATAGCCAAAGCCTAGTGCACTCCTAGGCTTAGGCTAGGCCACCCGTAGGCTTAGGCTAGGGCACCCCTAGATTTAGGCTAGGGCACCCTTAGGCTTAGGTTAGGCTAGGGCTCCCCTAGCCTAAGGCTAGGGCACCCCTAGGCTTAGGCTAGGGCACCCCAAGGCTTAGGCTAAGGCAACCCTAGGCTTATGCTAGGGTTAGGGCTCCCCTAGCCTAAGGCTAGGGCACCTCTAGGCTTACTCTAGGGCACCCCTAGACTTTGGCTAGGGGAACCCTAGGCTTAGGCTAAGGCTAGGGCTCTCCTAGCCTAAGGCTAGGGCACCCCTAGGCTTAGGCTAGGGCACCCCTAGGCTTAGGCTAGAGCACCTCTAGGCTTAGGCTAAGGCTAGGGCACCCCTAGGCTTAGGCTAAGGCACCACTAGGCTTAGGCTAGGGCACCCCTAGGCTTAGGGTAGGGCACCCCTAGGCTTAGGCTAGGGCACCCCAAGGCTGAGGCTAAGGCACCCATAAGCTGAGGTTAGGGCACCCCTAGGCTTAGGCTAAGGCTAGGTCTCCCCTAGCCTAAGGCTAGGGTACACCTAGGCTTAGGCTAGGGCACCCCTCGGCTTACGCTAAGATTAGGGCTCCCCTAGCCTAAGGCTAGGGCACCTCTAAGCTTAGTCTAGGGCACCCCTAGGCTTTTGCTAGGGCACCCATAGGCTTAGGCTAAGGCTAGGGCTCTCCTAGCCTAAGGCTAGGGCACCTCCAGGCTTAGGCTAGGGCACTCCTAGGTTTAGGATAGGGCAGCCCTAGGCTTAGGCTAGGGCACCCCTATGCTTAGGCTAGGGCAGCCCTACGCTTAGGCTAGGGAACCCCTAGGCTTAGGCTAAGGCTAGGGCTCCCCTAGCCTAAGGCTAAGACATCCATAGGCTTAGGCTAGGGCACCCCTAGGCTTAGGCTAGGGCACCCCTAGGCTTAGGCTAGGGCACCCGTAGGCTTATGCTAGAGCACCCCTAGGCTTAGGCTAAGGCTAGGGCTCCCCTAACCTAAGGCTAAGACATCCCTAGGCTTAGTCTAGGGCACCCCTAGGCTTAGGCTAGGGCACCCCTAAGCTTAGGTATGGAACCCCTAGGCTTAGGTTAGGGCACACCTACGCTTAGGCTAGGGCACCCCTAGACGTAGGCTAGGGCACCCCTACCCTTAGGCTGGGGCACACCTAGACTTAGGCTAAGGCTAAGGCTCCCCTAGCCTAAGGTTAGGGCAACCCTAGGCTTAGGCTAGGCACCCCTAGACTTAGGCTAGGGCACCCCTAAGCTTAGGGTAGGGCACCCCTAGGCTTAGGCTAAGTCTAGGGGTCCCCTAGGCTCAGGTAGGGCACCCCTAGGCTTAGGCTAGGGCACCCCTAGGTTTGGGTTAGGGCACCACTAGGCTTAGGCTAGGGCACCCCTAGGTTTAGGCTAGGGTACCCCTAGGCTTCGGTTAAGGGGAGGACTCCCCTAGCGTAAGGATAGGGCACCCCTTGGCTTAGGCTAAGGTTAGGGCTCCCCTAGCCTAAGGCCAGGGCACCCCTAAGCTTAGGCTAGGGCAACCCTAGGTTTAGGCTAGGGCGCCCCTAGGCTTAGGCTAAGGCTAGGGCTCCCCTGGCCTAAGGCTAGGGTACCCCTAGGCTTAGGCTAGGGCAACCCTAGGCTTAGGTTAGGGCACTCCTAGGCTTATACTAGGGAACCCCCAGGCTTAGGCTAAGGCTAGGGCTCCCCTAGCCTAAGTTTAGGGCAACCCTCTGCTTAGGCTAGGCACCCCTACACTTAGGCTAGGGCACCCCTAGGCTTAGGGTAGGGCAACCCTAGGCTTAGGCTAGGGCACCCCTAGGCTTAGGCTAAGGCTAGGGCTCCTCTAGCCTAACGCTAGGGCATCCCTAGGCTTGGGCTAGGGCACCACTAGGCTTAGGCTAGGGCACCCCTATGCTTAGGCAAGGGCACCCCTAGACGTAGGCTAGGGCACCCCTACGCTTAGGCTGGGGCACACCTAGGCTTAGGCTAAGGCTAGGGCTCCCCTAGCCTAAGGTTAGGGCAACCCTAGGCTTAGGCTAGGCACCCCTAGACTTAGGCTACGGCACCCCTAGACTTAGGCTAGGGAACCCCTAGGTTTATGCTAGGGCACCCCTAGGCTTCAGCTAAGGGGAGGACTCCCCTAGCCTAAGGATAGGGCACCCCTAGGCTTAGGCTAAGGCTAGGGCTCCCCTAGCCTAAGGATAGGGCACCCCTAAGCTTAGGCTAGGGCAACCCTAAGTTTAGGCTAGGGCGCCCCTAGGCTTAGGCTAAGGCTAGGGCTCCCCTGGCCTAAGGCTAGGGTACCCCTAGGCTTAGGCTAGGGCACCCCTAGGCTTAGGCTAGGGCACCCCTAGGCTTAGACTAGGGCACCCCTATGCTTAGGCTAAGGCTAGGGGTCCCCTAGGCTCAGGATAGGGCACCCCTAGGCTTAGGCTAGGGCACCCCTAGACTTAGGCTAAGGCAACGGCTCCCCTAGCCTCAGGCTAGGGCACCCCTAGACTCAGGCTAAGGCACCCCTAAGCTTAGGCTACGGCTAGGCCTCCTCTAGCCTAAGGCTACGGCACCCCTAGGCTCAGGCTAGGGCACCACGAGGCTTAGGCTAGGGCACCCCTAGGTTTAGGAAAAGGCTAGGGCTCCCCTAGTCTAAGGCTAGGGCACCCCTAGGCTTAGGCTAGGGCACCCCTAGGCTTAAGCTAGGGCTCCCGTAGGCTTAGGCTAAGGCTATGGCTCCCCTAGGCTCAGGTTAGTGCACCCCTAGACTCAGGCTAGGGCACCCCTAATCTTAGGCTAGGGCACCCCTAGGTTTAGGGTAGGGCGCCCCTAGGCTTAGGCTTAGGCTCGGGCTCCCCTGGCCTAAGCCTAGGGCACCCCTAGGCTTAGGCTAGGGCACCCCTAGGCTTATTCTAGGGCACCCCTAGTTTTAGGCTAGGGCGCCACTAAGCTTAGGCTAAGGCTAGGGCACCCCTAGGCTTAGGCTAGGGAACCTCTAGCCTAAGACTAGGGCACCCCTAGGCTTAGGCTAGGGCACCCCTAGGCTTAGGCTAGGGCACACCTATACTTAGGCTAAGACAACGGCTCCCCTAGCCTCAGGCTAGGGCACCCCTAGACTCAGGCTAGGGCACCCCTAAGCTTAGGCTAAGGCTAGGGCTCCCCTAGCCTATGGCTACGGCACCCCTAGGCTCAGGCTAGGGCACCCCGAGGCTTAGGCTAGGGCACCCCTAGGCTTAGGAAAAGGCTAGGGCTCCCCTAGACTAAGGCTAGGGCACCTCTAAGCTTAGGCTAGGGCACCCCTAGGCTTAGGCTAGGGCACCCCAAGGCTTAAGCTAGGGCAACCGTAGGCTTAGGCTAAGGCTAGGGCTCCCTTAGCCTAAGGCTATGGCATCCCTAGGCTTAGGCTAGGGCACCCCTAGGCTTAGGCTAGGGCACCCCTAGTCTTAGGCTAGGGCACCCCTAGGCTTAGGCTAGGGCACCCCTAAGCTTAGGCTAACGCTAGGGCTCCCCTAGCCTAAGGCTACGGCACCCGTAGGCTCAGGCTAGGGCACCCCTAGGCTCAGGATCGGGCATGCCTAGGCTTAGGCTAAGGTTAGGGCTCCCATAGACTAAGGTTGGGCACCCCTAGGCTTAGGCTAGGGCACCCCTAGGCTTAGGCTTGGGAACCCCTAGCCTAAGGCTAGGGCACCCCTAGGCTTAGGCTAGGGCACCCCTAGGCTTAGGCTAGGGCATCCCTAGACTTTGGCTAAGGCAACGGCTCCCCTAGCCTCAGGCTAAGGCACCCCTAGACTCAGGCTATGGCACCCCTAAGCTTAGGCTAAGGCTAGGGCTCCCCTAGCCTAAGGCTACGGCACCCCTAGGCTCAGGCTAGGGCACACCGAGGCTTAGCCTAGGGCACCACTAGGCTTAGGAAAAGGCTAGGGCTCCAGTAGCCTAAGGCTAGGGCACCTCTAGGCTTAGGCTAGGGCACCCC
Source organism: Tenrec ecaudatus (assembly GCF_050624435.1). Taxonomy (NCBI): domain Eukaryota; kingdom Metazoa; phylum Chordata; class Mammalia; order Afrosoricida; family Tenrecidae; genus Tenrec; species Tenrec ecaudatus. The sequence continues at coordinate 254,655 of NW_027458063.1, forward strand.
TAGGCTTAGGCTAGGGCATCCCTAGGCTTAAGCTAGGGCTCCCGTAGGCTTAGGCTAAGGCTACGACTCCCCTAGCCTCAGGCTAGTGCACCCCTAGACTCAGGCTATGGCACCCCTAAGCTTAGGCTCGGGAACCCCTAGAATTAGGCTAGGGCACCCCTAAACTTAGGCTAAGACTAGGGCTCCCCTAGCCTAAGGCTAGAGCACCCCTAGGCTTAGGCTAGGGCACTCCTAGGCTTATGCTAGGCCACCCCTAGGCTTAGGCTAGGGCACCCCTAGGCTTAGGTTAGGGCACCACTAGACTTAGGCTAGGGCACCACTAGGCTTAGGCTAGGGCACCCCTAGGCTTAGGCTAAATCTAGGCTCCCCTATTCTAAGGCTAGAGCACCCCTAGGCTTAGGCTAGGGCACCCCTAGGCTTAGGTTAGGGCACCCCTAGGTTTAGGCTAGGGCACCCCTAGGCTTAGGCTAATGCAAGGGCTCCCCTGGCCTATTGCTAGGGCACCCCTAGGCTTAGGCTACGGCACCCCTAGACTTAGGCAAAGGCACCCCTAGGCTTAGACTAGGGCACCCGTGGCTTAGGCTAGTACACACCTAGGCTTAGGCTAGGGCACCCCTAGGCTTAAGCTAGGGCACCCGTAGGCTTAGGCTAAGGCTAGGGCTCCCCTAGCCTAAGGCTAGGGCACCCCTAGGCTTTGGCTAGTTCACTCGTAGGCTTAGGATAGGGAACTTCTAAGCTTAGGCTAGGGCACCCTTAGGATTAGGCTAAGGCTAGGGCTCCCCTAGCCTAAGGCTAGGGCACCCCAAGGCTTAGGCTAGGGCACCCCTAGGCTTTGGCTAGGGCACCCGTAGGCTTAGGATAGGGAAATTCTAAGCTTAGGCTAGGTCACCCCTAGGCTTAGGCTAGAGCACCCCTAGGCTTAAGCTAGGGCACCCCTAGGCTTAGGCTAAGGCTAGGGATCCCCTAGCCTAAGGCTAGGGCACTCCTAGGCTTAGGCTAGGGCACCCGTAGGCTTAGGCTACGTCACCCCTAGATTTAGGCTAGGGCACCCCTAGGCTTAGGCTAAGGCTAGGGCTCTCCTAGCCTAAGGCTAGGGCACCCCTAGGCTTAGGCTAGGGCACCCCAAGGCTTAGGCTAGGGAACCCCTAGCCTAAGGCTAGGGCACCCCTAGGCTTAGGCTAGGGCACCCCTAGGCTTAGGCTAGGGCACCCCTAGGCTTAGGCTAGGGCATCCCTAGACTTAGGCTAAGGCAACGGCTCCCCTAGCCTAAGGCTACGGCACCCCTAGGCTCAGGCTAGGGCACCCCGAGGCTTAGGCTAGGGCACCCCTAGGCTTAGGAAAAGGCTAGGGCTCCCCTAGTCTAAGTCTAGGGCACCACTAGGCTTAGGCTAGGGCACCCCTAGGCTTAGGCTAGGGCATCCCTAGGCTTAAGCTAGGGCTTCCGTAGGCTTATGCTAAGGCTACGACTCCCCTAGCCTCAGGCTAGTGCACCCCTAGACTCAGGCTATGGCACCCCTAAGCTTAGGCTAGGGCACCCCTAGAATTAGGCTAGGGCACCCCTAGACTCAGGCTAGGGCACCCCTAACCTTAGGCTAAGGCTAGGGCTCCCCTAGCCTAAGGCTAGGGCTCCCCTAGCCTCAGGCTAGGGCACCCCTAGGCTTAGGCTAGGGCACCCCTAGGCTTAGGCTAAGGCTAGGCTCCCCTAGCCTAAGGCTAGAGAACCCCTAGGCTTAGGCTAGGGCACCCCTAGGCTTAGGCTAAGGCTAGGGCTCCACTAGCCCAAGGCTAGGGCACCCCTAGCCTATGGCTAGGGCACCCCTAGGCTTAGGCTAGGGCACCCCTAGGCTTAGGCAAAGGCACCCTTAGGCTTAGAGTAGGGCACCCGTGGCTTAGGCTAGGGCACACCTAGGCTTAGGCTAGGGCACCCCTAGGCTTAAGCTAGCGCACCCGTAGGCTTAGGCTAAAGCTAGGGCTCCCCTAGCCTAAGGCTAGGGCACCCCTAGGCTTTGGCTAGTTAACTCGTAGGCTTAGGATAGGGAACTTCTAAGCTTAGGCTAGGGCACCCTTAGGATTAGGCTAAGGCTAGGGCACCCCTAGGCTTAGGCTAGGGCACCCCTAGGCTTAGGCTAACGCTAGGCTCCCCTAGCCTAAGGCTAGAGCACCCCTAGGCTTAGGCTAGGGCACCCCTAGGCTTAGGCTAAGGCTAGGGCTCCCCTAGCCTAAGGCTAGGGCACCCCTAGCCTAAGGCTAAGGCACCCCTAGGCTTAGGCTAGGGCACCCCTAGGCTTAGGCTAATGCAAGGGCTCCCCTAGCCTATGGCTAGGGCACCCCTAGGCTTAGGCTAGAGCACCCCTAGGCTTAGGCAAAGGCACCCCTAGGCTTAGAGTAGGGCACCCGTGGCTTAGGCTAGGGCACACCTAGGCTCAGGTTAGGGCACCCCTAGGCTCAGGATAGGGCACACCTAGGCTTAGGCTAAGGCTAGGGCTCCCCTAGACTAAGGCTAGGGCACCACTAGACTCAGGCTAGGGCACCCATTATCTTAGGATAGGGCAATCCTAGGCTTAGGCTAAGTCTAGGGCTCCCCTATCCTCAGGCTAGGGCACCCCTAGGCTTCAGCTAGGGCACTCCTAGGCTTATGCTAGGCCACCCCTAGGCTTAGGCTAGGGCACCCCTAGGCTTAGGTTAGGGCACCACTAGACTTAGGCTAGGGCACCACTAGGCTTAGGCTAAGGCTAGGGCTCCCCTAACCTCAGGCTAGTGCACCCCTAGGCTTAGGCTAGGGCACCCCTAGGCTTAGGCTAAATCTTGGCTCCCCTAGTCTAAGGCTAGAGCACCCCTAGGCTTAGGCTAGGGCACCCCTAAGCTTAGGCTAAGGCTAGGGCTCCCCTAGCATAAGGCTAGGGCACCCCTAGGCTTAGGCTATTGCAAGGGCTCCCCTAGCCTATGGCTAGGGCACCCCTAGGCTTAGGCTACGGCACCCCTAGGCTTAGGCAAAGGCACCCCTAGGCTTAGACTAGGGCACCCGTGGCTTAGGCTAGGGCACACCTAGGCTTAGGCTAGGGCACCCCTAGGCTTAAGCTAGGGCACCCGTAGGCTTAGGCTAAGGCTAGGGCTCCCCTAGCCTAAGGCTAGGGCACCCCTAGGCTTTGGCTAGTTCACTCGTAGGCTTAGGATAGGGAACTTCTAAGCTTAGGCTAGGGCACCCTTAGGATTAGGCTAAGGCTAGGGCTCCCCTAGCCTAAGGCTAGGGCACCCCTAGGCTTAGGATAGGGAAATTCTAAGCTTAGGCTAGGTCACCCCTAGGCTTAGGCTTGAGCACCCCTAGGCTTAAGCTAGGGCACCCCTAGGCTTAGGCTAAGGCTAGGGATCCACTAGCTTAAGGCTAGGGCACTCCTAGGCTTAGGCTAGGGCACCCGTAGGCTTAGGCTACGGCACCCCTAGATTTAGGCTAGGGCACCCCTAGGCTTAGGCTAAGGCTAGGGCTCCCCTAGCCTAAGGCTAGGGCACCCCTAGGCTTATGCTAGGGCACCCCTAGGCATTGGCTAGGGCACCCCTAGGCTTTGGCTAGGGCACCCCTAGGCTTAGGATAGGGAACTTCTAAGCTTAGGCTAGGTCACCCCTAAGCTTAGGCTAGGGCACCCCTAGAATTAGGCTAGGGCACCCCTAGACTCAGGCTAGGGCACCCCTAACCTTTGGCTAAGGCTAGGGCTCCCGTAGCCTCAGGCTAGGGCTCCCCTAGCCTCAGGCTAGGGCTCCCCTAGCCTCAGGCTAGGGCGCCCCTAGGCATAGGGTAGGGCACCCCAAGGCTTAGGCTAAGGCTAGGCTCCCCTAGCCTAAGGCTAGAGCACCCCTAGGCTTAGGCTAGGGCACCCCTAGGCTTAGGCTAAGGCTAGGGCTCCACTAGCCCAAGGCTAGGGCACCCCTAGCCTAAGGCTACGGCACCCCTAGGCTTAGGCTAGGGCACCCCTAGGCTTAGGCTAATGCAAGGGCTCCCCTAGCCTATGGCTAGGGCACCCCTAGGCTTAGGCTAGGGCACCCCTAGGCTTAGGCAAAGGCACCCCTAGGCTTAGAGTAGGGCACCCGTGGCTTAGGCTAGGGCACACCTAGGCTTAGGCTAGGGCACCCCTAGGCTTAAGCTAGGGCACCCGTAGGCTTAGGCTAAGGCTAGGGCTCCCCTAGCCTAAGGCTAGGGCACCCCTAGGCTTAGGCTAGGGCACCCCTAGGCTTAGGCTAAGGCTAGGGCTCCCCTAGCCTAAGGCTAGGGCACCCCTAGGCTTAGGCTAGGGAACCCCTAGGCTTAGGCTAAGGCTAGGCTCCCCTAGCCTAAGGCTAGAGCACACCTAGGCTTAGGCTAGGGCACCCCTAGGCTTAGGCTAAGGCTAGGGCTCCCCTAGCCTAAGGCTAGGGCACCCCTAGCCTAAGGCTAAGGCACCCCTAGGCTTAGGCTAGGGCACCCCTAGGCTTAGGCTAATGCAAGGGCTCCCCTAGCCTATGGCTAGGGCACCCCTAGGCTTAGGCTAGGGCACCCCTAGGCTTAGGCAAAGGCACCCCTAGGCTTAGAGTAGGGCACCCGTGGCTTAGGCTAGGGCACACCTAGGCTCAGGTTAGGGCACCCCTAGGCTCAGGATAGGGCACGCCAAGGCTTAGGCTAAGGCTAGGGCTCCCCTAGACTAAGGCTAGGGCACCACTAGACTCAGGCTAGGGCACCCATTATCTTAGGCTAGGGCAATCCTAGGCTTAGGCTAAGTCTAGGGCTCCCCTATCCTCAGGCTAGGGCACCCCTAGGCTTAAGTTAGGGCACTCCTAGGCTTATGCTAGGCCACCCCTAGGCTTAGGCTAGGGCACCCCTAGGCTTAGTTTAGGGCACCACTAGACTTAGGCTAGGGCACCACTAGGCTTAGGCTAAGGCTAGGGCTCCCCTAGCCTCAGGCTAGTGCACCCCTAGGCTTAGGCTAGGGCACCCCTAGGCTTAGGCTAAATCTAGGCTCCCCTAGTCTAAGGCTAGAGCACCCCTAGGCTTAGGCTAGGGCACCCCTAAGCTTAGGCTAAGGCTAGGGCTCCCCTAGCATAAGGCTAGGGCACCCCTAGCCTAAGGCTAGGGCACCCCTAGGCTTAGGCTAGGGCACCCCTAGGTTTAGGCTAGGGCACCCCTAGGCTTAGGCTAATGCAAGGGCTCCCCTAGCCTATGGCTAGGGCACCCCTAGGCTTAGGCTACGGAACCCCTAGGCTTAGGCAAAGGCACCCCTAGGCTTAGACTAGGGCACCCGTGGCTTAGGCTAGGGCACACCTAGGCTTAGGCTAGGGCACCCCTAGGCTTAAGCTAGGGCACCCGTAGGCTTAGGCTAAGGCTAGGGCTCCCCTAGCCTAAGGCTAGGGCACCCCTAGGCTTTGGCTAGTTCACTCGTAGGCTTAGGATAGGGAACTTCTAAGCTTAGGCTAGGGCACCCTTAGGATTAGGCTAAGGCTAGTTCTCCCCTAGCCTAAGGCTAGGGCACCCCTAGGCTTAGGATAGGGAAATTCTAAGCTTAGGCTAGGTCACCCCTAGGCTTAGGCTAGAGCACCCCTAGGCTTAAGCTAGGGCACCCCTAGGCTTAGGCTAAGGCTAGGGATCCCCTAGCCTAAGGCTAGGGCACTCCTAGGCTTAGGCTAGGGCACCCGTAGGCTTAGGCTACGGCACCCCTAGATTTAGGCTAGGGCACCCCTAGGCTTAGGCTAAGGCTAGGGCTCCCCTAGCCTAAGGCTAGGGCACCCCTAGGCTTAGGCTAGGGCACCCCTAGGCTTTGGCTAGGGCACCCCTAGGCTTAGGATAGGGAACTTCTAAGCTTAGGCTAGGTCACCCCTAAGCTTAGGCTAGGGCACCCCTAGAATTAGGCTAGGGCACCCCTAGACTCAGGCTAGGGCACCCCTAACCTTAGGCTAAGGCTAGGGCTCCCCTAGCCTAAGGCTAGGGCTCCCCTAGCCTCAGGCTAGGGCACCCCTAGGCTTAGGGTAGGGCACCCCTAGGCTTGGGCTAAGGCTAGGCTCCCCTAGCCTAAGGCTAGAGCACCCCTAGGCTTAGGCTAGGGCACCCCTAGGCTTAGGCTAAGGCTAGGGCTCCACTAGCCCAAGGCTAGGGCACCCCTAGCCTAAGGCTAGGGCACCCCTAGGCTTAGGCTAGGGCACCCCTAGGCTTAGGCTAATGCAAGGGCTCCCCTAGCCTATGGCTAGGGCACCCCTAGGCTTAGGCTAGGGCACCCCTAGGCTTAGGCAAAGGCACCCCTAGGCTTAGAGTAGGGCACCCGTGGCTTAGGCTAGGGCACACCTAGGCTTAGGCTAGGGCACCCCTAGGCTTAAGCTAGGGCACCCGTAGGCTTAGGCTAAGGCTAGGGCTCCCCTAGCCTAAGGCTAGGGCACCCCTAGGCTTAGGCTAGGGCACCCCTAGGCTTAGGCTAAGGCTAGGCTCCCCTAGCCTAAGGCTAGAGCACCCCTAGGCTTAGGCTAGGGCACCCCTAGGCTTAGGCTAAGGCTAGGGCTCCCCTAGCCTAAGGCTAGGGCACCCCTAGCCTAAGGCTAAGGCACCCCTAGGCTTAGGCTAGGGCACCCCTAGGCTTAGGCTAATGCAAGGGCTCCCCTAGCCTATGGCTAGGGCACCCCTAGGCTTAGGCTAGGGCACCCCTAGGCTTAGGTAAAGGCACCCCTAAGCTTAGAGTAGGGCACCCGTGGCTTAGGCTAGGGCACACCTAGGCTCAGGTTAGGGCACCCCTAGGCTCAGGATAGGGCACGCCTAGGCTTAGGCTAAGGCTAGGGCTCCCCTAGACTAAGGCTAGGGCACCCCTAGACTCAGGCTAGGGCACCCATTATCTTAGGCTAGGGCAATCCTAGGCTTAGGCTAAGACTAGGGCTCCCCTATCCTCAGGCTAGGGCACCCCTAGGCTTAGGCTAGGGCACCCCAAAGCTTAGGCTATGGCACCCCTAGGCTTAGGCTAGGGCAATCCTAGGCTAGACTAACGTTAGGGCTCCCCTAGCCTCAGGCTAGGGCACCCGTAGGCTCAGGCTATGGCACCACTAGGCCAAGGCTAGGGCACCCCTAGGCTTAGGCTAGGGCAACCCTAGGATTAGGCTAAGGCTTGGACTCCCCTAGCCTCAGGCTAGGGCACCCCAAGGCTTAGGCTAGGGCACCCCTAGGCTTAGGCTAGGGCACCCTAGGCTAAGGCTAAGGCTAAGGCTCCCCATGTCTAAGGCTAGAGCACCCCTAGGCTTAGGCTAGGACACCCCTAGGATTAGGCTAGGGAACACCTAGGCTCAGGCTAAGGCTACGGCTCCCCTACCCTAAGGCTAGGGCACCCCTAGGCTTAGGCTAGGGCACACCTAGGCTTAGGCTAAGGCAAGGGCTCCCCTAGCCTATGGCTAGGACACCCCTAGGATTAGGCTAGGGCACCCCTAAGCTTAGGCAAAGGCACCTCTAGACTTAGGCTAGGGAACCCCTAGGCTTAGGCAAGGGCACCCGTAGGCTTATGCTAGGGCACCCCTAGGCTTAGGCTAGGGCACCCCTAGGCTTAAGCTAAGGCTAAGGATCCCCTAGCCTAAGGCTAGGGCACCCCTAGGCTCAAGCTAGGGCACCCCTAAGCTCAGGCTAGGGCACCCCTAGGCTTAGGCTTAGGCTAGGGCATGCCTAGGCTTAGGCTAGGGCACCCCTAGGCTTAGGCTAGGGCACCCCTAGGCTTAAGCTAAGGCTAAGGATCCCCTAGCCTAAGGCTAGGGCACCCCTAGGCTCAAGCTAGGGCACCCCTAAGCTCAGGTTAGGGCACCCCTAGACTCAGGCTATGGTACCCCTAGGCTTAGGCGAGGGCAATCCTAGGCTAGACTAAGGCTAGGGCTCCCCTAACCTTATGCTAGGGCACCCGTAGGCTCAGGCTAGGGCACCCATAGGCTTAGGCTAGGGCACCCCTAGGCTTAGGCTAAGGCTAGGACTCCCCTAGGCTTAGGCTAGGGCACGCCTAGGCTTAGGCCAGGGCACCCCTAGGCTTAGGCTAGGGCACCCGTAGGCTTAGGTTATGGCACACCTAGGCTTAGGCTAGGGCACCCCTAGGCTTAGTCTAGCGCAACCCTAGACTTAGGCTAAGGCAACGGCTGCCCTAGCCTCAGGCTAGGGCACCCCTAGACTCAGGCTAGGGCACCCATAAGCTTAGGCTAAAGCTAGGGCTCCCCTAGGCTTAAGCTAGGGCACCCGTAGGCTTAGGCTAAGGCTAGGGCTCCCTTAGCCTAACGCTAGGGCATCCCTAGGCTTAGGCTAGGGCACACCTAGGCTTAGGATAGGGAACTTCTAAGCTTAGGCTAGGGCACCCCTAGGCTTAGGCTAGGGCACCCCTAGGCTTAGGCAAAGGCACCCCTAGGCTTAGGCTAGGGAACCCGTGGCTTAGGCTAGGGCACCCCTAGGCTTAGGCTAGGGCACCCCTAGGCTTAAGCTAGGGCACCCCTAGGCTTAGGCTAAGGCTAGGGCTTCCCTAGACTAAGGCTAGGGCACCCCTAGGTTTTGGCTAAGGCACCCGTAGGCTTAGGATAGGGAACTTCTAAGCTTAGGGTAGGGCACGCCTAGGATTAGGCTAAGGCTAGGGCTCCCCTAGCCTATGGCTAGGGCACCCCTAGGCTTAGGCTAGGGCAGCCCTAGGCTTTGGCTAGGGCACCCCTAGGCTTAGGCTAGGGCACCCCTAGACTTAGGCTAAGGCAATGGCTCCCCTAGCCTCAGGCTAGGGCACCCCTAGACTCAGGCTAGGGTACCCCTAAGTTTAGGCTAAGGCTAGGGCTCCCCTAGGCTAAGGCTAGGGCACCCCTAGGCTCAGGCTAGGGCACCCCGAGGCTTAGGCTAGGGCACCCCAAGGCTTAGGCTAGGGTACCCCTAGGCTTAAGCTAGGGCACCCGTAGGCTTAGGCTAAGGCTAGGGCTCCCTTAGCGTAAGGCTAGGGCATCCCTAGGCTTAGGCTAGGGCACCCCTAGGCTTTGGCTAGGGCACACCTAGGCTTAGGATAGGGAACTACTAAGCTTAGGCTAGGGCATCTCTCGGCTTAGGCTAAGGCTAGGGCTCCCCTAGCCTAAGGCTAGGGCACCCCTAGGCTTAGGCTAGGGCACCCTTAGGCTTAGGCTAGGGCACCCCTAGGCTTAGGCTAGGGCACCCCTAGGCTTACGCTAATGCTAGGGCTCCCCTAGCCTAAGGCTACGGCACCCGTAGGCTCAGGCTAGGGCACCCCGAGGCTTAGGCTAGGGCACCCCTGGGCTTAGGAAAAGGCTAGGGCTCCCCTAGCCTAAGGCTAGGGCACCTCTAGGCTTAGGCTAGGGCACCCCTAGGCTTAGGCTAGGGCACCCCTAGGCTTAAGCTAGGGCTCCCGTAGGCTTAGGCTAAGACTACGGCTCACCTAGCCTCAGGCTAGTGCACCCCTAGACACAGGCTATGGCACCCCTAAGCTTAGGCTAGGGCACCCCTAGGTTTAGGCTAGGGCACAGCTAAGCTTAGGCTAAGGCTAGGGCTCCCCTAGCCTAAGTCTATAGCACCCCTAGTCTTAGGCTAGGCCACCCCTACTCTTAGGCTTGGGAACCCCTAGACTTAGGCTAATGCTAGGGCTAACCTAGGCTTAGGCTAGGGAACCCCTAGACTAAGGCTAAGGCACCCCTAGGCTTAGGCTAGTGCACCGCTAGGCTTAGGCTAGGGCACCCCTACACTTAGGCTAATGCAAAGCTCCCCTAGCTTCAGGCAAGGGCACCCCTAGACTCAGGCTAGGGCACCCATTAACTTAGGCTAGGGCAATCCTAGGCTTAGGCTAAGTCTAGGGCTCCCCAATGCTCAGGGAAGGGCACCCCTAGGCTCAGGCTAGGGCTCCCCTAGGCTTAGGCTAGGGCACCCCTAGGCTTAGGCTAGGGCACGCCTAGGCTTAGGCTAGGGCACCCCTACACTTATGCCAAGGCAACGGCTCCCCTAGCCTCAGGCTAGGGCACCCCTACACTCAGGCTAGGGCACCCCTAAGCTTAGGCTAAGGCTAGGGCTCCCCTATCCTCAGGCTAGGGCACCCTGAGGCTCAGGATAGGGTTCCACTAGCCTAAGGCTAGAGCACCCCTAGGCTTAGGTTAGGGCACCACTAGGCTTAGGCTAGGCCACCCCTAGGCTTAGGCTAGGGCACCCCTAGGCTTAGGCTGGGGCTGGGCTAACCTAGGCTTAGGCTAGGGCACCCCTAGGCTTAGGCTAGAGAACCCCTAGACTAAGGCTAGGGCACCCCTAGGATTAGGCTAGGGCACCCCTAAGCTTAGGCTAGGGCTCCCCTAGGCTAAGGATAAGGCTGCGGCTCCCATTGCCTCAGGCTAGAGCCCCCCTAGACTCAGGCTATGGCACCCCTAGGCTTAGGCTAGGGTAATCCTAGGCTAGACTAACGTTAGGGCTCCCCTAGCCTCAGGCTAGGGCACCCGTAGGCTCAGGCTAGGGCACCCCTAGGCTCAGGCTAGGGCACCCCTAGGCTTAGGCTAGGGCACCCCTAGGCTTAGGCTAAGGCTAGGCTCCCCTAGCCTAAGGCTAGAGCACCGCTAGGCTTTGGCTAGGGCACCCCTAGGCTTAGGTTAGGGCACCCCTAGGCTTAGGCTAAGGCTAGGGCTCCCCTAGCCTAAGGCTAGGGCACCCCTAGCCTAAGGCTAGGGCACCCCTAGCCTAAGGCTAGGGCACCACTAGGCTTAGGCTAGGGCACTCCTAGGTTTAGGCTAGGGCACCCCTAGGCTTAGTCTAAGGCAAGGGCTTCCCTAGCCTATGGCTACGGCACCCCTAGGCTGAGGCTAGGGCACCCCTAGGCTTAGGAAAAGGCACCCCTAGGCTTAGGCTAGGGCACCCCTAGGCTTAGACTAGGTCACCCGTGGCTTAGGCTAGGGCACCCCTAGGCTTAGACTAGGGCACCCTAGGCTTAAGCTAGGACACCCGTAGGCTTAGTCTAAGGCTAGGGCTCCCCTAGCCTAAGGCTAGGGCACCCCTAGGCTTAGGCTAGGGCACTCCTAGTTTTAGGCTAGGTTACCCCTAGGCTTAGTCTAAGGCAAGGGCTCCCCTAGCCTGTGGCTACGGCACCCCTAGGCTGAGGCTAGGGCACCCCTAGGCTTAGGCAAAGGCACCCCTAGGCTTAGGCTAGGGCAACCCTAGGCTTAGACTAGGTCACCCGTGGCTTAGGCCAGGGCACCCCTAGGCTTAGACTAGGGCACCCTAGGCTTAAGCTAGGGCACCCGTAGGCTTAGTCTAAGGCTAGGGCTCCCCTAGCCTAAGGCTAGGGCACCCCTAGGCTTAGGCTAGGGCACTCCTAGGCTTAGGCTAGGGCAGCCCTATGCTTAGGCTAGGGCACCTCTAGGCTTCGGCTAGGTTATCCCAAGGCATAGGCTAAGGCTTGGGCTCCCCTAGTCTAAGGCTAGGGCACCCTTAGGCTTAGGCTAGGGCACCCCTAGGCTTAGGTTAGGGCACCCTTAGGCTTAGGCTAAGACACACCTAGGCTTAGGCTACGTCACTCCTAGGCTTAGGCTAGTGCAACCCTAGGCTTAGGCTAAGGCACCCCTAGGCTTACGCTAAGGATAGGGCTCCCATAGCCTTAGGCTAGGGCACCTCTAGGCTTAGGCTAGGGCAACCCTAGGCTTTGGCTAAGGCACCCCTAGGCTTAGGCTAAGGCTATGGCTCTCCCAGCCTAAGGCTAGGGCACCCCTAGGCTAAGGCTAGGTCACCCCTAGGCTTAGGCTAAGGAACCACTAGGCTTGGGCTAGGGCACCACTAGGCTTAGGCTAGGGCACCCCTAGGCTTAGGCTAGGGCACCCCAAGGCTGAGGCTAGGGCACCGCTAAGCTGAGGCTAGGGCACGCCTAGGCTTAGGCTAAGGCTAGGGTTCCCCTAGCCTAAGGCTATGGCACCCCTAGGCTTAGGCTAGGGCTCCCCTAGGCTTAAGCTAGGGCACCCCTAGGCTTAGGCTAAGGCTAGGGATCCCCTAGCCTAAGGCTAGGGCACCCCTAGTCTTAGGCTAGGGCACCCCTACGATTAGTCTAGGGCACCCTAGGCTTAGGCTAAGGCTAGGGCTCCCATAGCGTAAGGCTAGGGCACCCCTAGACTTAGGCTAGGGCACCCCTAGGCTTAGGCTAGGGCACCCCTAGGCTTAGGCTAAGGCTAGGCTCCCCTAGCCTAAGGCTAGAGCACCCCTAGCCATAGCTTGGGCACCCGTAGGCTTAGCCTAGGGCACCCCTAGGCTTAGGCTAAGGCTAGGGCTCCCTTAGCCTATGGCTAGGGCACCCCTAGGATTAGGCTAGGGCACACCTAGGCTTAGGCAAAGGCACCCCTAGGCTTAGGGTAGGGAACCCCTAGGCTTAGGCAAGGGATCCCCTAGCCTAAGGCTAGGGCACCCTAGGCTCAAGCTAGGGCACCCCTAGGCTTAGGCTAGGGCACCCCTATGCTTAGGCTAGGGCACCCCTAGGTTTAGGCTAGGGTGCCCCTAGGCTTAGGCTAAGGCTAGGGCTCCCCTAGCCTAAGGCTAGGGTACCCCAAGGCTTAGGCTAGAGCACCCCTCGGCTTAGGCTAGGGCACACCTAGGCTTAGACTAGGGCACCCTTAGGCTTAGGCTAAGGCAACAGCTCGCCTAGCTTCAGGCTGGGGCACCCCTAGACTCAGGCTAGGGCACCCCTAGGCTCAGGATATGGCACGCCTAGGCTTAGGCTAAGGCTAGGGCTCCCCTAGGCTCAGGCTAGGGCACCCCTAGGCTTAGACTACGGCACCCCTAGGCTTAGGCTTGGGCACCCGTGGCTTAGGCTAGGGCACCCATAGGCTTAGACTAGGGCACCCCTAGGCTTAAGCTAGGGCACCCCTAGGCTTAGGCTAGGGCACACCTAGGCTTTGGCTAGGGCACCCCTAGGCTTAGGATATGGAACTTCTAAACTTAGGCTAGAGCACCCATAGGCTTAGGCTAGGGCACCCATAAGCTTAGGCTAAGGCTAGGGCTCCCCTAGCCTAAGGCTAGGGCACCCCTAGGCTTAGGCTAGGGCACCCCTAGGCTTTGGCTAGGGCACCCCTAGGCTTAGGATAGGGAACTTCTAAGCTTAGGCTAGGTCACCCCTAGGCTTTGGCTAGGGCAGCCCTAGGCTTAGGCTAGAGCACCCCTAGGCTTAAGCTAGGGCACCCCTAGGCTTAGGCTAAGACTAGGGCTCCCTTAGCCTATGGCTAGGGCACCCCTAGGATTAGGCTAGGGCACACCTAGGCTTAGGCAAAGGCACCCCTAGGCTTAGGGTAGGGAACCCCTAGGCTTAGGCAAGGGATCCCCTAGCCTAAGGCTAGGGCACCCTAGGCTCAAGCTAGGGCACCCCTAGGCTTAGGATAGGGCACCCCTATGCTTAGGCTAGGGCACCCCTAGGTTTAGGTTAGGGCGCCCCTAGGCTTAGGCTAAGGCTAGGGCTCCCCTAGCCTAAGGCTATGGCACCCCTAGGCTTAGGCTGGGGCACACCTAGGCTTAGGCTAGGGCACCCCTAGGCTTAGGCTAAGGCAAGGGCTCCCTTAGCCTATGGCTAGTGCACCCCTACGATTAGGCTAGGGCACACCTAGGCTTAGGCTAGGGCACCCCTAGGCTTAGGCTAAGCCAAGGGCTCCCTTAGCCTATAGCTAGGGCACCCCTAGGATTAGGCTAGGGCACACCTAGGCTTAGGCAAAGGCACCCCTAGGCTTAGTGTAGGGAACCACTAGGCTTAGGCATGGGATCCCCTAGCCTAAGGCTAGGGCACCCTAGGCTCAAAGTAGGGCACCCCTAGGCTTAGACTAGGGCTCCTCTAGGCTTAAGCTAGGGCACCCCTAGGCTTAGGCTAGGGCACCCCTAGGCTTTGGCTAGGGCACCCCTAGGCTTAGGATATGGAACTTCTAAACTTAGGCTAGGGCACCCATAGGCTTAGGCTACGGCACCCCTAAGCTTAGGCTAAGGCTACGGCTCCCCTAGCCTAAGGCTAGGGCACCCCTAGGCTTAGGCTAGGGCACCCCTAGGCTTTGGCTATGGCACCCCTAGGCTTAGGATAGGGAACTTCTAAGCTTAGGCTAGGTCACCCCTAGGCTTTGGCTAGGGCAGCCCTAGGCTTAGGCTAGAGCACCCCTAGGCTTAAGCTAGGGCACCCCTAGGCTTAGGCTAAGACTAGGGCTCCCCTAACCTAAGGCTAGGGCACCCCTAGGCTTAGGCTAGGGCACACCTAGGCTCCAGCTAGGGCACCCCTAGGCTTAGGCTAGGGCACCCCTATGCTTAGGCTATGGCACCCCTAGGTTTAGGTTAGGGCGCCCCTATGCTTAGGCTAAGGCAAGGGCTCCCTTAGCCTATGGCTAGGGCACCCCTAGGATTAGGCTAGGGCACACCTAGGCTTAGGCAAAGGCACCCCTAGGCTTAGGGTAGGGAACCCCTAGGCTTAGGCAAGGGATCCCCTAGCCTAAGGCTAGGGCACCCTAGGCTCAAGCTAGGGCACCCCTAGGCTTAGGCTAGGGCACCCCTATGCTTCGGCTAGGGCACCCCTAGGTTTAGGCTAGGGCGCCCCTAGGCTTAGGCTAAGGCTAGGGCTCCCCTAGCCTAAGGCTAGGGCACCCCTAGGCTTAGGCTAGGGCACACCTAGGCTTAGGCTAGGGCACCCCTAGGCTTAGACTAAGGCAAGGGCTCCCTTAGCCTATGGCTAGGGCACCCCTAGGATTAGGCTAGGGCACACCTAGGCTTAGGCTAGGGCACCCCTAGGCTTAGGCTAAGGCAAGGGCTCCCTTACCCTATGGCTAGGGCACCCCTAGGATTAGGCTAGGGCACACCTAGGCTTAGGCAAAGGCACCCCTAGGCTTAGTGTAGGGAACCCCTAGGCTTAGGCATGGGATCCCCTAGCCTAAGGCTAGGGCACCCTAGGCTCCAGCTAGGGCACCCCTAGGCTTAGGCTAGGGCACCCCTATGCTTAGGCTATGGCACCCCTAGGTTTAGGTTAGGGCGCCCCTATGCTTAGGCTAAGGCTAGGGCTCCCCTAGACTTAGGCTAGTGCACCCCTAGGCTTAGGCTAGGGCACCCCTAGGCTTAGGCTACTGCACCCCTAGGCTTAGGCTAGGGCACCCCTAGGCTTAGGCTAGGGCACCCCTAGGCTTAGGCTAAGGCAACGACTCCCCTAGCCTCAGGCTAGGGCACCCCTAGACTCAGGCTAGGGCACCCCTAAGCTTAGGCTTCGGCAATCCTAGGCTTAGGCTAAGTCTAGGGCTCCCCTAGGCTCAGGCTAGGGCACCCCTAGGCTTAGACTAGGGCACCCCTAGGCTTAGGCTAGGGCACCCCTAGGCTTAGACTAGGGCACCCCTAGGCTTAAGCTAGCGCACCCCTAGGCTTAGGCTAGGGCACCCCTAGGCTTTGGCTAGGGCACCCCTAGGCTTAGGATAGGGTACTTCTAAACTTAGGCTAGGGCACCCATAGGCTTAGGCTAGGGCACCCCTAAGCTTAGGCTAAGGCTAGGGCTCCCCTAGCCTAAGGTTAGGGCAACCCTAGGCTTAGGCTAAGGCTAGGGCTCCCCTAGCCTAAGGTTAGGGCACCCCTAGGCTTAGGCTAGGGCACACCTAGGCTTAGGCTAGGGCACCCCTAGGCTTAGGCTAAGGCAAGGGCTCCCTTAGCCTATGGCTAGGGCACCCCTAGGATTAGGCTAGGGCACACCAAGGCTTAGGCTAGGGCACCCTTAGGCTTAGGCTAAGGCAAGGGCTCCCTTACCCTATGGCTAGGGCACCCCTAGGCTTTGGCTAGGGCAGCCCTAGGCTTAGGCTAGAGCACCCCTAGGCTTAAGCTAGGGCACCCCTAGGCTTAGGCTAAGGCTAGGGATCCCATAGCCTAAGGCTAGTGCACTCCTAGGCTTAGTCTAGGCCACCCGTAGGCGTAGGCTAGGGCACCCCTAGATTTAGGCTAGGGCACCCTTAGGCTTAGGTTAGGCTAGGCTCCCCTAGCCTAAGGCTAGGGCACCCCTAGGCTTAGGCTAGGGCACCCCAAGGCTTAGGCTAAGGCAACCCTAGGCTTACGCTAGGGTTAGTGCTCCCCTAGCCTAAGGCTAGGGCACCTCTAGGCTTACTCTAGGGCACCCCTAGACTTTGGCTAGGGGACCCCTAGGCTTAGGCTAAGGCTAGGGCTCTCCTAGCCTAAGGCTAGGGCTCCCCTAGGCTTAGGCTAGGGCACCCCTAGGCTTAGGCTAGAGCACCCCTAGGCTTAGGCTAAGGCTAGGGCACCCCTAGGCTTAGGCTAAGGCACCACTAGGCTTAGGCTAGGGCACCCCTAGGCTTAGGGTAGGGCACCCCTAGGCTTAGGGTAGGGCACCCCTAGGCTTAGGCTAGGGCACCCCAAGGCTGAGGCTAAGGCACCCATAAGCTGATGTTAGGGAACCCCTAGGCTTAGGCTAAGGCTAGGTCTCCCCTAGCCTAAGGCTAGGGCACACCTAGGCTTAGGCTAGGTCACCCCTAGGCTTAGGCTAGGGCACCCCTAGGCTTAGGCTAGGGCACCTCTAGGCTTTTGCTAGGGCACCCATAGGCTTAGGCTAAGGCTAGGGCTCTCCTAGCCTAAGGCTAGGGCACCTCCAGGCTTAGGCTAGGGCACTCCTAGGTTTAGGATAGGGCAGCCCTACGCTTAGGCTAGGGCACCCCTAGGCTTAGGCTAGGGCAGCCCTACGCTTAGGCTAGGGCACCCCTAGGCTTAGGCTAAGGCTAGGGCTCCCCTAGCCTAAGGCTAGGACATCCCTAGGCTTAGGCTAGGGCACCCCTAGGCTTAGGCTAGGGCACCCCTAGGCTTAGGCTAGGGCACCCGTAGGCTTATGCTAGAGCACACCTAGGCTTAGGCTAAGGCTAGGACTCCCCTAACGTAAGGCTAAGACATCCCTAGGCTTAGTCTAGGGCACACCTAGGCTTAGGCTACGGCACCCCTAAGCTTAGGTATGGAACCCCTAGACGTAGGCTAGGGCACCCCTACCCTTAGGCTGGGGCACCCCTAAGCTTAGGGTAGGGCACCCCTAGGCTTAGGCTAAGGCTAGGGTTCCCCTAGGCTCAGGATAGGGCACCCCTAGGCTTAGGCTAGGGCACCCCTAGGTTTGGGCTAGGGCACCACTAGGCTTAGGCTAGGGCACCCCTAGGTTTAGGCTAGGGCACCCCTAGGCTTCGGTTAAGGGGAGGACTCCCCTAGCGTAAGGATAGGGCACCCCTAGGCTTAGGCTAAGGCTAGGGCTCCCCTAGCCGAAGGCTAGGGCACCCCTAAGCTTAGGCTAGGGCAACCCTAGGTTTAGGTTAGGGCACTCCTAGGCTTAGACGAGGGCACCCTCAGGCTTAGGCTAAGGCTAGGGCTCCCCTAGCCTAAGGTTAGGGCAACCCTCGGCTTAGGCTAGGCACCCCTACACTTAGGCTAGGGCACCCCTAGGCTTAGGGTAGGGCAACCCTAGGCTTAGGCTAGGGCACCCCTAGGCTTAGGCTAAGGCTAGGGCTCCTCTAGCCTAACGCTAGGGCATCCCTAGGCTTGGGCTAGGGCACCACAAGGCTTAGGCTAGGGCACCCCTATGCTTAGGCTAGGGCACCCCTAGACGTAGGCTAGGGCACCCCTACCCTTAGGCTGGGGCACACCTAGGCTTAGGCTAAGGCTAGGGCTCCCCTAGCCTAAGGTTAGGGCAACCCTAGGCTTAGGCTAAGCACCCCTAGACTTAGGCTAGGGCACCCATAGACTTAGGCTAGGGCACCCCTAGGCTTAGGCTAGGGCAATCCTAGGCTTAGGCTAAGGCTAGGGCTCCTCTAGGCTAACGCTAGGGCATCCCTAGGCTTGGGCTAGGGCACCACTAGGCTTAGGCTAGGGAACCCCTAGGTTTAGGCTAGGGCACCCCTAGGCTTAGGCTAAGGCTAGGGCTCCCCTGGCCTAAGGCTAGGGTACCCCTAGGCTTAGGCTAGGGCACCCCTAGGCTTAGGCTAGGGCACCCCTAGGCTTAGACTAGGGCACCCCTAGGCTTAGGCTAAGGCTAGGGGTCCCCTAGGCTCAGGATAGGGCACCCCTAGGCTTAGGCTAGGGCACCCCTAGACATGGCTAAGGCAACGGCTCCCCTAGCCTCAGGCTAGGGCACCCCTAGACTCAGGCTAAGGCACCCCTAAGCTTATGCTACGGCTAGGCCTCCTCTAGCCTAAGGCTACGGCACCCTTAGGCTCAGGCTAGGGCACCCCAAGTCTTAGGCTAGGGCACCCCTGGGTTTAGGAAAAGGCTAGGGCTCCATTAGCCTAAGGCTAGGGCACCCCTAGGCTTAGGCTAGGGCACCCCTAGGCTTAAGCTAGGGCTCCCGTAGGCTTAGGCTAAGGCTACGGCTCCCCTAGCCTCAGGTTAGTGCACCCCTAGACTCAGGCTACGGCACCCCTAATCTTAGGCTAGGGCACCCCTAGGTTTAGGCTAGGGCGCCCCTAGGCTTAGGCTTAGGCTCGGGCTCCCCTGGCCTAAGGCTAGGGCACCCCTAGGCTTAGGCTAGGGCACCCCAAAGCTTAGGCTAGGGCACCCCTAGGTTTAGGCTAGGGCGCCCCTAGGCTTAGGCTAAGGCTAGGGCACCCCTAGGTTTAGGCTAGGGAACCTCTAGCCTAAAGCTAGGGCACCCCTAGGCTTAGGCTAGGGCACCCCTAGGCTTAGGCTAGGGCACACCTATACTTAGGCTAAGACAACGGCTCCCCTAGCCTCAGGCTAGGGCACCCCTAGACTCAGGCTAGGGCACCCCTAAGCTTAGGATAAGGCTAGGGCTCCCCTAGCCTATGGCTACGGCACCCCTAGGCTCAGGCTAGGGCACCTGAGGCTTAGGCTAGGGCACCCATAGGCTTAGGAAAAGGCTAGGGCTCCCCTAGACTAAGGCTAGGGCACCTCTAGGCTTAGGCTAGGGCACCCCTAGGCTTAGGCTAGGGCACCCCAAGGCTTAAGCTAGGGCAACCGTAGGCTTAGGCTAAGGATAGGGCTCCCTTAGCCTAAGGCTAGGGCATCCCTAGGCTTAGGCTAGGGCACCCCTAGGCTTAGGCTAGGGCACCCCTAGTCTTAGGCTAGGGCACCACTAGGCTCAGGCTAGGGCACCCCTAGGTTCAGGATAGGGCACGCCTAGGCTTAGGCTAAGGTTAGGGCTCCCATAGACTAAGGTTGGGCACCCCTAGGCTTAGGCTAGGGCACCCCTAGGCTTAGGCTTGGGAACCCCTAGCCTAAGGCTAGGGCACCCCTAGGCTTAGGCTAGGGCACCCCTAGGCTTAGGCTAGGGCATCCCTAGACTTAGGCTAAGGCAACGGCTCCCCTAGCCTCAGGCTAAGGCACCCCTAGACTCAGGCTAGGGCACCCCTAAGCTTAGGCTAAGGCTAGGGCTCCCCTAGCCTAAGGCTACGGCACCCCTAGGCTCAGGCTAGGGCACCCCGAGGCTTAGACTAGGGCACCCCTAGGCTTAGGAAAAGGTTAGGGCTCCCCTAGCCTAAGGCTAGGGCACCTCTAGGCTTAGGCTAGGGCACCCCTAGGCTTAGGCTAGGGCATCCCTAGGCTTAAGCTAGGGCTCCCGTAGGCTTAGGCTAAGGCTACGACTTCCCTAGCCTCAGGCTAGTGCACCCCTAGACTCAGGCTATGGCACCCCTAAGCTTAGGCTAGCGAACCCCTAGAATTAGGCTAGGGCACCCCTAAACTTAGGCTAAGAATAGGGCTCCCCTAGCCTAAGGCTAGAGCACCCCTAGGCTTAGGCTAGGGCACTCCTAGGCTTATGCTAGGCCACCCCTAGGCTTAGGCTAGGGCACCCCTAGGCTTAGGTTAGGGCACCACTAGATTTAGGCTAGGGCACCACTAGGCTTAGGCTAGGGCACCCCTAGGCTTAGGCTAAATCTAGGCTCCCCTATTCTAAGGCTAGAGCACCCCTAAGCTTAGGATAGGGCACCCCTAGGCTTAGGCTAATGCAAGGGCTCCCCTGGCCTATGGCTAGGGCACCCCTAGGCTTAGGCTACGGCACCCCTAGGCTTAGGCAAAGGCACCCCTAGGCTTAGACTTGGGCACCCGTGGCTTAGGCTAGGGCACACCTAGGCTTAGGCTAGGGCACCCCTAGGCTTAAGCTAGGGCACCCGTAGGCTTAGGCTAAGGCTAGGGCTCCCCTAGCCTAAGGCTAGGGCACCCCTAGGCTTTGGCTAGTTCACTCGTAGGCTTAGGATAGGGAACTTCTAAGCTTAGGCTAGGGCACCCTTAGGATTAGGCTAAGGCTAGGGCTCCCCTAGCCTAAGGCTAGGGCACCCCAAGGATTAGGCTAGGGCACCCCTAGGCTTTGGCTAGGGCACCCCTAGGCATAGGATAGGGAAATTCTAAGCTTAGGCTAGGTCACCCCTAGGCTTAGGCTAGAGCACCCCTAGGCTTAAGCTAGGGCACCCCTAGGCTTAGGCTAAGGCTAGGGATCCCCTAGCCTAAGGCTAGGGCACTCCTAGGCTTAGGCTAGGGCACCCGTAGGCTTAGGCTACGGCACCCCTAGATTTAGGCTAGGGCACCCCTAGGCTTAGGCTAAGGCTAGGGCTCCCCTAGCCTAAGGCTAGGGCACCCCTAGGCTTAGGCTAGGGCACCCCAAGGCTTAGGCTAGGGAACCCCTAGCCTAAGGCTAGGGCACCCCTAGGCTTAGGCTAGGGCACCCCTAGGCTTAGGCTAGGGCATCCCTAGACTTAGGCTAAGGCAACGGCTCCCCTAGCCTCAGGCTAGGGCACCCCTAGACTCAGGCTAGGGCACCCCTAAGCTTAGGCTAAGGCTAGGGCTCCCCTAGCCTAAGGCTACGGCACCCCTAGGCTCAGGCTAGGGCACCCCGAGGCTTAGGCTAGGGCACCCCTAGGCTTAGGAAAAGGCTAGGGCTCCCCTAGCCTAAGTCTAGGGCACCTCTAGGCTTAGGCTAGGGCACCCCTAGGCTTAGGCTAGGGCATCCCTAGGCTTAAGCTAGGGCTCCCGTAGGCTTATGCTAAGGCTACGACTCCCCTAGCCTCAGGCTAGTGCACCCCTAGACTCAGGCTATGGCACCCCTAAACTTAGGCTAGGGTACCCCTAGAATTAGGCTAGGGCACCCCTAGACTCAGGCTAGGGCACCCCTAACCTTAGGCTAAGGCTAGGGCTCCCCTAGCCTTACGCTAGGGCTCCCCTAGCCTCAGGCTAGGGCACCCCTAGGCTTAGGCTAGGGCACCCCTAGGCTTAGGCTAAGGCTAGGCACCCCTAGCCTAAGGCTAGAGCACCCCTAGGCTTAGGCTAGGGCACCCCTAGGCTTAGGCTAGGGCTAGGGCTCCACTAGCCCAAGGCTAGGGCACCCTTAGCCTAAGGCTAGGGCACCCCTAGGCTTAGGCTAATGCAAGGGCTCCCCTGGCCTATGGCTAGGGCACCCCTAGGCTTAGGCTAGGGCACCCCTAGGCTTAGGCAAAGGCACCCCTAGGCTTAGAGTAGGGCACCCGTGGCTTAGGCTAGGGCACACCTAGGCTTAGGCTAGGGCACCCCTAGGCTTAAGCTAGCGCACCCGTAGGCTTAGGCTAAAGCTAGGGCTCCCCTAGCCTAAGGCTAGGGCACCCCTAGGCTTTGGCTAGTTAACTCGTAGGCTTAGGATAGGGAACTTCTAAGCTTAGGCTAGGGCACCCTTAGGATTAGGCTAAGGCTAGGGCACCCCTAGGCTTAGGCTAGGGCACCCCTAGGCTTAGGCTAAGGCTAGGCTCCCCTAGCCTAAGGCTAGAGCACCCCTAGGCTTAGGCTAGAGCACCCCTAGGCTTAGGCTAAGGCTAGGGCTCCCCTAGCCTAAGGCTAGGGCACCCCTAGCCTAAGGCTAAGGCACCCCTAGGCTTAGGCTAGGGCACCCCTAGGCTTAGGCTAATGCAAGGGCTCCCCTAGCCTATGGCTAGGGCACCCCTAGGCTTAGGCTAGGGCACCCCTAGGCTTAGGCAAAGGCACCCTAGGCTTAGAGTAGGGCACCCGTGGCTTAGGCTAGGGCACACCTAGGCTCAGGTTAGGGCACCCCTAGGCTCAGGATAGGGCACGCCTAGGCTTAGGCTAAGGCTAGGGCTCCCCTAGACTAAGGCTAGGGCACCCCTAGACTCAGGCTAGGGCACCCATTATCTTAGGCTAGGGCAATCCTAGGCTTAGGCTAAGTCTAGGGCTCCCCTATCCTCAGGCTAGGGCACCCCTAGGCTTAGGCTAGGGCACTCCTAGGCTTATGCTAGGCCACCCCTAGGCTTAGGCTAGGGCACCCCTAGGCTTAGGTTAGGGCACCACTAGACTTAGGCTAGGGCACCACTAGGCTTAGGCTAAGGCTAGGGCTCCCCTAGGCTCAGGTTAGTGCACCCCTAGGCTTAGGCTAGGGCACCCCTAGGCTTAGGCTAAACCTAGGCTCCCCTAGTCTAAGGCTAGAGCACCCCTAGGCTTAGGCTAGGGCACCCCTAGGCTTAGGCTAAGGCTAGGGCTCCCCTAGCCTAAGGCTAGGGCACCCCTAGCCTAAGGCTAGGGCACCCCTAGGCTTAGGCTAGGGCACCCCTAGTTTTAGGCTAGGGCACCCCTAGGCTTAGGGTAGGGCAACCCTAGGCTTAGGCTAGGGCACCCCTAGGCTTAGGCTAAGGCTAGGGCTCCTCTAGCCTAACGCTAGGGCATCCCTAGCCTTGGGCTAGGGCACCACTAGGCTTAGGCTAGGGCACCCCTATGCTTAGGCTAGGGCACCCCTAGACGTAGGTTAGGGCACCCCTACCCATAGGCTGGGGCACACCTAGGCTTAGGCTAAGGCTAGGGCTCCCCTAGCCTAAGGTTAGGGCAACCCTAGGCTTAGGCTAGGCACCCCTAGACTTAGGCTAGGGCACCCCTAGACTTAGGCTAGGGCACCCCTAGGCTTAGGCTAGGGCAATCCTAGGCTTAGGCTAAGGCTAGGGCTCCTCTAGGCTAACGCTAGGGCATCCCTAGGCTTGGGCTAGGGCACCACTAGGCTTAGGCTAGGGAACCCCTAGGTTTAGGCTAGGGCACCCCTAGGCTTCAGCTAAGGGGAGGACTCCCCTAGCCTAAGGATAGGGCACCCCTAGGCTTAGGCTAAGGCTAGGGCTCCCCTAGCCTAAGGATAGGGCACCCCTAAGCTTAGGCTAGGGCAACCCTAAGTTTAGGCTAGGGCGCCCCTAGGCTTAGGCTAAGGCTAGGGCTCCCCTGGCCTAAGGCTAGGGTACCCCTAGGCTTAGGCTAGGGCACCCCAAAGCTTAGGCTAGGGCACCCCTAGGTTTAGGCTAGGGCGCCCCTAGGCTTAGGCTTAGGCTCGGGCTCCCCTGGCCTAAGGCTAGGGAACCCCTAGGCTTAGGCTAGGGCACCCCAAAGCTTAGGCTAGGGCACCCCTAGGTTTAGGCTAGGGCGCCCCTAGGCTTAGGCTAAGGCTAGGGCACCCCTAGGTTTAGGCTAGGGAACCTCTAGCCTAAAGCTAGGGCACCCCTAGGCTTAGGCTAGGGCACCCCTAGGCTTAGGCTAGGGCACACCTATACTTAGGCTAAGACAACGGCTCCCCTAGCCTCAGGCTAGGGCACCCCTAGACTCAGGCTAGGGCACCCCTAAGCTTAGGATAAGGCTAGGGCTCCCCTAGCCTATGGCTACGGCACCCCTAGGCTCAGGCTAGGGCACCTGAGGCTTAGGCTAGGGCACCCATAGGCTTAGGAAAAGGCTAGGGCTCCCCTAGACTAAGGCTAGGGCACCTCTAGGCTTAGGCTAGGGCACCCCTAGGCTTAGGCTAGGGCACCCCAAGGCTTAAGCTAGGGCAACCGTAGGCTTAGGCTAAGGCTAGGGCTCCCTTAGCCTAAGGCTAGGGCATCCCTAGGCTTAGGCTAGGGCACCCCTAGGCTTAGGCTAGGGCACCCCTAGTCTTAGGCTAGGGCACCCCTAGGCTTAGGCTAGGGCACCCCTAAGCTTAGGCTAACGCTAGGGCTCCCCTAGCCTAAGGCTACGGCACCCGTAGGCTCAGGCTAGGGCACCCCTAGGTTCAGGATAGGGCACGCCTAGGCTTAGGCTAAGGTTATGGCTCCCATAGACTAAGGTTGGGCACCCCTAGGCTTAGGCTAGGGCACCCCTAGGCTTAGGCTTGGGAACCCCTAGCCTAAGGCTAGGGCACCCCTAGGCTTAGGCTAGGGCACCCCTAGGCTTAGGCTAGGGCATCCCTAGAATTAGGCTAAGGCAACGGCTCCCCTAGCCTCAGGCTAAGGCACCCCTAGACTCAGGCTAGGGCACCCCTAAGCTTAGGCTAAGGCTAGGGCTCCCCTAGCCTAAGGCTACGGCACCCCTAGGCTCAGGCTAGGGCACCCCGAGGCTTAGACTAGGGCACCCCTAGGCTTAGGAAAAGGCTAGGGCTCCCCTAGCCTAAGGCTAGGGCACCTCTAGGCTTAGCCTAGGGCACCCCTAGGCTTAGGCTAGGGCATCCCTAGGCTTAAGCTAGGGCTCCCGTAGGCTTAGGCTAAGGCTACGACTCCCCTAGCCTCAGGCTAGTGCACCCCTAGACTCAGGCTATGGCACCCCTAAGCTTAGGCTAGCGAACCCCTAGAATTAGGCTAGGGCACCCCTAAACTTAGGCTAAGACTAGGGCTCCCCTAGCCTAAGGCTAGAGCACCCCTAGGCTTAGGCTAGGGCACTCCTAGGCTTATGCTAGGCCACCCCTAGGCTTAGGCTAGGGCACCCCTAGGCTTAGTTTAGGGCACCACTAGATTTAGGCTAGGGCACCACTAGGCTTAGGCTAGGGCACCCCTAGGCTTAGGCTAAATCTAGGCTCCCCTATTCTAAGGCTAGGGCACCACTAGGCTCAGGCTAGGGCACCCCTAGGTTCAGGATAGGGCACGCCTAGGCTTAGGCTAAGGTTAGGGCTCCCATAGACTAAGGTTGGGCACCCCTAGGCTTAGGCTAGGGCACCCCTAGGCTTAGGCTTGGGAACCCCTAGCCTAAGGCTAGGGCACCCCTAGGCTTAGGCTAGGGCACCCCTAGGCTTAGGCTAGGGCATCCCTAGACTTAGGCTAAGGCAACGGCTCCCCTAGCCTCAGGCTAAGGCACCCCTAGACTCAGGCTAGGGCACCCCTAAGCTTAGGCTAAGGCTAGGGCTCCCCTAGCCTAAGGCTACGGCACCCCTAGGCTCAGGCTAGGGCACCCCGAGGCTTAGACTAGGGCACCCCTAGGCTTAGGAAAAGGCTAGGGCTCCCCTAGCCTAAGGCTAGGGCACCTCTAGGCTTAGGCTAGGGCACCCCTAGGCTTAGGCTAGGGCATTCCTAGGCTTAAGCTAGGGCTCCCGTAGGCTTAGGCTAAGGCTACGACTTCCCTAGCCTCAGGCTAGTGCACCCCTAGACTCAGGCTATGGCACCCCTAAGCTTAGGCTAGCGAACCCCTAGAATTAGGCTAGGGCACCCCTAAACTTAGGCTAAGAATAGGGCTCCCCTAGCCTAAGGCTAGAGCACCCCTAGGCTTAGGCTAGGGCACTCCTAGGCTTATGCTAGGCCACCCCTAGGCTTAGGCTAGGGCACCCCTAGGCTTAGGTTAGGGCACCACTAGATTTAGGCTAGGGCACCACTAGGCTTAGGCTAGGGCACCCCTAGGCTTAGGCTAAATCTAGGCTCCTCTATTCTAAGGCTAGAGCACCCCTAAGCTTAGGATAGGGCACCCCTAGGCTTAGGCTAATGCAAGGGCTCCCCTGGCCTATGGCTAGGGCACCCCTAGGCTTAGGCTACGGCACCCCTAGGCTTAGGCAAAGGCACCCCTAGGCTTAGACTTGGGCACCCGTGGCTTAGGCTAGGGCACACCTAGGCTTAGGCTAGGGCACCCCTAGGCTTAAGCTAGGGCACCCGTAGGCTTAGGCTAAGGCTAGGGCTCCCCTAGCCTAAGGCTAGGGCACCCCTAGGCTTTGGCTAGTTCACTCGTAGGCTTAGGATAGGGAACTTCTAAGCTTAGGCTAGGGCACCCTTAGGATTAGGCTAAGGCTAGGGCTCCCCTAGCCTAAGGCTAGGGCACCCCAAGGATTAGGCTAGGGCACCCCTAGGCTTTGGCTAGGGCACCCCTAGGCATAGGATAGGGAAATTCTAAGCTTAGGCTAGGTCACCCCTAGGCTTAGGCTAGAGCACCCCTAGGCTTAAGCTAGGGCACCCCTAGGCTTAGGCTAAGGCTAGGGATCCCCTAGCCTAAGGCTAGGGCACTCCTAGGCTTAGGCTAGGGCACCCGTAGGCTTAGGCTACGGCACCCCTAGATTTAGGCTAGGGCACCCCTAGGCTTAGGCTAAGGCTAGGGCTCCCCTAGCCTAAGGCTAGGGCACCCCTAGGCTTAGGCTAGGGCACCCCAAGGCTTAGGCTAGGGAACCCCTAGCCTAAGGCTAGGGCACCCCTAGGCTTAGGCTAGGGCACCCCTAGGCTTAGGCTAGGGCATCCCTAGACTTAGGCTAAGGCAACGGCTCCCCTAGCCTCAGGCTAGGGCACCCCTAGACTCAGGCTAGGGCACCCCTAAGCTTAGGCTAAGGCTAGGGCTCCCCTAGCCTAAGGCTACGGCACCCCTAGGCTCAGGCTAGGGCACCCCGAGGCTTAGGCTAGGGCACCCCTAGGCTTAGGAAAAGGCTAGGGCTCCCCTAGCCTAAGTCTAGGGCACCTCTAGGCTTAGGCTAGGGCACCCCTAGGCTTAGGCTAGGGCATCCCTAGGCTTAAGCTAGGGCTCCCGTAGGCTTATGCTAAGGCTACGACTCCCCTAGCCTCAGGCTAGTGCACCCCTAGACTCAGGCTATGGCACCCCTAAACTTAGGCTAGGGTACCCCTAGAATTAGGCTACGGCACCCCTAGACTCAGGCTAGGGCACCCCTAACCTTAGGCTAAGGCTAGGGCTCCCCTAGCCTTACGCTAGGGCTCCCCTAGCCTCAGGCTAGGGCACCCCTAGGCTTAGGCTAGGGCACCCCTAGGCTTAGGCTAAGGCTAGGCACCCCTAGCCTAAGGCTAGAGCACCCCTAGGCTTAGGCTAGGGCACCCCTAGGCTTAGGCTAGGGCTAGGGCTCCACTAGCCCAAGGCTAGGGCACCCCTAGCCTAAGGCTAGGGCACCCCTAGGCTTAGGCTAATGCAAGGGCTCCCCTGGCCTATGGCTAGGGCACCCCTAGGCTTAGGCTAGGGCACCCCTAGGCTTAGGCAAAGGCACCCCTAGGCTTAGAGTAGGGCACCCGTGGCTTAGGCTAGGGCACACCTAGGCTTAGGCTAGGGCACCCCTAGGCTTAAGCTAGCGCACCCGTAGGCTTAGGCTAAAGCTAGGGCTCCCCTAGCCTAAGGCTAGGGCACCCCTAGGCTTTGGCTAGTTAACTCGTAGGCTTAGGATAGGGAACTTCTAAGCTTAGGCTAGGGCACCCTTAGGATTAGGCTAAGGCTAGGGCACCCCTAGGCTTAGGCTAGGGCACCCCTAGGCTTAGGCTAAGGCTAGGCTCCCCTAGCCTAAGGCTAGAGCACCCCTAGGCTTAGGCTAGAGCACCCCTAGGCTTAGGCTAAGGCTAGGGCTCCCCTAGCCTAAGGCTAGGGCACCCCTAGCCTAAGGCTAAGGCACCCCTAGGCTTAGGCTAGGGCACCCCTAGGCTTAGGCTAATGCAAGGGCTCCCCTAGCCTATGGCTAGGGCACCCCTAGGCTTAGGCTAGGGCACCCCTAGGCTTAGGCAAAGGCACCCTAGGCTTAGAGTAGGGCACCCGTGGCTTAGGCTAGGGCACACCTAGGCTCAGGTTAGGGCACCCCTAGGCTCAGGATAGGGCACGCCTAGGCTTAGGCTAAGGCTAGGGCTCCCCTAGACTAAGGCTAGGGCACCCCTAGACTCAGGCTAGGGCACCCATTATCTTAGGCTAGGGCAATCCTAGGCTTAGGCTAAGTCTAGGGCTCCCCTATCCTCAGGCTAGGGCACCCCTAGGCTTAGGCTAGGGCACTCCTAGGCTTATGCTAGGCCACCCCTAGGCTTAGGCTAGGGCACCCCTAGGCTTAGGTTAGGGCACCACTAGACTTAGGCTAGGGCACCACTAGGCTTAGGCTAAGGCTAGGGCTCCCCTAGGCTCAGGCTAGTGCACCCCTAGGCTTAGGCTAGGGCACCCCTAGGCTTAGGCTAAACCTAGGCTCCCCTAGTCTAAGGCTAGAGCACCCCTAGGCTTAGGCTAGGGCACCCCTAGGCTTAGGCTAAGGCTAGGGCTCCCCTAGCCTAAGGCTAGGGCACCCCTAGCCTAAGGCTAGGGCACCCCTAGGCTTAGGCTAGGGCACCCCTAGTTTTAGGCTAGGGCACCCCTAGGCTTAGGGTAGGGCAACCCTAGGCTTAGGCTAGGGCACCCCTAGGCTTAGGCTAAGGCTAGGGCTCCTCTAGCCTAACGCTAGGGCATCCCTAGGCTTGGGCTAGGGCACCACTAGGCTTAGGCTAGGGCACCCCTATGCTTAGGCTAGGGCACCCCTAGACGTAGGTTAGGGCACCCCTACCCATAGGCTGGGGCACACCTAGGCTTAGGCTAAGGCTAGGGCTCCCCTAGCCTAAGGTTAGGGCAACCCTAGGCTTAGGCTAGGCACCCCTAGACTTAGGCTAGGGCACCCCTAGACTTAGGCTAGGGCACCCCTAGGCTTAGGCTAGGGCAATCCTAGGCTTAGGCTAAGGCTAGGGCTCCTCTAGGCTAACGCTAGGGCATCCCTAGGCTTGGGCTAGGGCACCACTAGGCTTAGGCTAGGGAACCCCTAGGTTTAGGCTAGGGCACCCCTAGGCTTCAGCTAAGGGGAGGACTCCCCTAGCCTAAGGATAGGGCACCCCTAGGCTTAGGCTAAGGCTAGGGCTCCCCTAGCCTAAGGATAGGGCACCCCTAAGCTTAGGCTAGGGCAACCCTAAGTTTAGGCTAGGGCGCCCCTAGGCTTAGGCTAAGGCTAGGGCTCCCCTGGCCTAAGGCTAGGGTACCCCTAGGCTTAGGCTAGGGCACCCCAAAGCTTAGGCTAGGGCACCCCTAGGTTTAGGCTAGGGCGCCCCTAGGCTTAGGCTTAGGCTCGGGCTCCCCTGGCCTAAGGCTAGGGAACCCCTAGGCTTAGGCTAGGGCACCCCAAAGCTTAGGCTAGGGCACCCCTAGGTTTAGGCTAGGGCGCCCCTAGGCTTAGGCTAAGGCTAGGGCACCCCTAGGTTTAGGCTAGGGAACCTCTAGCCTAAAGCTAGGGCACCCCTAGGCTTAGGCTAGGGCACCCCTAGGCTTAGGCTAGGGCACACCTATACTTAGGCTAAGACAACGGCTCCCCTAGCCTCAGGCTAGGGCACCCCTAGACTCAGGCTAGGGCACCCCTAAGCTTAGGATAAGGCTAGGGCTCCCCTAGCCTATGGCTACGGCACCCCTAGGCTCAGGCTAGGGCACCTGAGGCTTAGGCTAGGGCACCCATAGGCTTAGGAAAAGGCTAGGGCTCCCCTAGACTAAGGCTAGGGCACCTCTAGGCTTAGGCTAGGGCACCCCTAGGCTTAGGCTAGGGCACCCCAAGGCTTAAGCTAGGGCAACCGTAGGCTTAGGCTAAGGCTAGGGCTCCCTTAGCCTAAGGCTAGGGCATCCCTGGGCTTAGGCTAGGGCACCCCTAGGCTTAGGCTAGGGCACCCCTAGTCTTAGGCTAGGGCACCCCTAGGCTTAGGCTAGGGCACCCCTAAGCTTAGGCTAACGCTAGGGCTCCCCTAGCCTAAGGCTACGGCACCCGTAGGCTCAGGCTAGGGCACCCCTAGGTTCAGGATAGGGCACGCCTAGGCTTAGGCTAAGGTTAGGGCTCCCATAGACTAAGGTTGGGCACCCCTAGGCTTAGGCTAGGGCACCCCTAGGCTTAGGCTTGGGAACCCCTAGCCTAAGGCTAGGGCACCCCTAGGCTTAGGCTAGGGCACCCCTAGGCTTAGGCTAGGGCATCCCTAGAATTAGGCTAAGGCAACGGCTCCCCTAGCCTCAGGCTAAGGCACCCCTAGACTCAGGCTAGGGCACCCCTAAGCTTAGGCTAAGGCTAGGGCTCCCCTAGCCTAAGGCTACGGCACCCCTAGGCTCAGGCTAGGGCACCCCGAGGCTTAGACTAGGGCACCCCTAGGCTTAGGAAAAGGCTAGGGCTCCCCTAGCCTAAGGCTAGGGCACCTCTAGGCTTAGCCTAGGGCACCCCTAGGCTTAGGCTAGGGCATCCCTAGGCTTAAGCTAGGGCTCCCGTAGGCTTAGGCTAAGGCTACGACTCCCCTAGCCTCAGGCTAGTGCACCCCTAGACTCAGGCTATGGCACCCCTAAGCTTAGGCTAGCGAACCCCTAGAATTAGGCTAGGGCACCCCTAAACTTAGGCTAAGACTAGGGCTCCCCTAGCCTAAGGCTAGAGCACCCCTAGGCTTAGGCTAGGGCACTCCTAGGCTTATGCTAGGCCACCCCTAGGCTTAGGCTAGGGCACCCCTAGGCTTAGTTTAGGGCACCACTAGATTTAGGCTAGGGCACCACTAGGCTTAGGCTAGGGCACCCCTAGGCTTAGGCTAAATCTAGGCTCCCCTATTCTAAGGCTAGAGCACCCCTAAGCTTAGGCTAGGGCACCCCTAGGCTTAGGCTAGGGCACCCCTAGGTTTAGGCTAGGGCACCCCTAGGCTTAGGCTAATGCAAGGGCTCCCCTGGCCTATGGCTAGGGCACCCCTAGGCTTAGGCTACGGCACCCCTAGGCTTAGGCAAAGGCACCCCTAGGCTTAGACTTGGGCACCCGTGGCTTAGGCTAGGGCACACCTAGGCTTAGGCTAGGGCACACCTAGGCTTAAGCTAGGGCACCCGTAGGCTTAGGCTAAGGCTAGGGCTCCCCTAGCCTAAGGCTAGGGCACCCCTAGGCTTTGGCTAGTTCACTCGTAGGCTTAGGATAGGGAACTTCTAAGCTTAGGCTAGGGCACCTTTAGGATTAGGCTAAGGCTAGGGCTCCCCTAGCCTAAGGCTAGGGCACCCCAAGGATTAGGCTAGGGCACCCCTAGGCTTTGGCTAGGGCACCCCTAGGCATAGGATAGGGAAATTCTAAGCTTAGGCTAGGTCACCCCTAGGCTTAGGCTAGAGCACCCCTAGGCTTAAGCTAGGGCACCCCTAGGCTTAGGCTAAGGCTAGGGATCCCCTAGCCTAAGGCTAGGGCACTCCTAGGCTTAGGCTAGGGCACCCGTAGGCTTAGGCTACGGCACCCCTAGATTTAGGCTAGGGCACCCCTAGGCTTAGGCTAAGGCTAGGGCTCCCCTAGCCTAAGGCTAGGGCACCCCTAGGCTTAGGCTAGGGCACCCCAAGGCTTAGGCTAGGGAACCCCTAGCCTAAGGCTAGGGCACCCCTAGGCTTAGGCTAGGGCACCCCTAGGCTTAGGCTAGGGCATCCCTAGACTTAGGCTAAGGCAACGGCTCCCCTAGCCTCAGGCTAGGGCACCCCTAGACTCAGGCTAGGGCACCCCTAAGCTTAGGCTAAGGCTAGGGCTCCCCTAGCCTAAGGCTACGGCACCCCTAGGCTCAGGCTAGGGCACCCCGAGGCTTAGGCTAGGGCACCCCTAGGCTTAGGAAAAGGCTACGGCTCCCCTAGCCTAAGTCTAGGGCACCTCTAGGCTTAGGCTAGGGCACCCCTAGGCTTAGGCTAGGGCATCCCTAGGCTTAAGCTAGGGCTCCCGTAGGCTTATGCTAAGGCTACGACTCCCCTAGCCTCAGGCTAGTGCACCCCTAGACTCAGGCTATGGCACTCCTAAACTTAGGCTAGGGTACCCCTAGAATTAGGCTAGGGCACCCCTAGACTCAGGCTAGGGCACCCCTAACCTTAGGCTAAGGCTAGGGCTCCCCTAGCCTTACGCTAGGGCTCCCCAAGCCTCAGGCTAGGGCACCCCTAGGCTTAGGCTAGGGCACCCCTAGGCTTAGGCTAAGGCTAGGCACCCCTAGCCTAAGGCTAGAGCACCCCTAGGCTTAGGCTAGGGCACCCCTAGGCTTAGGCTAGGGCTAGGGCTCCACTAGCCCAAGGCTAGGGCACCCCTAGGCTAAGGCTAGGGCACCCCTAGGCTTAGGCTAGGGCACCCCTAGGCTTAGGCTAATGCAAGGGCTCCCCTGGCCTATGGCTAGGGCACCCCTAGGCTTAGGCTAGGGCACCCCTAGGCTTAGGCAAAGGCACCCCTAGGCTTAGAGTAGGGCACCCGTGGCTTAGGCTAGGGCACACCTAGGCTTAGGCTAGGGCACCCCTAGGCTTAAGCTAGCGCACCCGTAGGCTTAGGCTAAAGCTATGGCTCCCCTAGCCTAAGGCTAGGGCACCCCTAGGCTTTGGCTAGTTAACTCGTAGGCTTAGGATAGGGAACTTCTAAGCTTAGGCTAGGGCACCCTTAGGATTAGGCTAAGGCTAGGGCAGCCCTAGGCTTAGGCTAGGGCACCCCTAGGCTTAGGCTAAGGCTAGGCTCCCCTAGCCTAAGGCTAGAGCACCCCTAGGCTTAGGCTAGAGCACCCCTAGGCTTAGGCTAAGGCTAGGGCTCCCCTAGCCTAAGGCTAGGGCACCCCTAGCCTAAGGCTAAGGCACCCCTAGGCTTAGGCTAGGGCACCCCTAGGCTTAGGCTAATGCAAGGGCTCCCCTAGCCTATGGCTAGGGCACCCCTAGGCTTAGGCTAGGGCACCCCTAGGCTTAGGCAATGGCACCCTAGGCTTAGAGTAGGGCACCCGTGGCTTAGGCTAGGGCACACCTAGGCTCAGGTTAGGGCACCCCTAGGCTCAGGATAGGGCACGCCTAGGCTTAGGCTAAGGCTAGGGCTCCCCTAGACTAAGGCTAGGGCTCCCCTAGACTAAGGCTAGGGCACCCCTAGACTCAGGCTAGGGCACCCATTATCTTAGGCTAGGGCAATCCTAGGCTTAGGCTAAGTCTAGGGCTCCCCTATCCTCAGGCTAGGGCACCCCTAGGCTTAGGCTAGGGCACTCCTAGGCTTATGCTAGGCCACCCCTAGGCTTAGGCTAGGGCACCCCTAGGCTTAGGTTAGGGCACCACTAGACTTAGGCTAGGGCACCACTAGGCTTAGGCTAAGGCTAGGGCTCCCCTAGGCTCAGGCTAGTGCACCCCTAGGCTTAGGCTAGGGCACCCCTAGGCTTAGGCTAAATCTAGGCTCCCCTAGTCTAAGGCTAGAGCACCCCTAGGCTTAGGCTAGGGCACCCCTAGGCTTAGGCTAAGGCTAGGGCTCCCCTAGCCTAAGGCTAGGGCACCCCTAGCCTAAGGCTAGGGCACCCCTAGGCTTAGGCTAGGGCACCCCTAGTTTTAGGCTAGGGCACCCCTAGGCTTAGGGTAGGGCAACCCTAGGCTTAGGCTATGGCACCCCTAGGCTTAGGCTAAGGCTAGGGCTCCTCTAGCCTAACGCTAGGGCATCCCTAGGCTTGGGCTAGGGCACCACTAGGCTTAGGCTAGGGCACCCCTATGCTTAGGCTAGGGCACCCCTAGACGTAGGTTAGGGCACCCCTACCCATAGGCTGGGGCACACCTAGGCTTAGGCTAAGGCTAGGGCTCCCCTAGCCTAAGGTTAGGGCAACCCTAGGCTTAGGCTAGGCACCCCTAGACTTAGGCTAGGGCACCCCTAGACTTAGGCTAGGGCACCCCTAGGCTTAGGCTAGGGCAATCCTAGGCTTAGGCTAAGGCTAGGGCTCCTCTAGGCTAACGCTAGGGCATCCCTAGGCTTGGGCTAGGGCACCACTAGGCATAGGCTAGGGAACCCCTAGGTTTAGGCTAGGGCACCCCTAGGCTTCAGCTAAGGGGAGGACTCCCCTAGCCTAAGGATAGGGCACCCCTATGCTTAGGCTAAGGCTAGGGCTCCCCTAGCCTAAGGATAGGGCACCCCGAAGCTTAGGCTAGGGCAACCCTAAGTTTAGGCTAGGGCGCCCCTAGGCTTAGGCTAAGGCTAGGGCTCCCCTGGCCTAAGGCTAGGGTACCCCTAGGCTTAGGCTAGGGCACCCCTAGGCTTAGACTAGGGCACCTCTAGGCTTAGGCTAAGGCTAGGGGTCCCCTAGGCTCAGGATAGGGCACCCCTAGGCTTAGGCTAGGGCACCCCTAGACTTAGGCTAAGGCAACGGCTCCCCTAGCCTCAGGCTAGGGCACCCCTAGACTCAGGCTAAGGCACCCTAAGCTTAGGCTACGGCTAGGCCTCCTCTAGCCTAAGGCTACGGCACCCCTAGGCTCAGGCTAGGGCACCCCGAGGCTTAGGCTAGGGCACCCCTAGGTTTAGGAAAAGGCTAGGGCTCCCCTAGCCTAAAGCTAGGGCACCCCTAGGCTTAGGCTAGGGCACCCCTAGGCTTAAGCTAGGGCTCCCGTAGGCTCAGGCTAAGGCTACGGCTCCCCTAGCCTCAGGTTAGTGCACCCCTAGACTCAGGCTAGGGCACCACTAATCTTAGGCTAGGGCACCCCTAGGTTTAGGCTAGGGCGCCCCTAGGCTTAGGCTAAGGCTAGGGCACCCCTAGGCTTAGGCTAGGGAACCTCTAGCCTAAAGCTAGGGCACCCCTAGGCTTAGGCTAGGGCACCCCTAAGCTTAGGCTAGGGCACACCTATACTTAGGCTAAGACAACGGCTCCCCTAGCCTCAGGCTAGGGCACCCCTAAGCTTAGGCTAAGGCTAGGGCTCCCCTAGCCTATGGCTACGGCACCCCTAGGCTCAGGCTAGGGCACCCCGAGGCTTAGGCTAGGGCACCCCTAGGCTTAGGAAAAGGCTAGGGCTCCCCTAGACTAAGGCTAGGGCACCTCTAGGCTTAGGCTAGGGCACACCTAGGCTTAGGCTAGGGCACCCCAAGGCTTAAGCTAGGGCAACCGTAGGCTTAGGCTAAGGCTAGGGCTCCCTTAGCCTAAGGCTATGGCATCCCTAGGCTTAGGCTAGGGCACCCCTAGGCTTAGGCTAGGGCACCCCTAGTCTTAGGCTAGGGCACCCCTAGGCTTAGGCTACGGCACCCCTAAGCTTAGGCTAACGCTAGGGCTCCCCTAGCCTAAGGCTACGGCACCGGTAGGCTCAGGCTAGGGCACCCCTAGGCTCAGGATAGGGCACGCCTAGGCTTAGGCTAAGGTTAGGGCTCCCATAGACTAAGGTTGGGCACCCCTAGGCTTAGGCTAGGGCACCCCTAGGCTTAGGCTTGGGAACCCCTAGCCTAAGGCTAGGGCACCCCTAGGCTTAGGCTAGGGCACCCCTAGGCTTAGGCTAGGGCATCCCTAGACTTAGGCTAAGGCAACGGCTCCCCTAGACTCAGGCTAAGGCACCCCTAGGCTCAGGCTAGGGCACCCCGAGGCTTAGACTAGGGCACCTCTAGGCTTAGGAAAAGGCTAGGGCTCCCCTAGCCTAAGGCTAGGGCACCTCTAGGCTTAGGCTAGGGCACCCCTAGGCTTAGGCTAGGGCATCCCTAGGCTTAAGCTAGGGCTCCCGTAGGCTTAGGCTAAGGCTACGACTCCCCTTGCCTCAGGCTAGTGCACCCCTAGACTCAGGCTATGGCACCCCTAAGCTTAGGCTAGGGAACCCCTAGAATTAGGCTAGGGCACCCCTAAACTTAGGCTAAGACTAGGGCTCCCCTAGCCTAAGGCTAGAGCACCCCTAGGCTTAGGCTAGGGCACTCCTAGGCTTATGCTAGGCCACCCCTAGGCTTAGGCTAGGGCACCCCTAGTCTTAGGTTAGGGCACCACTGGACTTAGGCTAGGGCACCACTAGGCTTAGGCTAGGGCACCCCTAGGCTTAGGCTAAATCTAGGCTCCCCTATTCTAAGGCTAGAGCACCCCTAGGCTTAGGCTAGGGCACCCCTAGGCTTAGGCTAGGGCACCCCTAGGTTAGGCTAGGGCACCCCTAGGCTTAGGCTAATGCAAAGGCTCCCCTGGCCTCTGGCTAGGGCACCCCTAGGCTTAGGCTACGGCACCCCTAGGCTTAGGCAAAGGCACCCCTAGGCTTAGACTAGGGCACCCGTGGCTTAGGCTAGGGCACACCTAGGCTTAGGCTAGGGCACCCCTAGGCTTAAGCTAGGGCACCCATAGGCTTAGGCTAAGGCTAGGGCTCCACTAGCCCAAGGCTAGGGCACCCCTAGCCTAAGGCTAGGGCATCCCTAGGCTTAGGCTAGGGCACCCATAGGCTTAGGCTAATGCAAGGGCTCCCCTGGCCTATGGCTAGGGCACCCCAAGGCTTAGGCTAGGGCACCCCTAGGCTTAGGCAAAGGCACCCCTAGGCTTAGAGTAGGGCACCCATGGCTTAGGCTAGGGTACACCTAGGCTTAGGCTAGGGCACCCCTAGGCTTAAGCTATCGCACCCGTAGGCTTAGGCTAAAGCTAGGGCTCCCCTAGCCTAAGGCTAGGGCACCCCTAGGCTTTGGCTAGTTAACTCGTAGGCTTAGGATAGGGAACTTCTAAGCTTAGGCTAGGGCACCCTTAGGATTAGGCTAAGGCTAGGGCACTCCTAGGCTTAGGCTAGGGCACCCCTAGGCTTAGGCTAAGGCTAGGCTCCCGTAGCCTAAGGCTAGAGCACCCCTAGGCTTAGGCTAGGGCACCCCTAGGCTTAGGCTAAGGCAAGGGCTCCCCTAGCCTATGGCTAGGGCACCCCTAGGCTTAGGCTAGGGCACCCCTAGGCTTAGGCAAAGGCACCCCTAGGCTTAGAGTAGGGCACCCGTGGCTTAGGCTAGGGCACACCTAGGCTCAGGTTAGGGCACCCCTAGGCTCAGGATAGGGCACGCCTAGGCTTAGGCTAAGGCTAGGGCTCCCCTAGACTAAGGCTAGGGCACCTCTAGGCTTAGGCTAGGGCACACCTAGGCTTAGGCTAGGGCACCCCAAGGCTTAAGCTAGGGCAACCGTAGGCTTAGGCTAAGGCTAGGGCTCCCTTAGCCTAAGGCTTGGGCATCCCTAGGCTTAGGCTAGGGCACCCCTAGGCTTAGGCTAGGGCACCCCTAGTCTTAGGCTAGGGCACCCCTAGGCTTAGGCTAGGGCACCGCTAAGCTTAGGCTAACGCTAGGGCTCCCCTAGCCTAAGGCTACGGCACCCGTAGTCTCAGGCTAGGGCACCCCTAGGCTCAGGATAGGGCACGCCTAGGCTTAGGCTAAGGTTAGGGCTCCCATAGTCTAAGGTTGGGCACCCCTAGGCTTAGGCTAGGGCACCCCTAGGCTTAGGCTTGGGAACCCCAAGCCTAAGGCTAGGGCACCCCTAGGCTTAGGCTAGGGCACCCCTAGGCTTAGGCTAGGGCATCCCTAGACTTAGGCTAAGGCAACGGCTCCCCTAGCCTCAGGCTAAGGCACCCCTAGACTCAGGCTAGGGCACCCCTAAGCTTAGGCTAAGGCTAGGGCTCCCCTAGCCTAAGGCTACGGCACCCCTAGGCTCAGGCTAGGGCACCCCGAGGCTTAGACTAGGGCACCCCTAGGCTTAGGAAAAGGCTAGGGCTCCCCTAGCCTAAGGCTAGGGCACCTCTAGGCTTAGGCTAGGGCACCCCTAGGCTTAGGCTAGGGCATCCCTAGGCTTAAGCTAGGGCTCCCGTAGGCTTAGGCTAAGGCTACGACTCCCCTAGCCTCAGGCTAGTGCACCCCTAGACTCAGGCTATGGCACCCCTAAGCTTAGGCTAGGGAACCCCTAGAATTAGGCTAGGGCACCCCTAAATTAGGCTAAGACTAGGGCTCCCCTAGCCTAAGGCTAGAGCACCCCTAGGCTTAGGCTAGGGCACTCCTAGGCTTATGCTAGGCCACCCCTAGGCTTAGGCTAGGGCACCCCTAGGCTTAGGTTAGGGCACCACTAGACTTAGGCTAGGGCACCACTAGGCTTAGGCTAGGGCACCCCTAGGCTTAGGCTAAATCTAGGCTCCCCTATTCTAAGGCTAGAGCACCCCTAGGCTTAGGCTAGGGCACCCCTAGGTTTAGGCTAGGGCACCACTAGGCTTAGGCTAATGCAAGGGCTCCCCTGGCCTATGGCTAGGGCACCCCTAGGCTTAGGCTACGGCACCCCTAGGCTTAGGCAAAGGCACCCCTAGGCTTAGACTAGGGCACCCGTGGCTTAGGCTAGGGCACACCTAGGCTTAGGCTAGGGCACCCCTAGTCTTA
This sequence comes from Tenrec ecaudatus, assembly GCF_050624435.1. Lineage (NCBI taxonomy): Eukaryota > Metazoa > Chordata > Mammalia > Afrosoricida > Tenrecidae > Tenrec > Tenrec ecaudatus. The sequence continues at coordinate 292,613 of NW_027458063.1, forward strand.
AGCTAGGGCACCCGTCGGCTTAGGCTAAGGCTAAGGCTCCCCTAGCCTAAGGCTAGGGCACCCCTAGGCTTTGGCTAGTTCACTCGTAGGCTTAGGATAGGGAACTTCTAAGCTTAGGCTAGGGCACCCTTAGGATTAGGCTAAGGCTAGGGCTCCCCTAGCCTAAAGCTAGGGCACCCCAAGGCTTAGGCTAGGGCACCCCTAGGCTTTGGCTAGGGCACCCCTAGGCATAGGATAGGGAAATTCTAAGCTTAGGCTAGGTCACCCCTAGGTTTAGGCTAGAGCACCCCTAGGCTTAAGCTAGGGCACCCCTAGGCTTAGGCTAAGGCTAGGGATCCCCTAGCCTAAGGCTAGGGCACTCCTAGGCTTAGGCTAGGGCACCCGTAGGCTTAGGCTACGGCACCCCTAGATTTAGGCTAGGGCACCCCTAGGCTTAGGCTAAGGCTAGGGCTCCCCTAGCCTAAGGTTAGGGCACCCCTAGGCTTAGGCTAGGGCACCCCAAGGCTTAGGCTAGGGAACCCCTAGCCTAAGGCTAGGGCACCCCTAGGCTTAGGCTAGGGCACCCGTAGGCTTAGGCTACGGCACCCCTAAATTTAGGCTAGGGCACCCCTAGGCTTAGGCTAGGGCACCCCTAGGCTTAGGCTAGGGCATCCCTAGACTTAGGCTAAGGCAACGGCTCCCCTAGCCTCAGGCTAGGGCACCCCTAGACTCAGGCTAGGGCACCCCTAAGCTTAGGCTAAGGCTAGGGCTCCCCTAGCCTAAGGCTACGGCATCCCTAGGCTCAGGCTAGGGCACCCCGAGGCTTAGGCTAGGGCACCCCTAGGCTTAGGAAAAGGCTAGGGCTCCCCTAGCCTAAGTCTAGGGCACCTCTAGGCTTAGGCTAGGGCACCCCTAGGCTTAGGCTAGGGCATCCCTAGGCTTAAGCTAGGGCTCCCGTAGGCTTATGCTAAGGCTACGACTCCCCTAGCCTCAGGCTAGTGCACCCCTAGACTCAGGCTATGGCACCCCTAAGCTTAGGCTAGGGCACCCCTAGATTTAGGCTAGGGCACCCCTAGACTCAGGCTAGGGCACCCCTAACCTTAGGCTAAGGCTAGGGCTCCCCTAGCCTAAGGCTATGGCTCCCCTAGCTTCAGGCTAGGGCACCCCTAGGCTTAGGCTAGGGCACCCCTAGGCTTAGGCTAAGGCTAGGCACCCCTAGCCTAAGGCTAGAGCACCCCTAGGCTTAGGCTAGGGCACCCCTAGGCTTAGGCTAAGGCTAGGGCTCCACTAGCCCAAGGCTAGGGCACCCCTAGCCTAAGGCTAGGGCACCCCTAGGCTTAGGCTAGGGCACCCATAGGCTTAGGCTAATGCAAGGGCTCCCCTGGCCTATGGCTAGGGCACCCCTAGGCTTAGGCTAGGGCACCCCTAGGCTTAGGCAAAGGCACCCCTAGGCTTAGAGTAGGGCACCCGTGGCTTAGGCTAGGGCACACCTAGGCTTAGGCTAGGGCACCCCTAGGCTTAAGCTAGCGCACCCGTAGGCTTAGGCTAAAGCTAGGGCTCCCCTAGCCTAAGGCTAGGGCACCCCTAGGCTTTGGCTAGTTCACTCGTAGGCTTAGGATAGGGAACTTCTAAGCTTAGGCTAGGGCACCCTTAGGATTAGGCTAAGGCTAGGGCACCCCTAGGCTTAGGCTAGGGCACCCCTAGGCGTAGGCTAAGGCTAGGCTCCCCTAGCCTAAGGCTAGAGCACCCCTAGGCTTAGGCTAGGGCACCCCTAGGCTTAGGCTAAGGCTAGGTCTCCCCTAGCCTAAGGCTAGGGCACCCCTAGCCTAAGGCTAAGGCACCCCTATGCTTAGGCTAGGGCACCCCTAGGCTTAGGCTAATGCAAGGGCTCCCCTAGCCTATGGCTAGGGTACCCCTAGGCTTAGGCTAGGGCACCCCTAGGCTTAGACAAAGGCACCCCTAGGCTTAGAGTAGGGCACCCGTGGCTTAGGCTAGGGCACACCTAGGCTCAGGTTAGGGCACCCCTAGGCTCAGGATAGGGCACGCCTAGGCTTAGGCTAAGGCTAGGGCTCCCCTAGACTAAGGCTAGGGCACCCCTAGACTCAGGCTAGGGCACCCATTATCTTAGGCTAGGGCAATCCTAGGCTTAGGCTAAGTCTAGGGCTCCCCTATCCTCAGGCTAGGGCACCCCTAGGCTTAGGCTAGGGCACTCCTAGGCTTATGCTAGGCCACCCCTAGGCTTAGGCTAGGGCACCCCTAGGCTTAGGTTAGGGCACCACTAGACTTAGGCTAGGGCACCACTAGGCTTAGGCTAAGGCTAGGGCTCCCCTAGCCTCAGGCTAGTGCACCCCTAGGCTTAGGCTAGGGCACCCCTAGGCTTAGGCTAAATCTAGGCTCCCCTAGTCTAAGGCTAGAGCACCCCTAGGCTTAGGCTAGGGCACCCCTAGGCTTAGGCTAAGGCTAGGGCTTCCCTAGCCTAAGGCTAGGGCACCCCTAGCCTAAGGCTAGGGCACCCCTAGGCTTAGGCTAGGGCACCCCTAGGTTTAGGCTAGGGCACCCATAGGCTTAGGCTAATGCAAGGGCTCCCCAAGCCTATGGCTAGGGCACCCCTAGGCTTAGGCTACGGCACCCCTAGGCTTAGGCAAAGGCACCCCTAGGCTTAGACTAGGGCACCCGTGGCTTAGGCTAGGGCACACCTAGGCTTAGGCTAGGGCACCCCTAGGCTTAATCTAGGGCACCCGTAGGTTTAGGCTAAGGCTAGGGCTCCCCTAGCCTAAGGCTAGGGCACCCCTAGGCTTTGGCTAGTTCACTCGTAGGCTTAGGATAGGGAACTTCTAAGCTTAGGCTAGGGCACCCTTAGGATTAGGCTAAGGCTAGGGTTCCCCTAGCCTAAGGCTAGGGCACCCCTAGGCTTAGGATAGGGAAATTCTAAGCTTAGGCTAGGTCACCCCTAGGCTTAGGCTAGAGCACCCGTAGGCTTAGGCTACGGCACCCCTAGATTTAGGCTAGGGCACCCCTAGGCTTAGGCTAAGGCTAGGGCTCCCCTAGCCTAAGGCTAGGGCACCCCTAGGCTTAGGCTAGGGCACCCCAAGGCTTAGGCTAGGGAACCCCTAGCCTAACGCTAGGGCACCCCTAGGCTTAGGCTAGGGCACCCCTAGGCTTAGGCTAGGGCACCCCTAGGCTTAGGCTAGGGCATCCCTAGACTTAGGCTAAGGCAACGGCTCCCCTAGCCTCAGGTAGGGCACCCCTAGACTCAGGCTAGGGCACCCCTAAGCTTAGGCTAAGGCTAGGGCTCCCCTAGCCTAAGGCTACGGCACCCCTAGGCTCAGGCTAGGGCACCCCGAGGCTTAGGAAAAGGCTAGGGCTCCCCTAGGCTTAGGCTAGGGCACCCCTAAGCTTAGGCTAATGCAAGGGCTCCCCTAGCCTATGGCTAGGGCAACCCTAGGCTTAGGCTACGGCACCCCTAGGCTTAGGCAAAGGCACCCCTAGGCTTAGAGTAGGGCACCCGTGGCTTAGGCTAGGACACACCTAGGCTTAGGCTAGGGCACCCCTAGGCTTAAGCTAGGGCACCCGTAGGCTTAGGCTAAGGCTAGGGCTCCCCTAGCCTAAGGCTAGGGCACCCCTAGGCTTTGGCTAGTTAACTCGTAGGCTTAGGATAGGGAACTTCTAAGCTTAGGCTAGGGCACCCTTAGGATTAGGCTAAGGATAGGGCTCCCCTAGCCTCAAGCTAGGGCACCCCTAGGCTTAGGCTAGGGCACCCCTAGGCTTAGGCTAAGGCTAGGCTCCCCTAGCCTAAGGAGAGAGCACCCCTAGGCTTAGGCTAGGGCACCCCTAGGCTTAGGCTAAGGCTAGGGCTCCCCTAGCCTAAGGCTAGGGCACCCCAACCTAAGGCTAAGGCACCCCTAGGCTTAGGCTAGGGCACCCCTAGGCTTAGGCTAATGCAAGGGCTCCCCTAGCCTATGGCTAGGGCACCCCTAGGCTTAGGCTAGGGCACCCCTAGGCTTAGGCAAAGGCACCCCTAGGCTTAGAGTAGGGCACCCGTGGCATAGGCTAGGGCACACCTAGGCTCAGGTTAGGGCACCCCTAGGCTAAGGATAGGGCACGCCTAGGCTTAGGGTAAGGCTAGGCTCCCCTAGACTAAGGCTAGGGCACCCCTAGACTCAGGCTAGGGCACCCATTATCTTAGGCTAGGGCAATCCTAGGCTTAGGCTAAGACTAGGGCTCCCCTATCCTCAGGCTAGTGCACCCCTAGGCTTAGGCTAGGGCACCCCAAACTTAGGCTATGGCACCCCTAGGCTTAGGCTAGGGCAATCCTAGGCTACACTAACGTTAGGGCTCCCCTAGCCTCAGGCTAGGGCACCCGTAGGCTCAGGCTATGGCACCCCTAGGCCAAGGCTAGGGCACCCCTAGGCTTAGGCTAGGGCAACCCTAGGCGTAGGCTAAGGCTTGGACTCCCCTAGCCTCAGGCTAGGGCACCCCAAGGCTTAGGCTAGGGCACCCCTAGGCTTAGGCTAGGGCACCCTAGGCTAAGGCTAAGGCTAAGGCTCCCCATGTCTAAGGCTAGAGCACCCCTAGGCTTAGGCTAGGACACCCCTAGGATTAGGCTAGGGAACACCTAGGCTCAGGCTAAGGCTAGGGCTCCCCTACCCTAAGGCTAGGGCACCCCTAGGCTTAGGCTAGGGCACACCTAGGCTTAGCCTAGGGCACCCCTAGGCTTAGGCTAAGGCAAGGGCTCCCCTAGCCTATGGCTAGGACACCCCTAGGATTAGGCTAGAGCACCCCTAAGCTTAGGCAAAGGCACCTCTAGACTTAGGCTAGGGAACACCTAGGCTTAGGCAAGGGCACCCCTAAGCTTAGGCTAGGGCACCCCTAGGCTTAGGCTAGGCCACACCTAGGCTTAAGCTAAGGCTAAGGATCCCCTAGCCTAAGGCTAGGGCACCCCTAGGCTCAAGCTAGGGCACCCCTAAGCTCAGGCTAGGGCACCCCTAGGCTTAGGCTTAGGCTAGGGCATGCCTAGGCTTAGGCTAGGGCACCCCTAGGCTTAGGCTAGGGCACCACTAGGCTTAGGATAAGACTACGGCTCCGAGAGCCTCAGGTTAGGGCACCCCTAGACTCAGGCTATGGCACCCCTAGGCTTAGGCGAGGGCAATCCTAGGCTAGACTAAGGCTAGGGCTCCCCTAACCTTATGCTAGGGCACCCGTAGGCTCAGGCTAGGGCACCCATAGGCTTAGGCTAGGGCACCCCTAGGCTTAGGCTAAGGCTAGGACTCCCCTAGGCTTAGGCTAGGGCACGCCTAGGCTTAGGCCAGGGCACCCCTAGGCTTAGGCTAGGGCACCCCTAGGCTTAGGTTATGGCACACCTAGGCTTAGGCTAGGGCACCCCTAGGCTTAGTCTAGCGCAACCCTAGACTTAGGCTAAGGCAACGGCTGCCCTAGCCTCAGGCTAGGGCACCCCTAGACTCAGGCTAGGGCACCCATAGCTTAGGCTAAAGCTAGGGCTCCCCTAGGCTTAAGCTAGGGCACCCGTAGGCTTAGGCTAAGGCTAGGGCTCCCTTAGCCTAACGCTAGGGCATCCCTAGGCTTAGGCTAGGGCACACCTAGGCTTAGGATAGGGAACTTCTAAGCTTAGGCTAGGGCACCCCTAGGCTTAGGCTAGGGCACCCCTAGGCTTAGGCAAAGGCACCCCTAGGCTTAGGCTAGGGAACCCGTGGCTTAGGCTAGGGCACCCCTAGGCTTAGGCTAGGGCACACCTAGGCTTAAGCTAGGGCACCCCTAGGCTTAGGCTAAGGCTAGGGCTCCCCTAGACTAAGGCTAGGGCACCCCTAGGTTTTGGCTAAGGCACCCGTAGGCTTAGGATAGGGAACTTCTAAGCGTAGAGTAGGGCACCCCTAGGATTAGGCTAAGGCTAGGGCTCCCCTAGCCTAAGGCTAGGGCACCCCTAGGCTTAGGCTAGGGCACCCCTAGGCTTTGGCTAGGGCACCCCTAGGCTTAGGCTAGGGCACCCCTAGTCTTAGGCTAAGGCAATGGCTCCCCTAGCCTCCGGCTAGGGCACCCCTAGACTCAGGTTAGGGTACCCCTAAGTTTAGGCTAAGGCTAGGGCTAACCTAGGCTAAGGCTAGGGCACCCCTAGGCTCAGGCTAGGGCACCCCGAGGCTTAGGCTAGGGTACCCCTAGGCTTAAGCTAGGGCACCCGTAGGCTTAGGCTAAGGCTAGGGCTCCCTTAGCGTAAGGCTAGGGCATCCCTAGGCTTAGGCTAGGGCACCCCTAGGCTTTGGCTGGGGCTCACCTAGGGTTAGGATAGGGAACTTCTAAGCTTAGGCTAGGGCATCTCTCGGCTTAGGCTAAGGCTAGGGCTCCCCTAGCCTAAGGCTAGGGCACCCCTAGGCTTAGGCTAGGGCACCCCTAGGCTTAGGCTAGGGCACCCCTAGGCTTAGGCTAGGGCACCCCTAGGCTTCCGCTAATGCTAGGGCTCCCCTAGCCTAAGGCTACGGCACCCGTAGGCTCAGGCTAGGGCACCCCGAGGCTTAGGCTAGGGCACCCCTAGGCTTAGGAAAAGGCTAGGGCTCCCCTAGCCTAAGGCTAGGGCACCTCTTGGCTTAGGCTAGGGCACCCCTAGGCTTAGGCTAGGGCACCCCTAGGCTTAAGCTAGGGCTCCCGTAGGCTTAGGCTAAGACTACGGCTCACCTAGCCTCAGGCTAGTGCACCCCTAGCCACAGGCTATGGCACCCCTAAGCTTAGGCTAGGGCACCCCTAGGTTTAGGCTAGGGCACAGCTAAGCTTAGGCTAAGGCTAGGGCTCCCCTAGCCTAAGGCTATAGCACCCCTAGGCTTAGGCTAGGCCACCCCTACGCTTAGGCTTGGGCACCCCTAGACTTAGGCTAAGGCTAGGGCTAACCTAGGCTTAGGCTAGGGCACCCCTAGGCTTAGGCTAGTGCACCGCTAGGCTTAGGCTAGGGCACCCCTACACTTAGGCTAATGCAACAGCTCCCCTAGCTTCATGCAAGGGCACCTCTAGACTCAGGCTAGGGCACCCATTAACTTAGGCTAGGGCAATCCTAGGCTTAGGCTAAGTCTAGGGCTCCCCTATGCTCAGGGAAGGGCACCCCTAGGCTCAGGCTAGGGCTCCCCTTGGCTTAGGCTAGGGCACCCCTAGGCTTAGGCTAGGGCACGCCTAGGCTTAGGCTAGGGCACCCCTACACTTATGCCAAGGCAACGGCTCCCCTAGCCTCAGGCTAGGGCACCCCTAGACTCAGGCTAGGGCACCCCTAAGCTTAGGCTAAGGCTAGGGCTCCCCTATCCTCAGGCTAGGGCACCCTGAGGCTCAGGATAGGGCTCCACAAGCCTAAGGCTAGAGCACCCCTAGGCTTAGGTTAGGGCACCACTAGGCTTAGGCTAGGCCACCCCTAGGCT